>NC_086171.1:34769184-35094050 GCF_023053635.1 Elgaria multicarinata webbii | reverse complement strand
ACTCTGCTTTAGCACAGTAACTACTTATTGGATTGCACAAATCCCTCCAAAAGGTTTTTTTTAAAAAAATAAAAAGTTAATTTTGTGCAAATCTTCCCCAAGTTGAAAAAGACCCCCCTGCTAAATTTGAACAATTTTTTTCATCTCTCCAGAGAAGGAAAAAAAAAACTACAAAAAACCCTCTGTCCCACTAGTGAGTGCAAATGCACTCATTAGCAGACTAGGATACTGAGGTTGTGCCACAAAGACCCATTGAATACATATCAGGAGTGTCTGGGAGGACCAAGGGGGAAACAACCTACAGTCAGCCTCAGAGTGCCTGATTGTCTGTCAGGAGTTACATAGGTTAGCAAGCGAACAACCAACCCACCATAGGTTATTTTCAGGGTGGCGTAGCATGACGCGTGAACTGGCCCACTGGAATGCAGATGCAGGTTGAATAAAGACAGTACATGTTCCTAGCGAAAGAATTCATCTCATTAAATATTCCATGCAGATATATACCAAGATGAGTGTGCTTTGCATGGAATAGTTTGCTCTTGAAATTTAACACAAATTCATTTCCCCCAAACACCTAAACTTGATCTTGTTATGCTTTCATATCAGAACCTCTCTAAGGGCATGTCTACACCATGCCTTATCCCGGGGATCACCCCAGGATCATCCCTGTGAGTCCACATGACGCACAAGGGATCCCGGAGGCAGAGAGGGATGATCCCTTTATTTCCCTGGGATACCCGGGACGGCTTTTACCCCGGTATTTCCAGAGGTCTCAGGATCATCCTGAGACCGCGCAAGGTGTGGGCAGCCGTCCCGGTTTCGTCCTGGCTCCTTGCAAGTAAATATGAGGAGCCGGGAACCAGGCAGAGGGCACAGAGCTATTCAAGTGCTCCATGTCCATCGGAGGTGGGGAGGGGAGCTGGATCAGTTTTAAAAAACAACAATTTACTTTTGCGCTGGAGGTGCGCTCCAGGTTCTTTCCTTTTTAAAAAAATGGTGGACGCGACATCCTCCTTCCTCCTGGGACGTCGTGCGCCACGTGTGGACAAAGGGGGAGGATCTCACGATCAGCATATCGCGAGATCTTCCCCCCTCTGCTGGGAGGTGTAGACATACCCTAAGCGTTTGACCTGAGGTCTATCAAACTCAAAACCCCACTTCATTAATAAGGTTTGTGTTTCCGGTTCAATATCCCCAAATAGTGCCAAAGTGTCCTACACATCTTTCCCTGTCCTTCTTGGGATGAGCAAGACAGCATTTAAAAGGCTGTTGTCAGCAATGAAGTTTAGGTTAAAATAACTTCTGCCCCAAGCTCACATGTACTACAAACCAACATCCATGTCACTGTACAGCACCATGTATTCAGCCATCTGACATACAGCACAGGACATTGGTTACAACTAATGGAGTCATCAAGTACACAAAGAGAAATATGTTGCTTTTAAACTTATATAAAAAGCCTAGAGTCCTGTAGGAGCTCATACACCTTGGCCATTCTTGGCTGTGTTTTTCATCTTAAGCCCGACACAGTGAACATCTGCTTTGTAAGCTCATCTTCTGAAGCCAACAGGCGCTCAGTCACTATAGCTGAAAACCAGATGAATAGCTCAAGCAGTTCTAATTACAAGCTGATAGCATTAAACACTTTCTGGAGAAATGGAATTGTATCCAAAAGCTAAGCCAAAGTTCTTTCCAACAAATGACCAGCATTTCTTACCATGTGCAAAAACTGCACGTGTCCTGATGAACTGGATGCCTTTACATAAGCCTATACAAAAACAGCACTTGCTGATATATTGGGAAGTAGTACAAACCAGCCACATATTTTGCAAGCAACAACCGCTATAAAAGGTCTGAAGCACATGGCAAGACAAGAAAATAGGTTAAGACAATATTTACTAGTAGGATTTTCTTATACAGAATGACTAACACCCTTCTTGCCTGTCCACTATTGATTACAAAGTACTTTGAAGCAGCAAGTAAGATGAAAAACCAGAAGTAACCCACAGAGTTTAAACTATACATACATGCTACTACATCTTGAGAGCGGTTCTTCTGGGCATTTTCCTCCTTATGGGCAATGGTAGTTGCATTGGGCTCAGCTTGATAAGCGCAAAGCGCTTCCCATTCTTTCTCCAGACGATTCTTGTTCTTCAAGTGATCTTCCATGTAGGACTGAAATGAGAAGAATTAATCAAAAATTATGTTTCTCAAACACCCAACACTGTACTATTCCAATTAAAATGTGAATGAACAAAGGCAGGCGTTCCCAACCTTTTTGAACCAGTGGGCACATTTGGGAATTTGAGAAACTGGTGGGTACCACTACAAAATTGCTTAATCAGTGGATTGCTGTTTTGGCATCTGCCTGTCGTGTTGATGTATCTTGGGCTGCGTCTTATTCAGCAAAAATGCTTGTTTCGTGTCTATTGGACACCACAATGTCTCTTTAATAGGGATTGTCTAATTCAGGTAATCGCTGACAGTGCAATACAACTAATGCTTCTTTTAAACATATGTTTTGGCAATGTCCAGTACTTGCTTCTTTCTGGAAGGCGGTTATTATACAGATACATTTTCTACTAGAACAATCTTTAATATCCACTGATGCACACATTCTTTTAAATTGTTTATTTGCTTCATGGAAATTAACGGATGTTCAACGTAAATGGATTCTCCACGCCCTCCTGACAGGTAGAAGATTGATATTACAACAATGGCAGCAATGGATCGAGCACCTTACAACACTTTCAATATTTGAACAGGTGGCATACAGATACCACCTTCAAATAGATACTTATTTGGATATTTGGTCTGCTTTTGTGGAGCCTATGTATAATTACTAGAAAGTTCTATCCATTTCATATGCATTCATTGCTATGGATATATACAAATCCGTATGTTTAAAAAATGGGAGAAAATAAAAATACAGTTTTCCAGATGCCATATTGGGTGGCCCTTCATGAGTGCCAATGGAGGTGCCTGCAAGCACCACATTGGGGACCTCTGGGCTAAAATACTTTCGCTTGAGTCCAAAATAATTGCTTCTGGGATTTGAGTTTCTCAAAAACAGCCTACATAGCCAACCAGCTTTGAATCTGAGAGGAATTTCAAAAACCAGCTTGCAATATTGCTGGGGCAGAGTAAGGTGGGAAGAGGAAGAGAAGAGTCAGAAATCCCCCAAACCATTGGGTACATCTAAAATAGCTCTTGGGCTCCTAGTCTGTGCATGCAACTAAAATATGAATCAGAGTAATCCACTGTTCAGCTCTATGGTGAGAATTCTAGGATTCACCTGGGGCAACATCTATAAAGCGCTACACTTCAGACATTAAAGGAGACATGAGGGAGAAGACCCACTTCTCCTTCCCCAACCTCTATATAGTTCTGAATGAGGTGGATGCAAAGGTCACTTAGTAGCATTTGGCAGGGCAGGAGTGAATAAAACAAGCAAAAAGCGCTAGCATGGAAGGCAAAGCAAAAGCAAGTGCAAAACGGACCCAGGTATCCAGTGTGAGTAGAAAGAAGTTGAAGTCTTCTGATAGTTCAGATCAACAGAGGCAATGTTTGTACTAGCTGGAAGGCCAGTGTGCAATGCCTACTTCAATCCAAAACCAGTCATTCTCCAGGAACACCAGGAACTAACCCTGAAAATCAATTTCTGAGCAGTTATAATTATTAATCCTTACAGAGTTACCAGATAACTATTGTTAATATGATGCATATGAATGAAACGTAATTATGTACACATTTTAGAAGAAGAAGTTTAGAGAGTTAAATTAGCAAAAAAATGTTCATAAGACATGCAGGAGGTGGTTACTACATGTCTTATTTTAAACCCATTGTGACAATATACTTTCACAGTATTAAAGAGATTTCTGTTTTTGAGGTGCAACAGATACTTTGCTTGAGAGACATACATATTGACATGAAATGTAGCCTAAAAGGATACAGTAAGTATGAAATCTATTGTTCTTTTTCTTGATAAGTCTTAGCTAACAAACAAAACCCTCATATAACCAGTATCAACGTTATCCTACACCAGAGTTATTAATTTCTTGTAGTTCCACAACTGGAAAAAAGCAAAACACTCATTTGAGACTGATACCATGTCACCCCACAACAAATTAATTCATATATATTTCATCTTGCATTTTCATATCCTGATTAAAAACCAAAATGAATAAAGTAGTTCATACCTCAAAAGACTTTTATAAATATAGTAATTCTAGCCTCACTACATCCTCAGAAAAGATACAGAAGACCTGAAGGTACAAAACGGGCTTCTAATGACTGGGAATCCATGTTTAGACAGAAAAAAATGGCTGGCTGGGAAATACTGGGGGTTGTACAAGTTTTTTCTGTCTAAATATGCAAATGATCACACCCAAAATCTGGTAAGAGGAAGAATATAAGTACTACACATTGTGCATTGTGAACCCATAGGACTAACTGTAATGACTGCTGTGATAGCCATAGGGGAATCCATGATAATCAACTTTGGCTTGATTGGCGTTAATCAAGTTGCTGGGTGTTAAGAATAGGAGATGTCATTGAGCCCCAAGAGTTTTTGCTAAGGTATCTGGTGGCTGACTGCCCAATAGACCATTGGTTTGACCCAACATAGCAATTCTTATGTTTTTGTTGACTACACATGTACACAAAAGTTCCACTGATTTGAAACTGTTGTTTTTATACTCTTTTTTATGTTTTTGATTGTTTTTAAATTTTGTATACTGTTAATGTTTACCATTTTTAATTGTTGTAAACCGCCCAGAGAGCTTTGGCTGTGGGGCGGTATATAAATGTAATAAAATAAATAAAATAATAAACAAACCTGGCTAAGATTGCAACCTCCACTCTCCATACCAGAAATAGAAAGACTGATAAAATCTTTACATTTTGCTTTTGTTTTCCATCAGTTTAGCAAAAATGTGATCTCAGTTTTCTACTTATACAATGAACAAATGAAAGCTGATATTCCTCGCAAGTCAAAACATGTGTTTGTTGGTATGAAAATGCTGTCAAATTTTCTACAAAACAGTCATGCACATTTCTGAGCCTGTTTATGGAAATTGTATCTGCCAAGGGCAGCTGAAATAAAAACAGAGGTATTTGCAAAAGTAGGGCAAGTGTAATAGAAACACACATTTAATGCCACTGAGATATTTTGGATTATCAGATTTGTTTCGATGGAGGCAGAAAAAAGGCTGATAGGTATGTCTTTGGTGCCATGGTACACTATTAAGGTGCCATGGTACACTATTATTTTGATGCGAAAGGATTATTCCATTAAAATAAAAGACATTTGGCACACATAAGGGAAGACACACTTAATAAAAGAGATTTTCAGAGATTATGTAACAATCCTTATGAAAACAAAAAGTTACACAAGCTTACACTACATCTGCTTTTGTTGGCCCAGTAAGCCTCCTGCATCTGTACAGAATCCTATATTACTATAAATAAAGGTTTGTAGGAACACCTGGATCTGCCTTTGAAATTCTACATTGGTTCATGCAGCTATGAAGGTTGTTTGACAGGCTTTGATACCTAATTGAGTCTCTGTGCTTTCAATAGTTGAACTGAAAAAAAGTTGACAAATGCAGCTTAGTACTGTCTAGGTAATAAAAGCCCCACCTGCTGAAAATTCTCCCATCTGCACAAGGACTGCAGAGACAAAGGAGCCCTCTTCCATACTGAATATGGAAATTCTAAGGGTCAGTTCACATATGCAAACAGCTATTTAGGAACATAGAAAGCTGGCTACTACCAAACCAGACAATTGGTCCACCTAGCCTAGCACTGCCTACACTGACTGGCAACAGCTCTCCAGGCTCTCAGACAGGAATCTTTCCCAGGCCTACCAGGAGAAGCTAGAAATTGAACCCTAGACCCTCTGCATACAAAATGTAACTGAGCCCACCACATGTACTTATTTTTCATGACTAACTTAAGTCCCATTAAGTAGGAGTAACATTGGCTACAACCATTTATTTATAAAGAACCATTTCAAAGAAAAGAGACCTCTGTGAGAATCAGCATTATGTGCAGCTACAGCCCATAGCAGTGTGAATACAGACAACCAGTGTATCATGTCATAGCCTTTTCTATTGCATGGTTCCTTGGCCAACTGTATTACAGATTTTGTGTTCTATCTGTCCTACATTCTCATATGTGGTAAACTGGGAGATACTTCTGTAGGTGGTACAGCTTTACCACGTTTTGTATGCGATAAGCTGGTTATCCGCATTTGTCCACAATTATTTCTGGAAACGTGATACTGAGGGGGAAGAAAGGGTGCCCCTGTAATAGTGGAAATGGCTTCTGGGAACTACAGTTGCAACCACATACAGCCTGGTTAAATTCTCAGACTCCAGGTATGCTAGTAACTGCAGGGTCTGCCATCTCCAGACACGTTTCCAAAGACTCCAGATATGCTTTTCATATAGTTAATGCAGCGAGATTGGGAAAATTGTCACTGCTTTCCCCAGGTAGATACTTCACCCACTTCCCTCATTTCTGATTATGAGCAACATGAGAAGTTTCCACCCAGACACCCCTTAAAATTAACCAAGATACTTATGGTTAGGATTTTGCTTTTGTGATCCATTCAATATTGGGGGGGGGGTGTGAAATGTTCTGTCCTACATAACCTAGTAGTTACTGATTTACAGGCTCAGTGTTTCATGTGACTTTCAAATTAAAGCAAATTTGCTGGCAAGATATATATATATATATATTTTTGCAGAGAACAAGAAAATTAAAATAAACCAAACCTTCAAATGACACTTCACTTATATTGCTAAATCATATCTGGTTCTCCAGGCATCTTTTATTCCAAAACTAAATTTTGGTAGACAGAAATTTAGCTGTTTTATCGACACTATAAGCATAGCAGGTATACATCAACAGAAATCCATCCAGCAGTTATGGTGCCACAATCCATCTTTCCAGTTCTTTATTGCCATATCAAATACACAAGGCAGCTCACAAAATGGTGGTCACTATTACATTGCTTCCCATTTCAACAAGCCCAGTAAGATTCCCCAGGATATTTACCTTTAAGTTACACCTCATTGAGGACCTACAATTGTAGCCTATGCTTTTCAATGAAGGTGTAGCAGCAAATCCGGTTCCAATCCCATTGTGATATTTGGCTTTGGGAGAATTTTGTCAGCCTTTATTTCCATTTTATTGATGCTGAGGTATAGTGAATCCGTACCCCTGATGACACCGTACCCCTGATGACTAAAATGCATTCATACTGCTACTACAAGCAGGGATGTTGAACCTCTTTCAGCCTGAGGGACGTTCTTTTAAAATCTATTTTAAAGTGTTTTATTCTGTTTTTATTTTATCTTGTACACTGCTCTGAAATTTTGAATGGGGAGCGGTATATAAATACTGTAAATAAGTAAATAAATAAATAAATTTCAGAGAAGTTCTCGGGGCTACATTCCAGTGGTGGGATGGGTGAAGGGAAAATGGACGGGGCCCAAAATAGCACTCTATTTTAGCTTAAACCTTTTACTGCCTGTAAATAAGGCCATGTCTACACGAAGCAGGATAAAGCACCATGAAAGTGGTATATAAAAAGCAGGAGCCACACCAAGCAGGATATAGCGGTATGAAGGCAGAATGAAAGGGGTCTATGGGGCATGTGTCAATGGGCCCCAACAGTTGTCAATGCACTTCAATACTGCTATAAAGCAGTAGTGTGGCTCCTGCCTTTTATATACCACTTTCATAGTGCAATATCCTGCTTGGTGTAGATTAAGCCTAAGCCTTAGGAGAGGCATTTCAATCTTTCAGATTGGGGAAAAAACAGCACAAAAGCAGGGAACAACTGATGGTGAGGAGAAAGGGGGCTGGGCTTCTACGGATCCCTGGGGGGGCAGATTGGGACTCCAAGTGGGTGGGATTTGGCCCCTGGGCTTGAGGTTCTGTACCCTGTACTACAGCATAATGAAGGGAAACAGATGGCGCACAGAGACCTGCTTCTTGCCCTCAGATGAATATCCTCAAAGTGCTTCAAAGACAGAAGGATTTGCAAGAGTTGGGCACTGAACCAGCATGCCTGACCTATGCAAGCCACATGCGGGCTACACCAGTCTGCATGCTTCAACTCCAAATGTTGAAGTAGAATCAGAGCAAAAGCCTCAGGAACTGTTGTGCAAAACGAGACAGGGTAGTGCCAACCTCCTCATGCTTATGAGTACCTCTTTTTGCGAGATACTACTTCTTACAATTACAATTCAGGCACTAATATAGCCAAGGAGGATGTCTAGAAGCAGGCTTACACAGGCCATACAAAACACTGAGCTGTCCTTGGTACTAAATATATCCTTAAATATTATTTAGCTGAAACACACACATTCAAGGCAGAGAAGTGGATAAACTGAAGAATAAAGTATTACTAATAGGAGCTGAAGCATAATTAATACTAAAGCCTTAAAAAGTAGCACAGGCTTGCAACCTGTTCCTAAAGTCTTGCCTAAGAGGCACCCTTTGCTCAAATGTAACTATCCTTTTTTGATTCTATTGTTGGACCTTTAAGTCGGTGAATGCTGTGGACTCCGTGCAATGTGGAACTCTTCATTCTGCATGTATTTGACATTTTTAAGGGGATGGGGATGGAAAAGACAGCAGATGCTCTTAGGAGAGCTCCTAAGCTGCAGCTCAGTGGTAGAGCATTTGCTTTGTATGCAGAAGATCCAGGTTCGATCCCAGGCATCTGCAGGTAGAGCTGGGAATGACCTCTGTCTTAGATCCTAGACAACTACTGACAACTACAACTAGTCAGTGTAGACCAGTGGTAATGGTTGGCAGTTTGGGAGGCTTTGTCTAGAAGATGCCATAACACATTTTAAGCTAAGAAAATGCAAATGGCACCCTGGTTGAACAGACCTGCCCATTTCCTTCATTATTTACCATGAATCCTGCAATCAACTCCAAGATAAAGTATGAACACAAACACAAAATTTGGAAAAAGAATCTCAAATTTTATTTCCAGAATTTCATAGTTCTGGACTATCATTGTATTATTATTATTATTATTATTATTATTATTATTATTAATTATTATTATTTCTCCAAACAACAACAACAACAACAACACCTTCAGCCAACCTTTCTTGTAATTGACATTTTACTAGAAATAAAATGATACAAAATCTGGGCACTACATACTTTGTCTCCAAAGCTCATATCTTGTACTGGTTGTGCAGTTCTCAGAACTTCCTTAAGCTTGCAGCTGTCATTCAGCCAGCCAGATCAACCCGAATTTCAAGTAAGTACGGATGCTTTAGAAATTCATTCATTGGGTTGGATCCAAGTTATGCATTCTATGGACCGAAGGGCTCAGCTCACAGAAAGTGCCTCTGCCAAATTTTGGGGGAGCACCTGTCCCCTGCCCCCACCTGCCCCATAACTCACCACATTCAGTGAGGTCCCTCAACCCTCTGTGTAGTTGCAGGGCTGCTGTGGAGAGCTCATTAGCATCAAATATATCAATACCAGCTTTACCAGCAGAAAACAAGTTTGAGGGAGTACTGGGACAGTGACAAGAGCACAGCTTTTAATTCTTAATGGCTGTTTTTGTTTCTAGAAAATTGGCACATGGTGCCAGGCTTACAAAAGTCCTGATTCCCAGCTTCTTCCTGGCAGGTTTGGGCACCCAGACAGACAATGGTGGACATTTCAAGCTGGCTAAACCCTATTCTAAGATTGGCCAGTCCAGCTAATCATGGCTCAGGGCAATGTTTTTAAAACTGTTTGGGATGATTGTCATTACACACCCAGTTTAGCCAGAATGAGCCATCCATGGAGACTGCAAGAACACAAACCTTTTAACTAGATCTATCCAGGGTAGCATCCAGCGACTGTTGACAGGATACATCTTCAACCACTTCGTATGTTCTACTTCTAATGAGGGAACTCAAATATTCAAGTGCCCCTCTGTCAGTTTTGGAGAAAGGTGGCAGTAGACTTCCCTTACCATCAGTCATGATAGGAGAATAGTGATGGAGACTTTGGGAGGGATGGCTTACGGTTGCACTCCCCCACCCCTAAAAAAAGGAGAAGGAAGAAGGACTCCTACCCTTGGCTTGTGTAGCAAGAGTCCTAGCTTTGTTTAGGGCTACAATGCATCACTTAATTGAGATGCAGCTGCTTGACTAATAAGCAAAGGAGAAGGCTGCCAGGTTAAGTGATGTACTGCAGCTTTAAACAAAGCTACGGGCTGCTCCTACTGAGACTGGAGGCCCTTCTTCTGCAAGTCCTCAATTTCCATCCATCTGTAGAGGCCACTGGAATAAGACAACTGCTTCCCCCCCAGCATTTCCAACATAAGAACACAAGAAGAGCCCTGCTGGACCAGACCAAAGCTCCATCTAGTCCAGCACTATGTTCACACAGTGGGCAACCAGCCATCAGCCAGGGATAAACAAGCGGGACATGGTGCAACAGCACCCACATAAAAATCAAAGGAGAGCCCAAATCTACATTTTCTCATCTGGAAAGTGACGTGTGAAGAAACTATGTGCATCATTATACAGTATTAACAAACATTTGTGTGCATATATATCCACTTGGATCATTCCAAGAGAGTCATCTTCATGGAAGAAAATAAGCACTTTAAACTAGCCCATTTTGACAGTAACTAGTGGTCCTGTTTGGAAAATTATACACAGGAATTGCAGCTAAATTATACAAATGATAATGATTCCATAGTTTCCCTTCACTGGAAACTGATTTTTGAAAGTGAGCCCAGTAGCTCATATAATTGGAAGTTGTTAAAACTTACTTGAAAAGATCTACTCCCTCCAAAGCTGACATATGTTGCTGAGATCATATTAAGCTGAAATAGTACTGTCCAGAGGTTGTAACAGTTGCTAAGACAAATATGCTTCTTACATGCTACACTCCTCCAGTGATGGAAGACTTAATCTAAGCAATGTTTCTATTTTTATTTTTTAAAATGGGAGGGGGTGGCAGTGTTTATTGCGTCTGATGCGCCTCAGAGCAAGAGTTGGTTTGGAAAAAATCTATTAAACAGAATTAAAATTGAGACCCATTAGCTCATCTTCTGCATCTCGCAGATGAACATCCCCCAGAGGCAAATTCAGTAAATTAACACTTTTGTCATAAAGTGTCAGTTGCCTTTCAACATATAATGTATGCATTTCATACAAACAGAAAACCTCTCCTGCTTTCCACAATTTGTGCCTTCCCTGAAAGATCTTCTGACCCTTTTACAGAATACATTAAAAGCATTAAAATCTGTTTCCAGGGAGGTCACAGAGGAAAACGCTATGTGTGACAGGACATTGTTTTAATTATCTAAAAAAGCACCAGAGATACCGACTGCTGATTTCCTCCTCATTGTCGGAAAAGATAATGGCTATACCACATTTTTCAGGGCATTATATCTGACCACATTTAAGGCTAAAAACATGCCGGGCTGGTCAATGCATGACCACAATGGCGCATGCCAATCACATTATCAGGGTGCTACAAACCATGTTATGCCGTAGTTGTAGAGACAGTAATAATGTCATTGAAAGGTTATCCTGAAAATCTATTAAGCCTTATTAAAATACTATTTGCAGAAGGCAAAGAAACACAGTTTCTACCCAGCCAGTTTAAAGCCCTTGATACACACAAAGAGAAGAAAATCACAACTCTCCTTTCCAATTACTCTTTCAAATAAGGAGCTTGCTAGGAGTATGTGATTTACTAAATAACCGAATTTTCAGATGGGGCAGTGCTGAACAAATAAAAACACATCACATATTAATTGACGCAAATCACAGATGCAAAGACTATTGAACCAGAATTATATTTAGGAAGCACCATATTGCTGCATAGCCCTTTGTTTAAAAAAAACCAGTGTCTCCAGCTTCTCTAGGGAAATCACATTTTTGTACTGAAGACAAATCTAGAGTACCTTCCAGACTAAGTGACACAATGAAATATTTACACTAAATGGCAACCTGGGCTCTATTTACCCAAATTAATATACTCATGATGCGGTGGATATTGCTGGCCCCGCTTTTTGTAATGTTCCGATAATAGAGTTTTGCAACGTGTAAAAGGATTATTTCAATCCAATCAGCAGGTGCTGGGATCACTGTGTGTCAGACAAACACTTGCTAATCTCCTTCCTTACAGTTCCCAGCTGCCAAAAGGTGCTCAGTGAAATCCAAATGAAATAGCTGGATACAGCCTAGTGGGGACTAATGCAGGGCTTTGTTTTGTCCTCTTCCCCAGCTCCTTTGAAACACCTGGAAATTACATTTTATTCTAATCATTGTTAGCAGTTCAAAAGGACGGCATCAGGTAGATTTTTTTTTAAAGGAAACAAGAAAAGGCAACTGGAAAACTAAATGGAAAAACTATAGAAGCACTTAGGTTATGTAGATATGGTTAAGTAGGTAAGCTATTTATAATCCTGATTTAGAGATTAAGAGCTATTATTGGTGGGCACAACCCACCTGGAACTTGACTGAGATTTGCACAAAAGAGTCCCTAATTTATTATGCCTAGTATCTCTTAGATCTTAAAATAATCCAAATTATGCAACCAAGTTTCATTCCTGCAATTACTTTGCCTGAAATAAATTTTCAACAAAAGAGAGGGGACAATGGTCAAAAGGGGTAATACAATTACTTTTCCTACTTTTACACAACTTTCATCTCACAACGAAAAGGTACAAAAAAAATCACAACTTGGAACGAAAAGGAAGCATTTTTCTTGCTTATTGAACATGAGACAAACAAAATGATCAAAATAAAATAAAAGCAAGTTGTACAGGATCCTTGAGTAATGCTGTCTGATTCCACAGGTCTCTTCTTATGTTCTTATACCTCTCACTCAACCTCTGCTTGTACAAACCCAATGTATGGGGGTGTGTGTCACACACTGGGCTCCCCCCTCATACACACATTTATTTTACCTGAATTGCTGATAGGATCAATGCCGTTTGGTTGACAGTGTCAAACATTCATAATTAATTAAAGAATTGAACACACTGAAGGACTCAGTTACTTGAAATAGTACAAGCTCACCTATTTGAGCTCAGCAGATGATCCTAGTGAGATGGATTTCCCTGGATCTTAGCAGCTGCAATCACTTGATAGTTCCTGAGACTAGTCGGAATCCTAATCATAATTACAATGCATGATTTAGGCTGCAAATCCTACACACACGTACCTGGAAGTGTCCCACTGGGACTTACTTTAGAGCAGACATACATAGGATTACATTGTGGGTGTCATTTATAATGCTTCTCTTAAGTCAGTTCTTCCCTCCAGTGGTTCTCTCTCTTGCATAGAAAAGCAACCTTAAATTCTATTTGTAACAGTTTCAACTCAAGTGTTTTAACAGATGCTCATTATGCATTTTTGAAAGATAATAAGTGCAGGCTTTAACAGGGGTTTTTTGTATAAAGTTCAGCTTTCCTTTTAAGGTCACTTATTTATCTGTACAGAACTACCACTTGCTAAAATTGATTTTTTAAAAAACACACACACATTGTATTCACCCAAAGTCCAAATTCAGAGCAGCTGCTTCTTCCTTGGCCAATCTGTAATGTGTGTATTACACAACCACATAGATGGGGCCATTTTTTTTTTATTTCTAAAATTTAGAGATTGCTTTTCAACTAAACAACTTTCAAAGTGGCATGCAATGAACCCAGCAGTGTACAATAAAACAAAACAGCATAAAAATAATCCACAATTATGTCAGCAGATAATAAAACTAAGAAGAGTGGGCATGAGAGATAAGCAGACCACTTCATGGAAAGGATCTGGCATATAAAGAGGTTTGATACTTAAGAATGAGGGTCTTAGGCAGACCTCTCTGGGTTGGGGGTATTCAATAAACAGGATGACACTACCAAGGCAGACCTCTTTGGTTACCACTCACCTGAAAGTGGGGGCAGCAGAAAAGGACCACTGGGCAGGTTCCTATGGGACTAAGTGATCCATCAAGTACTCTGGTCACAACCTGCAATGGGCTTTAGATGGTTCAAACAGTGAAATTATTTCAATACTAGCAAAAGGTGTTCCCTGTAGCCAGTATCAGCTAACAACGGCAAACTTTCAGATGGGAAAGATTGGTGTAATTGGCCTCATCAACAAAAAACTCACATTACTGCAGGAGTTGCATAAGAAGGTGCCAGAAAAGGTTCCCAGGCTATATGAACCTACAGTCAGTAAGGCATAGCTAAAAGGTTATCAGCCTAACTCCAGGCCTAACCTCAAAGCTCAAAGCTTTAGTTTGAATCACTCTAGAGATCACCTTCAACCCAATATGGAATGTATTTATGTTCTACATATTTACATGGTGACAGGGCAAATAAAGACATTTGGATCCTCTCTTTGGCACTTTAAATACCCCTTCCAAGTGGAAATAGCTCCACATAGGTAGTGCTGGGCCTCAACTTCTCAGAAGTAGACTTAATCTATTTTAAACTGGAATTCAAGATATACTTTGAGGATCAGCATACAAGAATTCTCTATAATTTGGAAGCTTGCATATTCCAACTGGTTTTGTTTCTCTTATTCTGTAATTTAGTCCAACATCTATATCAAATCCAACACCATATTGAAATTCCTGACTAGAAATGGTAATTCCTGTTATAATTACAAGCCTCACTTGCTGGGCATTATGCTAATTTTTCAGACATTTTTAGCATGGTAATGATAACAATATTGTTTTTCATCTGCACTTTTAGGCAGATGAAACAAGCATTAAACAAAACCACCACCAGTATCATGTTAAAACAGTGCTTTGCAAGCAATACCCAATACAAAACTCAGATCTTAACATCTTGGGTTCTAGACATCTGCTCTGTTTGGATATTGTGTGGCTCTTCTGCTATTTGTACAAATAAAGAGAGATTGCAAGGAGCTCTTCAACAGTGAACACATGAACAGCTTCAGCTACTATAAAATATTCATTCATTTGAAACAAATTTGCACCCGGCTGTCAAACTTAGAAAAATGCATGCCGGACATGGGAGATGGTTGTTCTAATGGCAAACAATGTTCTAGAAATCCCTTTCAGCCAAAATGCTTTCGTCAAAATTATTTGTTTAATAAGAAAGATTTAACAATTTCAACATTAGCCAATAATCCTCTTTCATTTGAAACTATGCTGATAACAATTTTTTGCTTGTCATTCAAATGGTAAGTAATAATTATAGATTTGGAGCTTTCATCCCTGTTTCATTAATAGTAAATTGCATGGAAGTCTGAAATGAAGTCAGATATGATACATCTCAAAATGCAATTTCCATAGCTTTCCATAGTTATGTATAATTAATTATAGAGTTAATAAGGAGAATATGGTAAAGAAAGGGAGTTTATTCATCCAGGCTACCTCCCTTTATCAAATTCCTTTTGTGCCTTTTTCTTTCTTTCTGCAAATTTGGGTGACAGTAAGACCAGAACTGAATGTGTATATTACTACCAATATGGTTTCGTATCCTTGAATTCGTATCCTGATTCAAGATTTTTTTGGGGGGGGGGCAGGGGAAGCACTTTATATCAGATTGTTTAGAAGCTTTATTAATTTATTTCAAAGCATTTTAAGATACTGTTTAAAAATTAAAATACATTTGACACTGCATGTGCCAAATACATCACATATGCTACCTTTGACCTTTAACCCTCCCAGACAATTAGTAATTTTTGCTCTATACTTCCTATATCCAAAGATGAACCGAAAATTCTGGGATACTGTGAGTGTAAAGAATGGCTTTGGAGAGGGAGCCTGACAAACAGTTACCATGCCGAAGGAAGGCAGCAGTCGTGCAAATTAGCCACTCTCAACCTGGGGAGGGAATGCTTCAAAATAAGTGCAGAGAATGACAACTGTACTAAAGGGATCTTGGCAGACCACTTGTGTGTGGGATCATCCAAGGCCCTTCTCCAAGCAATTTGCTGACAAAACTACCTGCAGCCAGAAATCCAAGATATTTTGTTCTACTTTGGGGTTAATTTATTCTAAATATGCACGCCCCATTTGTCTTTCATTCGGTATAAGGCATAAGGAGGTAAGGGATTTTTCAAGGAAGCCACTGTCTCCCTTTGCCCTTTCTGTAGCACACTTTGTGGATTGTGTAACTTTTATTTCCCCTTCAAGCACATATGTTTCAAACATAATTTTGTATAGCTATTACTCTATTGCTGGTTTTGGAGTTTTCCTAATGGACCAACACAGTCCCCAGCATTTTTTGTTTATAGTGCAATAAATTCATCACAGCCACAGACTATAACTTGGCATCTGTCAGGCACGTACACATAAAATGCAAAGTGTTAAGTTATAGGCTAGGAAAATTAATTTCCAGCTAATTGAAAAACCAAATACACACAAGACCACATCCATCCTAAGTCCCAGATCTACCATCCATTTTTCTTCCTAGCATTGGAAGATTTTGACTTATGGGGTGCCATAGCAATCCATCTTGTCTTCATGCTTTTCAACATCAAGCCAGTGGATAAGGTAATCTGGAGATATGGACAGAAGGGTCACCACTATGCTGATGACGGCCAGCTTAACAACTCATTCCCATCACCTTTCCTGTGGAGTGAAATTCTAGATGTTTTAGGTGGTGCTGAATCCTCCTGAAGAATGCTTTCTACACAGGCCTGCCTTGAAAAAGAGTTTAGAAAGTACAAGTGGTACAAAATGCAGGCTGCCAATACACTGGTAGAGGCAAAGAATTTGGATTGCATCACACCTATTCTAAATCAATTGCACTGGTTACCCATTTGCTCCTGAGCTCACATGCTAGTAATTAGGGATGTGCTCCGCTTCTAATCGGACCGGAGAAGCAGTAGCGGAGCGGGGGGCTTCGCCTGCCCTTAAGGAGGAGGCGAAGAGGATTGGGGGGCCGGCGGAGCGTGGCAAAGAGGATCGAGGTGAAGGCGGATCCTTCGCCTCGATCCGGAGCTCCGCCGGAAAGGTAAATGGGGTTTACCGGGCCCTGCCGCTGTCGCCCATGCGGTGACGGCAGCAGGGCCCGGTAACGCCCCCCGCCCAATGAAGACATAGCATGCTGAAGAACGGGAATAAACAGAAGCACTTCACACTACAACCTTTCGTTGCAGGGTCCCAATTGTATTGTACCTTAATTTTATTATAATATGTTTATTTTAACATAAGCCATATTTGGAAATTAGTTTGAAAAGTGTGATATAAACAGTTTGAATAATAATAATAATAATAATAATAATAATAATAATAATAATAATATCTCCACAAAACGCAATGTGCCCTCAGCCATTAAGAATAGAAATGGAGAAACCATAGCTGATTTTTGACCTTATTAAGCCTACAAGTCAAGAGCCCAAGCTGCCACTTGCAAAGAATGGTGAAAGTCTATTTCCCTGACAGGCAGTTAAGTGCAAAGAGTAATTTATTTCCTGGTATTTAAAATACAATTTCTGACTAGCATAAGCATAAATGCAAATTTCCCCCCTTCAAAGTTACTACATATTTCAAACGTCATGACTAAATATCCCCACCAAACACAATGAGAGTTTAATTAAAGCGTACTACAATTTTAAGCATATTTATATTGTACAGGTTCTTTCTTTTGGATCTTCTTCACTGGGACTTACTGTCAATATGAGTGCATAAGATGGGCACCTGAATAACATTTTTAAGGCTTTCCTCTGCAGCTATCAAGGCTTTTCTTTAAAAAAAAAATGTACCAAAATCTTAAATACAAAAAGGAAGAATATTTGAATAAATAGTTTTCTATATTATGTATAGGAAGGTAAAATAATTCACATTCCTATGATCTCAGGTGTGATGAGAAAGACATTTATGATGTTCAGTTTACAGGAGACTTCAAAGACATAAAGAGACACAGAAGAATAAAACAAATCACACAAAGAACATGCATATTGATTAGGAAAATAATACTATGTTTTCAGATGTATTTACTTATTTAGATAATTTATATACATTTCTATATTTAATAAGATTCCTGAATGGTGAATGGTAAAAAGAAAAAACCCTATCAAAATACAAAATTAAAGTATTTAAAATCAAGCTGTGCTAATAAAACCATTCAGGGAAAGGTTTTCCTTTAATTATTACATGTATTTCATATCTCACACAATCAGTCTAGGATTGGATCTGCCCAAAATTCCTGATTGGGCAAACCCCTAATGTGAAAGAATAGTAAAACACAAGATAACTAATGCGTAAGATGATTTCCTAAAGAAGCAACATGGTGGGATAGAATAGCATAAGGATCTGGAATATGAAACAAAAGGCAAAAACTGATAGGCCAACCCCATTTTTCAGAGCCTGCAGCTCAGGGAGAATAATTCATTGGGCTGTTCACCTCAGTTCTGAGTTGGTTCTGTGTCAGCCCGAGGTGCCCTGAAGCTGAAGCCGATTGGCACCAAAGCTTCGGGGCACTTCGGAGTGGCAATGGGCCTCTCTCCCTGCTCACCTGTTGCCATTGCCACTGCTGCCTCCTCGCTCCTGCCACCATCGCCGCCTCCTCCATGCTCCTGTTGCCACTGCCGCTACATCACTCCTGCCGCCGCATCTAAGAACCAGGCTGTGATTTTAAGGTATTGCGGGGGCTCTGATTAGTACCTCTGTGGCCACTGTAGCTTGTGTACCTCTACGGTGCCACAGAGGTACTAATCAGAGCCCTCGAGATATCTTAAAATTGCGGCCTGGTTTTCAGATGCAGCAGGGGTGGTGATGGTGGCAGGAGCGAGGAGGTGGCTACAGCGATGGAGGCAGGAGCAAGGAGGAGGAGGCGCCAATGGCGGTGGCAGTGGGGATAGCAGCAGGAGCAAGGAGGCAGCTATGGCGATGGCGGCAGGAGTGAGGCGGCGGCAATGGTGACGGCAGTGACAGGTGAGTGGGGAGTACTTGCATGGGGAGAGGAACAAAAGCTTTGTCTATTCAATCCAATTGCTGCCTGCTAGAACAGAAGTATAGGTACAGTTGAAAGCTTGGATGCATTGGAGTACAGGGATGCATTTCAGAGACCTAGATGGAGACAGAATGCTAATGCCTGAATTGCAAACAAAGTCCGTGAAAGCGTATGATGTGTGTACATATAAGAGATTTAGAATACTCAAATATGAGTTCTGGAGGAGGCTCATTGGCCACTACATGTGGGCAATGTAAGGCTCTGTACACCACCCTACCCCTTACATGACTTTAAAAGGCACTGGAATTTTCATTGGGCAAACCACCATCTCTTCAAGTTTCCGTTTAGGGTAACATTTCTTCTTGGCGTTCAAGGAAAATCAACCCTTTCAATTTTTAAACAAATATTTTTTATTAAACTTTAACATACATCAGTGCCATAACAAAACAAAACAAAAAAATGTACAAATTAAAATCATAATACATAGAATTGAATAACCTTATAACATTTCTAATTTAATATTTTGACATCATCCCATAACATAAAGTGCACCCACCCCACCCCGGGATCTATTCCTGTTTCCAAAATCTCATTGTTTCTTCTGGAGGTGGTTTTCCACTCCCCTTAGATAATGCATATTCTAGGAACTGATTCCAAATTCCCTCAAAATCATTCATTTTTGTTATTCCTCTTCTTACTTTTACATTACATGTCAATTTAGCATTTATAGCAATATCCCAAATCTCTTTATACCAATCTTCGACATGATAATCTCCCTGTACCTTCCAGTTCCTAGATATGATCAACCTTGCTGCTGTCAGCAAATTCGTTATCAATTCTTTTGTTTCTTTATTACACTTTAATTCTCCATATAATGATAGCAATGCCACCATAGGTGTCTCTTCAAACTCCATTCCAACAATGTCTTTTATCTCTTTAAACACCATTTTCCACAATTTTTGAACAAATTCACATTCCCACCACATATGTAAATACGTTCCTTTTTTTTGACATCCTATCCAGCAATTTGCTGAGTTCAGCTTATTCATTTTATTTAATCTCACCGGGGTTAGATACCACCTCCATATAATCTTATAGTAATTCTCTTTTATTCTCACTGACATGTTTCTCAACACTCTTTGTCTCCATATTCCCTCCCAACTCTGTTGCCCTATTTGTACCTTCAGATCAGTTTCCCAGACCATCTTGCCCATATTTTCTGACTCCCCCTTCCCAACCAATATTCTATATATTTTACTCTTCAAACCTTTTATCCTTTTATTTTCTCCCTTCTCAACTTCTCTCCTTAAAATCAATTCCTCAAATTTCGTCATTTCTCTACACTCTCCCTTGTCCTTTAACCATTTCTTTGTCCACTGTTCTAATTGATAATAATTTAACCACGATAAATTCTTCTCCTTTAGTGCCTCTTCTAACTCTTCTCGAGTGTTCATCCTCCTTAACCAATTTTTTAGCTTCATTATATCCCTCTATTAAAATTTCCCCCAATTTACCTTTTAGGTTCCCTGGAAAGTTTCCTAACATTATCACTGGTGTTATTGGGGAAATACCTGGAAGTAAATCCTTTTTTATATACACGCCATATTTCCCAGTGATTTTTTAGAAGGGGGTTCTCTATTTCTTCCCCCCATTTTTTATTAAAATTCTCTAAAAAAAATATTTTCCAATTTCCAATCTTTGTCCCTTTCAATTTTGATCTCCTTAAAAAATATTATTACTGCCTCCTAATAAGAGCATATATTTTTTCTGTCCTTTTCCTTTAACAAAGACCAAGATAAAGTAACACAGAATTGTTCCGAATTATTGCTATTTGTACACACTTGTAGTTCTCTTTTCCAGGATGCTGTATCATTTCAGCAGCCCTTTTTTGAACCCTTACAACCTAATGCATAACACATGTTCTGAAAGCTAACGGCCCCCATTCCCCATTCACTGAAGTTTGAATGACACCAGCTGAATAATGAAACACCACAACTAAACACCAGAAATTTGCAGAAACGTGATGTTTCCAATGCCACTGTTGGCTGTTTTGTTGAGTTGGCAGATCTAGTGAACATTTTTAGTATGTGCCATTCTATTTATCTGTCCATATTCTATTAGATTTCATCTCCAGAATCAGTTCTAAGCCTATTTTTGGCATAATACTTAAACCTTAATTTTTTTAAAAAAAATCCTCTTGTGATCCAAATATTATTGAACTAATTGCTTGTTCTGTCATTTGTGATACACACACACACAAAAAGAAAACCAATGTACTTGAGTGGGCAGGGGTGGTAATCTAGTTCTGGGAGTAACCAGTGGAATTGTAGGCCACAAAAGGTGCATGGGTGTCACGAACCCACCCCTACTCCCTTATCTTTGTATGCATCTGTCATATTTGAGTTTAAGACTACAAAAATGACAAGGCAGCTTACAGGAACAATTTAAAACAATGCATTGAAAAACAATACGCTAAAATCCAAAACAGAATAATAACATTAAAAATAATTAAAAATAGCACCCACCACAACAGACCCACTTACTGGCCAAAGGCCTTCTTGAATAAAGCTCTCTTTGCCTGCCAACAGAATGAGAGCAGAGCCAAGAATGAACCTTGGCCCCCCTGGGAAGGAGTGGACACTGAAAAGGCCCTCTCTTGGGCTGCCTCTGAAGGTGCCAGTCACGAAAGAATAGTGCCTCCAAAAGTCCTTAAGGACCAGACAGGCTCGTAAGCAAGAGCATGGTATTTCAGGTAGCCTGGTCCCAAGCTACCTGAAATCCCACATAATAGGTCATTATCAGTACTTTTGAATTCTGCCCAGAAACAGATCAGTAGCAAGTGAAGCTGCTGTAACAAGAGAGCCATATGTTTCCTGTAACTGGCCCTGATCAACTGTCTGGCTGTAGGATTTTGCACCAGCAGAAGTTTCTGAACAGTTTTTGAAGGCAGTCCTACATAGAGCATGTTACAGTACTCTAAACAGGATGTAACTAAAGCATTGTCTGGATTCCAAGCCCTCCCACTGAAATGAGAGGCAACAGAGACTCGCTGTGCAATCCACAAAGTCTTTATTCAGTAAAAAATAAAAACAAAACACCTCTTCACACCAAATAAAACAAGGCAGTTGCCGATCAATGAAATGGATGGTTTCTTGTCATGCCCAGCAGACTTTTACTGAATTCCTTGTTCGGGAGGGTTGTCTTGACCCAACTTCTGATGTGCAGCCAGTTCAGCAGACCGCCTCCCACCTCCTCTCAACTCCGCCCACTTAACCCAGTGGCTGACTCAGGGTTCTGTCAATTCCAGTGTTCCTTCCCCCTCCAACAAAGGCTGAGGTCCTAAGGGGGAGGGGGAAGACAGTCTCTGAACCTGGGGCTCCTGTTTGATAAGCAACTGGGAAGATTCTTCCCTTACTCCTGGAGAGTCTTGGGCAATTCTGTCTTGACTGAGATTCTTCTAGCTCTGCCTCTGAGTCTGACTCAGAATCTGAAACCAAACCAGGGAGCCTGGGTCCCATCTTGAAACACATGTGTAACCAGATCAGATATCTCTAGAAACAGGGACAAGTTGGAGTACTAATCGTAGCTGTGCAAACACAGTCCTGGCCACCCCTGAGACTCAAGCATCCGGGTTCAGGGCCAAGTCCAAGATTACACCCACATTGCGAGCCTTCACCTTCGTGGGATTGCAACCCCATCTAGCACAGGCTGAATACCTATTAACTGACCTGCCTTTTGACTGACAAAAAACACCTCTGTCTTGTCTGCATTAAACTTCAATTTATTTGCCCTCATCTAGTCTATTACTGACATCAGAGCCGGAACAGCTTCCTTGGATTTAGATAGAAAGGAGAGATAGAGTTGGGGGCAATCAGCATAGTATACTGGTGGCTCTGACGCCCAAAACTCCCGACAACTTCTCCCAGTGTTTTCATGTATATGTTAAATAGCATAGGGAATAAGATGGAACCCTGAGGAACACCACAGGCCACCAGCCACGGCATCAAATAGGAATCCCCCAGCACCACCATTTGAGATCACCTCTCCAAGAAGGACTGGAGCCACTGTATAGCAGTGCCTCCCATCCGAAACAGATGCCTCAGAAGGATATTATGAAACCCGCCAAAAAGTCCAGCAGAACGAACAGGGAAGCACTGCCCCGGTCTAGTCCCTGGTAGAGATCGCCCACCAAGCCAAACAAAGCTGTCTCTGTCTCATAACCAGGTCTGAAGCCAGAATAAAGTGGATCTAAATAATCCATCTCATCCAGAAATCCCTGGAGCTCAGAAACCACCACACGCTCCAGCATCTTGCCCAAGAATGGAATATTGGAAAAGGGCCAGAAATGATCTAATTCAGTAAGATTCAGGGAGCATTTTTTTGTTTTTTGTTTTTTAATACAAAGTCTTGCCACCACCTCTTTAAAGCAAAATGGAATCACACCTTTCCATAAAGAGGCATTCACCACTATCCATACCCGTTCAGCCAGTCCCCATCCCCCGGCTGCTTTTATAAACCAGGAGAGAGAATAGCTGAGCACACAAGTGGTAGGTCTTACCTCTCCAACAATCCTGTCCATATCCTTGGGCTGTACAAATTGAAAAGTATCCATTATAATTGAACAAGCAGGAGCCAGTTATATCCACCAGACCTGCATCAACAATGGCATCCAAACACTTTTTTTTAACCTACCTCAAACATCTAAAAGTACATGACATTTTCTTGCATTTATTCAACTATACAATAGATGCATTTAGGCTGCCAATAGGACTTAAGAGCCAGAACCCTTTTCCATCCCAGATGTCAAAACATTGACCACATGCAGTACAGATTCCAAGTACCTGATCACCTGCTGAATGAGAACCTTGACATTTGTACAGGACCGCTGTGAAGCTTTACAGTATTTTATTCTATTCCATATAAAGTTTAACTATTTTTCCAGGGCAAAGAGGAACTTTCATTAGCCAATAAGTAACTACAGCCAGCCTCCATATGTAGTCAGGATTAGAAGGAAGAAATTCTTGTTTCAGAGGAAATTACACTTTTGTTCAGAGATAAGTTACAGGCACAAGTATAAATGTTCCTACATTTATACATTTATACAAGCAAGTTTCTTTATAATCACTGAGACTCATCTCTAAATAAATGTGATTAGAATGGAGGCATCAATTTTCAAAAAAAAATTAAAAAAAGTTTATATATGCTTAGGGATTCATATCTATTCCAGCAATAGGTATTAAAAGTGGTTAATATTTTATTTATTACACTTGTAGACTACCCAATAATCAAGGTGTCTGGGAGTGTACAAGTAAATGAAAAACATACAATATAAAATTACAATAAAATAATAAAACAGCACAATATAAAATAACACAAATTAAAAACAGAAGCAAAAAAATAAAATTGTGCAGAGGTCCAAAAATACTTAAATGGTTCTTAAAATGCCTGGGAGAATAAGATCTTCACCTGGCACCAAAAAAAGACCATAATGTAGGCAGCAGAGGAACCTCTTGAGGAAGGAATTTCACAGATAGGGTGTCACCACTTAGAAGGCCCTCTTTTGTAGCCACCATCTCATCTCACTTGGTTGAGGTATTAGGGTTGACTTTAGGGTCTGAACAGGTAAATATGGAAGGAGATGCTCCTTGAGATCATCTGGCCCAAAGCCATTTAGGGCTTTAAATGTGAAAAACAGCACTTTGCATTAGACCCAGAAATGGAATGGTAATTAGTGCAGATGGCAGAGTATTGTCTGATATGATTGTATCGGCCAGTCCTAGATAACAGTCTAGCTGCCCTGTTCTAGACTAGCTGAAGTTTCTGGACCATTTTCAAAGGCAACCCTACATATAACACATTGCCGTAATCCAAAAGGGAGGTTACCAAAAGCATGAATAACTGTTGCAAGGCTATCTCTGTCCAGGTTAGGGTAGTTGGCATATGAGCTTTAGTTAGCATGCTCTGGGCCACAAGAGCAATGATAGATCCAAGAGAATCCTCAGACTAAGAACCTGATTGTTTCTATTAAGTCCAGCTTCAAATTGACATATCTTAACTAAGCTGAAAACACATAGCTATTTGTCAAGCGATTACCAAGGCCTAATCTACACCAAGTAGGATATTACACTATGAAAGCGGTATGAAAGCAATATATAAAAGCCAGGAGCCACACCAAGCAGGATATAGCACTATGAAAGTGGTATGAAAGCTGTATATGGTATGTGTCAATGGGTCCCAACACTTGTCAGTGCACTTCAATACCACTATAAAGCAGTAATGTGGCTCCTGCCTTTTATATACAGCTTTCATACTGCTTTCATAGTGCAATATCCTGCTTGGTGTAGATTAGGCCTAAGTCATTCCTTGACCAGTCAAGGCATCAATAGACTTTTTGCTTTAAAAACACATCACACTAACAAGAATTAGGGTAAATAAGAATACAAATAAATATGATTAAAAATAGAAAAAAAATATTTTGATTTTAAAGAGCTGGATGCTTTTAAAAAACTGAGGGTTAATTGTTCTATGCAACCATAGTATCGTCCACAATTCTGATTAAAGTTCCACTATTTAGTTGGATTTCATACTATTTCAGGGCCTTACCAGTATCATGTGACCAGTGGAAATGTCCATGTTGGACGGAACTGGTTCCTCACACCAGGATGAAGTACTGCTTCGAGCAGAGGGACTTGGAATGGGGCCATCGCTGAACTGTGAAGATATGCTGTTAATACGAGAAGTATGCAGAGGCTCTGGGTGATCTGATGATTTTACTGCCATACGCTGGCGACATAGCTCCTAGGAGACAAAAAAAATAGTGTAGATTGAAAACCAGCATCTGAGGAATCATCTATCAAAGCATGCATTTGGGCTTGATCCTGCACACAGGCTGCACTCCTGTTATTGCCTCTGAAGTTTAAAATTGTTTGCCAGACAGTAGGAAAGCACAAATATCTGCCTTTGTCTGTAGGCAGGACGGTAACCAATATTTATAGCTATATTTGTATAGCTGACATCTGCTCTCCCCGTTCCTCTGGTTTATACAAAACATGAGACTTCGAAGTACACAGATTAGAGGCAAAGCTATGACCAGTGCAACCTTCTTACTCAATTTCAGTAGAGCTACTTTGGACTAAATGGTTATTGCAATTCTAGTCTTCATCCGAACAAGTTGGAAATTTATGTACTCTATATTAACTTAGCGGTAGGCTATATTTCTAGTTTGGAAAATCCAGATGATTTCTTTTATGCTACCTTACATTATAACTAAATTATTCATGTTTTGAGAGCAAGGCAGTCCAGAATTAAAATGGCAGACCAGAAAGCAACTGGGCAACTTCAAAAATGTAGATTCTGGTTGATTTTTTTCTTCATTAAACTATTGTGAGCAATGACCTTACACCTGAATGCCTGCCTTAGCAAATGGTGTATAGAATTAACAAAACAACAGAAAATAGACCTAACATAGCAACAGTTTTTAGCAGAAGTAAAAAACAAAATGTAAACCAAGCCAGAAAAAAGCAAACACGTTTACTTGAACTATTCTCAGATCAATTCAATGTACACTAGCCCAATGAGCTTTTAAAATATAGCCAATTATATTATAACCATAGCTGATTTACAAGTACACATGTAATAAATCTTAGCCAAATCGGTTTTTTTTAATGTAGGATGTTCATATTTATTATTAACAAAAAGTCAGAATTGGCTACTCATGGTATAAATGGTTTGATGCATATTATATGTTTCTCATATTCATGTTCTTGTGCCTTAATTACTTGATCTGGACTAACTAACAAAAATACACTTGTTTAAAAAGAGAGTACACATATGATAATCAATTTGATCACTTGAAAACAACTAAAAAGTTAACTGCAATGCCAGTATCAATGGGATAATTTTAACCTTCAAATGAAAAGTTTTATTTTAAGATGAGAATGGCTTGGTTGCAGGCTATAGTCCTCTTCAGGCATTTGCAGAAGAAGGGTTATTTGTAAACACAGTGGAAGCCATCATGTGCGCTCTGCCTTCTCCATTACTGACCTCCCTGTTAGGTCTTTAAGGGCAATCTAAGCACATTTGGCTGGACACACTACACAGCTCCATGTGACCAGGAACCCTGGTTTATTCGGGTTCCCAGTCACTGTAACTGTGGCCTTAGCTAGACTACCTGCTAGCATGGGACAGAGGAGGGAAGATCTCGTGATGTGTTTATCGCGACATCCCTCCTCTGTTTACACGCGACACCCTCAGAAGGAGAGGCGTCGCACCCACAATTTTTTTATTAAAGGGCCAGCAGCGCATGAACGCTCATGCACAAAAGTTAAGTAATTTTTTAAATTTAAATTATTTTCCCTGCTCCCCCCACCCTACCCCCGATGGGCACAGCGCTCCCAACTCCTCGTGAGGAATCGCGTCAACCCGCGGCACCCGGCCACACGTTCCGTGGTCTCGGGCTGCCCGATACCATGGAAAGACTGGGGCTAAAGGGGACGGCGAGATCTCGGGGCAAGGGAGGGATCATCCCTCCCTGATCCCGGGATCCCCACAGGGACGATCTCGGGGATCACCCCGGGATTTCACCCCATCTAGCTATGGCCTGTGGTCAGGAGAAGAGGGGCTGAGCATGTGCCCCTGGCTCCCTCCAGGCTTACAATTAACCCCTCTTCAGTAAACAACTGAAGAAAGCTTAAGTTAGTTTCATTTAGGACATTAAAAACAATGGGACAAGTTACTTACAAGTGTAGTCTCATTGGTTTCAGTGGAAACTAAGTGCAACGAACTGAGTCTGGTTCCAAACTGATATATTTTAACTAAACTAAAAACACATAGGTATTTGTCAAGTGATAACCAGGTGATTCCCTGACCAGTCCAACCATTGCTGAAGCTAAGCAGGTTTGGATCTGAACAGTGCCTCAGTGGGAAATCCTCTGGGCTGCAGAGTTTTTCAAAGAAAGAAGTATAACAGAATTGTGAATAATTGTCTCGGTTTTCAAATTCTTCGCTTCTTGCAATTTTGGTCCTTCAAAGGCCTAATCTACAGCAAGCAGGATATTCCACTATGAAAGCGGTATATAAAAGGCAGGAGCCACACTGCTGCTTTATGGCGGTATTGAAGGGCACTGACAACTACCATATACCACTTTCATACCACTTTCATAGTGCTACATCCTGCTTGGTGTAGATTAGGCCAATGTACATGATATTAAATATTGTGCAGATATACTCCTTAAGTAACATTTATACTCTGGGGAGTTTGTATTCCCTGGGTTTCAATGAGTCTAAAAGAATGCCTCTAGTGTGGGCTCTCCCATACTAGAGGCATTCAAGAGGCAGCTGGACAACCATCTGTCAGGGATGCTTTAGGGTGGATTCCTGCATTGAGCAGGGGGTTGGACTCGATGGCCTTGTAGGCCCCTTCCAACTCTGCTATTCTATGATTCTATGATTCTATGAAGGATGAGAATGAATAGGAATTTTTAGCATCATTAGATTCAATACTTTTCAACTTTTATCTCATATATCATGTGAAGTACAAGACTGGAAGTACTTTTGACATTCACAGAAACTCTAGCTGACCTGAGTTGAGGTGATCCGGGTTGCAAAAACATCACACTGCCTGAGGACAAAGCATGTGTGTATGTATATACACACACACACACTCTTATATAGGCCTGAAGCATGTCACCCCCTTCAGCTGACCTTGTTTTGTTTACAGGTCTGGAAGAGCTAACGCATCTGCAACAGTGCTCTCTCCAGCTAATTGTGATCAACATGGCTTATACTCACAAACATCTAAGGCTGGGACTTCACGAACAACTCCCTCTCCTCTCTAGCACAAAACCTCTCTCTTCACTGTAAGCAACGTTTCTTGCTATTTAGAGAAAAATACATTTCCTGTGTAGGAAATCTGTCCCACAAAAAACACCTCGGTGTGGACTGAATATCTGTCCTATGCCAAATGAGACTGTTCATTCATCTAGCTTGGTATTGTCTAAGGCAGTCTGGCTTGGTTTTGTCTACACTAACAGGAGTCCTTTCCAGCCTTACTTGGCAATGTGGGGGATTGAACCAAGAAGCTATTGCATGTAAAGTATGCGCTCTACTACTGTGCTACAACCCGTACCCAAGGAGGCACAAGCAGGAACCATACCTTTATCTGCATGAGTTTTGAAAACCTTAATTTCCTACTTTCCTACAAATTGCTACACAACCCTTTCTGGCAATCCTGATTGCATTTCAAAACCAGTGAGAGGCCTGCAAGGTTTAAATGGAATTGCTTGGCAGATCAACTGGGGGTCCTTTTCTCCCTTGACATGCAAGCACAGTGCATAGTTGCCTTGAGCTGCTTGAGTTCGAAACAGTGTGTTTAGAATCCATTTTGAAACCATCTGAATTGATGTGAGAGCCATCTGAAATGGCTTTTAAGAAACGGACTCTTGCTATCATGGACATTTTGGGAACAAGCATCATCATATATACAGGTAGTACTCTAGTGTATATTTCTAAGATGTTCATGTCCATATAAAGGGGGGGTTCCCCAAAACTGTCCTAAGTATAACACATATACTTATGTATTATGATTTTTACTCAAATTTGAGATATCATAGAATTCCCTCACTTTTGATTAGTTTACCAGACAGAAAATTGGTTATGCACTGCCTATCAGGTATATTACTGAGCAGGTGGCTAAATTTTTATTCATTGTTCTGAAAATAAGACCTCACATAAGCTGACTATATTTGCTAAACTGGATAAATTTGTATTTTTAACTCAACTGGTCGTATGACTGTAATAAATATTGTTACATATCTCACATATTGGACAGATATATACTCTGATGGAGGATACCAGGTGATTTGACGGGCACTAACTCTTCAAGTAACAGAGGTATTTTATATATTATGTCCTGCCTAGAGCCATAATCATCTGTTACTACAACTGGTTTTCTAGCATAGATGATTGACATTAGCAGGGGGTGGAGAGAAACATTAGGAACAAGTGAATTCTCAGAAATTAGCAGCTGCTATATATACAAAGAAGAATAACAGGGTTAGAAATGGCATAATGTCAACTTTTAAGAAAAAGATTCTCTTCTACAAAATTATTTTTCAGAAGAAATACGAAATAATTATGCTCTTAGGGCAGGAGGTTTTTATTTTCCACAAGGCTACAAAGACATAAAACAGGAAATAATGTATTAATATGCAATTCAATTTCTTACTGAGGGGTTCACCAAAATAGCATCTCCTGTGTCCGCTATAATTGCTTTGCACATCCAAGAAGCAGAATCAGTTAACCGGGTACACAACAGGAAGGCTAGCCAAAATGTTCCAAGAATACAGCTCAAAGTGGATGCACTTTTAAAATAATATTAGTCACAGGTTTAACTCCCCCATCTCCACCTTATTTTAACTGCTTCTACTATCAGAAGGAAGATGAAATAAAACTTCTCCAGAGCAATGACAGCTCTTTAATTTACTTCTTGTAGCTCAACTTGTCTGTTTCTTCTGCTGCAGCAGCAGCAGAACCAGAGAGTTGTGAGAGGGAAGTATGTGAGACCAGCAAAGTGCAGAGGGAAACCTATTTATTTATTTATTTATTTATTTATTATATTTTTAATCCACCCAATAGCTAATGTTCTCCAGGAAGATTACAGATAGTTAAAAGACTAAAATTCCATGTATTAATGTTCCTATCTAGGCAAAAGTTGCACAAGCACTGAGCAAGGCCTATGTAAGATGAGCTCTTGTGCTGACACTAGTAACCTACTACCCAACCATATATTTTTTCTGGCCAACACAAAGTAGAATGTAGTATTTGTGTCTTAATCTTTGTTTCAAATTTAACATTTTGCTAAATGAGCATTCTCACAAAACATTCCAGAACAGATAGATTTGATGTGCATGCTGACATCTCCTAGAAAAAGGTTTTGCTTGCAACATGCATGTGAATATCATTCAAACTAATCTGCAACAGAAAGGATAAAATGGGAGCCCACCCAGGAATACACATAAACTAAAACTGCCCAGAGAGCTTTGGCTATTGGATGGTATAGAAATGCAATAAATATATAAAATATCATGTTCTCCATTAGAGATGGGGATTTAGTAGACCAAGATTCGGCTATTGGGCAGTATAAAAATGTAACAAATAAATAAATAAATAAGATTTAATAGACCAGTCAGTAAAATTGTGTCCTATCGGGGTACTAGATCTGAAAAGGTGGAAAATTTGAGGATTTTAACAACCTATACCCATAATCTTCCAAGCTATACTTTGACTCCACCCCTGAACATTAAGATTCTGCACTGGTTCCCCCCCAGAAGATTGACTTCAACTTTCTGGCCCAACTGGAGGGGGGATATTTTTGAAAGGACAGGTTGATTACCTGTAACTGTGGTTCTTCGAGTGGTCATCTGTGCAGTCACACATATGGGCTCGGCGCCTGCGTGAAGCCCAGCTTCGGGAATTTTCTATAGCTAAAAGACATTTTGGGCGGGAAACCCTCCCCTTCCACTGCGCATGTGCAGGAGGGTTCCCACCCAGAATCCCCAGTTCTTCTGAGACCTAAGAGCCTCGTCTGAGGAATATAGACACCTCTAGGTGTATCTGAAAAAATACTAACAGTAACATTAGTAACAAATGATGGACACCAAGTGGGGAGTATGGTGGGTGGGTTGTGTGACTGCACAGATGACCACTCGAAGAACCACAGTTACAGGTAAGCAACCTGTCCTTCTTCTTTGTGGTCTCTGTGCATCACACATATGGGCTATTAGCAAGCTTTTACTCACCGGAGGAGGGTTGGTGTCCTTAGGTGAAGACAGATGACAACACGGCTCTGCCAAAGGAGCAGTCGGACCTTGACCTGACGTCCAGTTTGTAGTGAGATACAAACGTCATCGGTCTGGCCCATGTTGCTGCCTTGCATTTTTCTGGGATCGTGACACCACGATGAAAAGCAGAGGATGTGGAGACAGCTCTAGTAGAGTGCCCTCTGACTGAAGTCGGAGGGTCTAACTTTTGCAACTGGTAAGCTAGGATGATACATTGCACCAGCCACGAAGAGAGTCTCTGAGCTGATACTGTTAAGCCTTTCTTGTTTTGCCCATGACATACAAATAGGCGTTGTGACTGGCGGAAAAAGGCAGTGCAATCCTTGTAGAAGGCTAAGGCCCTTCTGACATCTAATAAGTGCAAGGTTCTTTCCAACGCAGATGAAGGTGCTGGGAAAAATGTTGGTAAAATGATGTCTTGGTTGACATGAAAACTGGAGACAACTTTAGGTAGGAATTGAGCATCAGGACGAAGTACTACTTCATCAAGATGGAATATGAGGCAAGGTTCATCTATCCTTAACGCACATAGTTCGCTGGCACGTCTTGCTGATGTGATTGCCACCAAGAAAACCACCTTCAAAGTCAGGAGGCGCAGGTCAGTAGTTGCCAAAAGTTCAAATGGCTTATTTGAAAGTGCATGTAGGACCACTGATAGGCTCCAAGAAGGTGAAAATGTTCTTACTGGTGGATTTAGATTTAACAAACCTTTTAAGAAACGTTTAACCGTAGGATGGGAGAAAACAGTAAGACCATCAACACGGTCATGAAACATGGATATAGATGCCAAGTACACCTTTAAAGATGAAACTTTTAAACCCCTGTCAACCAACATTAATAAAAATGACAGGATGTGATTAATAGAGCAGTTTGAGGGTAAGAACCCATGTTCAGAGGCAAAAGTGGTAAATGCAGACCATTTTCTGTTATAGTTCTGCCTTGTTGACAGTTTTAGTGCTGCATCCAAAACCTCTTGGATCTTAGCTGCCAGATCTCTATCCTCTACTGAGGGATCAGCCTCCACGCTGTCATGTGAAGGGTGTCGAGGTCTGGATGATATATCCGGCCGTGATCCTGGGATAGAAGGTCTCGTATCATTGGTAGACGTAGGAAGTGACCCTGTGACCTGTTGAGAAGGGTTGCAAACCAGTTCTGTCTGGGCCACCAGGGAGTTAGAATTATGCAGTTCGCATTGTCGTGAATAATCTTGGTGAGGATCCTTGTTATCAGAGGGAATGGGGGGGAATAGGTACAAGAGGTAAGTGTTCCACCTGTGGAGGAATGCATCTCCTAATGATTTCCTTCCTATTCCTGCTCTGCTGCAGAATTGGTGACACACTGTGTTGTTCTCCGTCGCAAACAGATCTATGTTTGGCTGTCCCCAAAGGTGAAACAGTTCCCTGACAACTTGAGGATGAATGCACCATTCATGGACTATCGACGAGTGCCTGCTGAGATTGTCTGCAAGCGTGTTGGACAGACCGGCTATGTGAACTGCAGTCAGGAACAGTCGACGTCGAATGCACCATTCCCATATGTGTATGGTGAGTTTTGCTAGGGATAAAGACTTTGTGCCTCCTTGTTTGTTGATGTAAAAGACAACTGTTGTGTTGTCTGATGTCACTTGAATGTGGTGGTTGTATATCACGGCTTCGAATGCCTTGAGGGCCTTTTGAACTGCTAGCAGCTCGAGGTAGTTGATGTGCGCCTTTCTCTCTGTCACAGACCAGGTGCCCTGTACTCTTAGGGAGTCGAGATGGGCTCCCCATCCTGTTGTTGAGGCATCTGTTGTGATCGACTTCGTTGGCATTGATGGTTGGAACGATACGCCTTTCAGTAGGTTGTGATGGTCCGTCCACCATTTTAGGGATTTGGTTACCGTCGGTGGTAAGGAGAGAAAAGTACGCTTGGCGTTCTGTAATGGGTTGAATACTCTGGTGAACCAGAGTTGCAAGCGTCGCATTTTGAGTTTTGTGAACGGTACGACCATGATGGTTGAAGCCATCAGTCCCAGGAGTCTTTGGATTGTATATGCGGTAGTGGTTTTTTGTTTGGAGAGGTCATTTGCTAGTTCTGGATAGCAATGGCTCTTTCGATTGGTAAGAATGCTTTGGTGGTGTGCGAATCCAAGATTGCACCTATAAATTTTATGGTTTTGGTAGGTGTGAGGGTAGACTTTTCGATATTTATTAATAGACCTAGCTCCATCATCAGGTCCCAAACATACGCTATGTGTTGCTGGAGGGCATGTTTTGAGTCCGCTACTAGAAGCCAGTCGTCTATGTAAGGGTGGATTTGAATTCCCTGATTTCTTAAGTGAGCACAAACTACAGCAATGCACTTTGTGAATACTCTGGGAGCTGTTGACAATCCGAAAGGTAGGACTCGGAATTGAAAAGCCGTTTGGTTTATGGCGAAGCGTAGGTATCGCTGGCTGTCCCAGTGGATGGCTATATGAAAATAAGCGTCCTTGAGGTCGATGGAAGTAAACCACGATTTTCTTGTGAGTAGTGGTAGGATCATCGGAAGTGAGACCATACGAAACCTTTTTGGTGTTATGAAAGTGTTCACGTTGCGTAGGTCTAAAATGGGTCTGATGCCTCCATCGGCGTTTGGGACAGTGAAGAATCAGGAATAGAATCCCTTCCTTATTTGATGTTCTGGTATTGATGTTATTGCTCCCTTCTCTGGGAGTGAGCAGACTTCTTGCAGGAGAGGTGGCGATGGTGTAGTTGATCTCAGGACTCCCAAGGGTGGGAAGGAATCGAATTCTATTTTGTATCCATTCTGTATGATGGAAAGTACCCATTTGTCCATAGTTATTCGATTCCAAGCCCTCCTCGAGGTCGAGAGACTGTCGCCAAAGGGAGTGGTTGTGGTGTGGATATCAAAGTCAAAGACGTCGATTTTGCGTGTAATCGGGTTTACGACGCTGGAATCTGGGTTTTGAGGGTGGAAACTGTTTCTTTCCCTGCTGAGATTGGAATTGTTGTCTGCAAGCCTGTTTTTCAGATTGGTATCTTGTGGTAGCGAATCCAGGTTGCCTGTACCATCTTTTAGGCTTAAAGTGTTGTTGTTGATATTGGGATGGACCTATCCCCATTTTGCGTGCTGTTATTCTCGCCTTTTGAACATTATCCATGGCCTCATCGGTTGTGGAATTGAACAGACCTGTGCCATCAAAGGGAAGACTCTCAATACGAGATCTGGCCTCTTGAGACAAACCAGCGGATATGAGCCAGGCATGTCTTCTCAGGGCAACTGCCTCGACCATGGTTTTTGCACCACAATCAGCTTGGTGCATAGCTGTGGCTATTTGTTGTCTCGCCATCCTGGTGGCTTCAGCATGGAAAACTCTTGCTAGTTCTCTTTGATCATCTCCTAGACTATCACATAGAGACATCATTTTATCCCATAGGAACAACTGGTACCGGGACATTGTAGCCTGGTAATTAGATACCTTAAGGCTTAGTGCTGCAGTAGAGTAAAATCTTCTCCCCATTAAATCGAGGCGTCTACCCTCCTTGTCTACCGGTGCTGTATGCACTCTTTGAGATCGACCCTGTGCAGACTCTATGATGAACGAGTTCGGTTGAGGATGTGTAAAAAGGAACTCCGCGTCTTTATCCAGGACTTTGTACATGTTATCTAGCCACTTTGATGACGGTTGTAATGTTGCCGGGTCCTTCCAGGATTCTTTGACTGCCCTGGTTAAAGTTGGTAGGAAGAGTATAGCAATTGGTGTTGCTGCCTCAGTATATATTGCCTCGAAAACGTAATCAACTAACTTTTCCAACGTTTGTCGAGTTTCTATGCCCAATGCTTGCGCCATCCTCTGAATGAGGTCTGAAAAGTGGGCAAGTCCCTCAGATGGTGAGACTGATCCTTGTGCCTCCACTATCAAATCTGGTGATGGTATTGATGGAGTAGGTGAAATACCAGAGTCTGAATCTGAGCAATAGTCATCGGGTTCCTCGGGAGAGGAAGCTATTTGCACGGTTTGGATATCACCGGTTTGCTCTACTACAGAAAGTGTAGTTTGTCGACCCCGATCTGTAGGTTCGACTAACGTAATGGGTAGTGGAGCTGGTAGTATTTCGGTAGCTTGTCCTGGTGTCGATATCGTAGCGGAAGGTGGTTGTTGACGTTGAGGGGTTTCTTGTCAATATCGATCATACTCCTCATGCCAGTCCCTATAATAATAGGTCGGTCTTGGTGGGAGAGAGTACTCTGATTGTCTATCGTATTCCCTTACAGGAGATCTGGATCGGTATCGTCTGGTGTAGAAGTAACGTTCGTCCTCCCGATATCGATCATCGAGTGAACGGGCTGAATCCGGTGAGCGTTGATATTGTGGTCGACAGTCGAGCGGTGTGGGCGATCTTCGATATTCGTGTCGAGGTTGGATATTGGCTGGTAAGTTTCGCTGAGGTGAGCCTCTAACTGACCCCCTTGCAGGGTATCCTGGTTCTCTACTTTGACGCGATACGCTGTCTCTAATTTTGCCCTCCGATAACGATGGCGTCGGCATTGGGGCGGTCGCTGATATCGAAGAAGGTACAGCGATCGAAGCCGTCTCCATTATCGAAGGAAGAGTAGGGGCAGCCACCGATGGTACGGTCGATGTCAATACCCGATTTTTACGGTGATCGTGGCTTTTGGCCAATTTGGCCTTCTTTTGCTTCACAATCTCCGCGGACTTCGGAGTACGTGCATTTTTTGCTAGTTTCTTTGCTACTTAGGCAATCAGGGATCGCCCTGGCGTTGCAGGGGTTTCCTGGCGGGGTCTGTTGGCCTGAATCCTTGGTGGCTCGACAGGAGCTGGACGCGCTACTGGCTGTTGCTGGGAAGCCATTGCAGGTTTATCGACCGATGCAAGCGCCCCTTCCCACAGCTCTGCCCACAATTTATCTGCTCTATGCCACCTTGTAAGCTTTGAAAAGGCTTGGCAATGGGTACAGGTGTCAACCATGTGACCTTCTCCCAAGCAGATAACAAAAAAATTGTGGCCATCTGATGGGGGCAGTTTCGTCCCACAGCGGGCACACTTTTTAAATGGGGCCTTGGGGCCCATACGGTCAGAATTATAGTTAAAGAGGATGAAAAAGAGGTAAAGAGAAAGTATTTTTTTAAAAAAAAATTAGGAGGAAATATAGAAACAATGAAGAGTAGATAAAAAGTTGAGGAAAAATATATATAGAAACAAGAAAAAAGGTAAGTCATAGCTATCGTTTTTAAGAGCATTGTTCGCGATGAGGCTGTCTGCAAGACGGTCGAAGAAGAACTGGGGATTCTGGGCGGGAACCCTCCTGCACATGCGCAGTGGAAGGGGAGGGTTTCCCACCCAAAATGTCTTTTAGCTATAGAAAATTCCCGAAGCTGGGCTTTGCGCAGGCGCCGAGCCCATATGTGTGATGTACAGAGACCACAAAGAAGAATCAGATGTTGTTAACTTTGTCATTAATCACCCTTTTCCATTGCTGCTGCTTCCATTTGAAAGAAGTTATCAGGTGAATCATACATCACAAAAATTGTGGACGGAAATCCTAGCCTCTAGAATAAACCAAAAATTAGAACTATGAACCCACATTTACTAATGTCATTGCTATGTCCTCAGCAACTGCAATCATAACTGTAGTTCTTCATGAGTATACTGACCTGCCTTTGTTTCCAGCCATCTAAAATATGTTCAGTGTGAATCCATACCAAAATGACAATATCAGCTCCACACTCATTAATTTTTCATTCTCTAGTTGCTTAAGACCTATGTCCCCAAAAAAATCTGTCGCCAAGTGGCATGGCAGACTGAAGGCAAAAAAATTCAACATAGCCTATTACCTAAATAGGCTGAAAGGACAACATTCTTTATTCTAGCTCATTATATATTACAAATGCAAACTCTCTCTATGCATGCTGGGACTGCCAGGTGACCAACTTCTATATAGAACCAGCTCAAGATATTTTGTTGCCCCAAACTGAGCAGGAATATCTGCAGTATCAGACAGCTCTAGAGAGACTATTCATATCAGAAATGACCCTAGGTATTTCAGCATTTCAGATGAAAAAAAATCAATTGATGCTGCTCTTCCCTCCCCTATAATGTTCAACACATAACAGAACAGTGTCAAACAGTCTTTTTTGCAGTATATAGACTATCTCCTGTGTCTTCACGAGTTTTGTGTTTAGTTTTCTAAACACAGCAGAAGCAATGAGGAAAACTCTGGCGTGACAATGAAGTCACGAAGAGTCGGAAGCGACTGAACGAATAAACAACAACAAGCAGACCTTCATGATCCAGTCCACAAGTGCCTGTGGTACCTTTGATGTAGATTTGCCATCCACTGGTTGAATCCAATACTTTGTCTACTTAGAGTAAACCCATTGAAATGAATGGGATTTAAGTTACACTAACATTGGATACAGCCCATGTCCTAAGGCTAACCATCCATCCTAATCAATCCTTCCAACATTTCCTAAACTACACATTTGCAAACCAATGGATATGTCCTCATTTGCTGCTTGGAGGATAGCCCATGCAAGACTGAAGATTTATTCCTTGCCTGATGGAATGTGGGTTTGATCAACGCAGGGGTACATTTGAATATTCCAACTTTAACTATCAAATTCCACCTTCTCCCAGTTCCTGGACACCTAACAACCTTTTTCATGCAGGATGTTTCCTAACACAGAGAGAACAGTATGCTGTGTGGCACACACTCCATAGTTCATCATTAACAGGCATCGCTTACAACTTAAACTCCCTTCACAATTTATAGTAAATACAGAAGAATGATCCCTTGGTCTTTTGAGCTATTATCCAATAAACATCTATTTAAAAGGTAATTTGAAGTTTATGACATTGTTTCTCATTACATGAGAATTGCTTCCTAATGGAAACACTTCCATTTTATTTCATTTCCCGACATTTACTACCAAATGTATGTATAAGGCGTGTATCATATATAATGGAAAATCTTACCGCTGTATGGCAAAAACCACACAACCAAAATAAGTATTTCTAAACATCACTACTGAAATACATATAGTGCTCTGATCGTCAATAGAGATCTTTTATTGAACTTTCCTAAAAGAAAAGTACTGATCGTAAACAGGGCATAAACATTTTTTAAAATAGAAACTAAAGTTTTCTCCCCAAGCCCAAGATAAAGCTTTTTTAAAAAAAGTAAGTTTGGAAGAATTCCCATTTCTCAGCAAGTCATGGCTGGATAGATAGTCAGGGATACTGAAACAGAATTCTGAAGAAGAATGGGCCAGTTTATGCATTTATCACGCAACACTATAAAGTGAAAGCAGTCAGGCTTAAGCTGGAGATTAATAGCCCAACTTGTTTACATATGATAGCTTGCTACTTCCCCTCACACACACCTTTCTTTGTCAGATACAATTAGCCAAGGAGACAGTGCAGTTATTGGTAACCAGCGACTTCTCAGATTTTAAACAGAAGTTAATCAGAACATCATCCATGAGATTCACTACCAGAAGAGTCGAACAGTATTCAGCAAAGGTATGCAAGCAAACCCCTTCTGAAATACTCTCCCTTTTCAAAATAGAGCTGAGGTTTCCCTTAAGCCACAGAGAGAAATTGGATTAGTGAAAGCCCCTTTAATCTTAAACACAGAATGGGCACATGTTCCGTACATTGCTGGTCAGGTGCTCCTCCATCTGAGCTCCCGCTACTAACTCTTATGCTCAGCATAAGCTTTCTGGTTTCATGACCTTTGTCAGAGCAGACATTGTGCACGTGCATTCACACACGGATGGATGGACACACACACACACCCTTTAGAAAGTGAATCTCATCATTTCAGCAAAGATTTCAAGCTGAGACCAGTTTGGATGTGCAGCCTGCATAACACCACAAGTGCCATCTCTTTCAGGATGTCCCTGCTCCATGACAGGGATGCGCTTTTGCTGCCACATGCTTTCACAGCGGATGACAGCCATCAAGTTATCACAAAAGTATGGAGAAAATGAGAGGGGGGGGAGAAAGGTGCTGGTAGACGGGTGGGTAAGGGACAGAAAAGAAACTGAAGGAAACAACCAGACAAGGTTTTAAATGTCTATTGTCCAGAAAAAATCTATTAAAACCACCTGGTTTAATATAAAATATTACGTGATCTCCATTGTAAAGGAGGGGATGATGTTATGGTCAAGTAGAAGGCAAAACTGAAACTAGCTCTTGTTCCCCTTAATTAAGCTCTCTTACTTAATATTTTGCTTCCATTTTATAAAAGCCTATTTGCCTGATTAATCTGTAGACTGATAAAGTACACATGGGCTTAAGCTGGTTTCAGACCTATTGATTTAAAAGGGTCTATTAACCTTATATACAAGCACTCTGGTTTTACTGGCTGGTAGTTCTATAAGAAAGCTTCTGACATCTCAGATTATTTACTGTAAATCTTCATTCAGTGAGCGCCCCCCTCCAGAAAAAAGCTCAACGTAACATTTGTGCAACTATGGCATTTAAGAGCAGCAGTTTCATGTGCTCTTGATATGTATTCTATAACGGATAACATGAAAATAAATGGCACTGACACATGTAGGCAAAACACAAGATTTTACCTGGATGGGTATCTTCTGGGAATCATGCCACAAGATTCTCATGATGCAACTCTTTTTAAGGATATATTTCACTCAAGACAAACTGATGAAACATGTTACTCATTATACTCTATAATCTTCATTATAGCTTCTACTGTGTTTAAAATGGGATATTTTGAGAATGGGCATAATCCACCGGAAATGTCTCTTGTGCAAGAACATCCCAGTGAACGTTATCATGGCATGACTCATTCACTTCAACTGTGCTTGCATAGGACAAATTTCTGGCAATCAGGCCAACCTTTTTATCTACAGAACAACCCTATGAGGTAGGTTAAGTTTAGAGAAAGGAGGAGCCCAATGTCACCAATGAGCTTTATGGAACACCCTAACAACAATTATACCACACTGCCTCTCAAACCCTAGTACAAATTACACTTTTGATATGAATTGTACCAAGACAAAGATATTCTAAAAAAGAGCCCTTAACCTCTAGCAAATTCTTGCTCAACTGAATCAAATGCTCAAAGACCACCAAATGAAAACAATGTAGACAGTACATTTAAGATACATGCAATCAAACTATGCCTAAGAATCACAAGTCATTGAATTCTTAAAGCATAATTCATATAGCTTCACACTTTTTCAAAAGACTCAAGCAGCTTATACGGATCCCTTGAATACTGGAAGGTGCCATTTTTGACTTTTCACAGGAGCACCAACATGGGAAGAGAGAAGTAATGAACACAATGGGTTGGATCCAGGATCTGCCTTCCATTGTAGCATTTTCCGAGGGCTGGAGCAGCTGCTGTAGAGAGGAGGAAGCAAGAAAGACCACTTCCACCAATCCAGTTGCATGCACCTAAATCTGGATCCAACTCAAGGGGTTAAATACAGACTTAGTTATACTTAGAATTGCCTCATTCATTCATTGGGTCTTCTCTTAAGAATGACTAATCTGGATCCAATACACTGTCCTCAGCCTTCTAGCTCTCATACTGATCTAATGAACCAGACCTGTGCCTATAAACTAGACTGTAGAGCTTTCTATTTTACTCTTCAGGATACAAAAATAAATCTGTCCCTTAGTAATCAAAGGACTGAAGACAGTTCCATGTGAAGGTCACAGTTTTTAGAACTTAAAGCAGAGAGTATTGGGTGGGAGAAAGAGCACAAACACACCAGCATTTTGAGAGGTGGCATTAGACCAGAAGTCTTGGAACAGCAGGGAATACAAGGTAGACCCTAGGGTCCCTATTGTATGCTTATATAGAAACGCAAGTCCCTTACGTTTAAAAAGAAAAAAATAGAAAACCCTAACCCATTGCCCTCATATTTTTTTCCTTTCAAGTTACAGAAACTACAGTAGCCCCATGATTGATAAGGAAAACTGGGTGTTGTATTTAAGAGCTCCATCTTAGGGATACAAAGTCATATAGGAAAAAAACGAGTAAAATGTCCCTGCAATCATGATATTTTAACCTTATTTTAGGATTGTACTACAACCAGTATGAGCCAAGCCACAAGAACCTGGTTACTGAATAGCATTTGTAAACTGCCCAGAGAGCTTCGGCTATTGGGCGGTATAGAAATGCAATAAATAATAAAAATAGTATTAAAAAAAAGCAAGAAAAGAAATGCAATAAATAAATAAATAATACTAGAGGGCAGCATGTAGGTACTTTGCCCATGATTCCTTACCACCACCACCATACACACACACACTTTCACACCTCAACAATGAAATTCAGATGTCCCCAGATTTGTAGTGTCCCTTGGTTAATAGTTCTACTAAATGTAAATTATGTTCCACTCCCACCATACCACGTCTACCCCCAAATTATTGATAAGTATTCAGCCTTAATTGTAATACAGTTGAATGCCAATGTAAAGCAAAATGTTTTGTCCATCTAGTGTTTTTTATATGTCTAATTTTGTGAAACGGCAGCCACTTATAATCAATCTTTTGATGCGCTACCACTTGCAATCAATTCAGGAACTAAATAAGAGAGTGAGGAAGCAGATAAGAGTGCTGGAGGGAGAGAAGAAAAACTACCTCTGGATGATAACCACCCTTATAAATTTGTTTTTATGTTTCTTACTCAGCTCAACTTACGATCAGTCTGAAATAGATCCCAGACCAGAAAAACATCTAGAAAAAAAGGTAATATTTTGCACATCAGCACAAGTTGTTGATTACTACTTTCTCCACCTAGAGACATTTCTGTCATTCACTCATTACTATTTTGGATAAGTGTCATGTTAGCAATCTGTACTTTTAGGATATCAGAAGAGACTAGTCACAGTAAAGCCCAAACAGCAAGCAGTGAATGATTTCTACATATACAGGCTGGATCCAGCATCTGCCTTCCATTAGCAAAAGACTTCCACACCCTGATTTTCAAAAATTCCCTCTTCCTTCCCACACCACAGCTCACTCCATTCAGCAGGGTCCTCATGCCCTCTGTGAAGCATTTTGAGGAGGCTGAAGGGGATGCTATGGAGAGGAGGGGTTGAGAAAGTCTGCTTCCATCAGCCCAGTTGCACATGCCTAAATCTGGATCCAATCCATAGACATTGTGTTTCACATCCTGGGGAGATTCATCCGTAGACACCTTGACAGTAACACAGTAATCAATGGAAGCCAGCATGGATTTGTCAAGAACCTGTCCTGGCAGACTAATCATACCCCATTTTGATGAAGTAATTTCCTTAGTAGATCATGGAAATGTTGTGGACATAATATATTTTGACTTCAGCAAGGCATTTGACAAAGTCCCACGTGATATTCTGATTAGCAACTTAGGCCCTTTCTACACCTAAGAGTTATCCCGGGAAAATGGAGGGATCGTCCATGCCTGCTCCCAGGATCCCCTGTAAGGCATTTGGATGGACAGAAATGATCCAGGGGAAAAAAGGCAGATGTAGAAACGGCCTTAGTTAAGTGTGGACTTGATGCCACTACTTCAAGTTGGATCCACAGCTGGCTGGAGATCCATATTCAGCTAGTGCATATCAATGGTTCTTCATTAAACTGGAAGGAGGTATCAAGTGGAGTGCCACAGGACTCAGTCTTGGGCCTGTACTCTTCAACTTTTATTAATGGTAGGGGAAGAGGTAGGGGGGAAGTTTCAGATTTGCAGATAACACCTTAGGAGATAGAAACAAAATTCAAAAAAACTGGGCAGAATATAACAGAATGAAATTTAACAGAGACAAATGGAAAGTTCTTCATTTAGGAAAGGGAAATCAAATGCAGATATAAAATGGGGGATATCTGGCTTGGCTAGAGTATGTGTGAAAAGGAACTTGGAGTTGTAGTCAATCACATAGTGAATACAAGTCAGTAGTGTGATGTGGCTGCAAAAAAAGGCGAATTCAATTTAGGTTGCATCGATAGAAGTATAGTTTCTAAATCATGGGAAGTATTAGCTGCACTCTACTTTGCTCTGGTCAGACCTCACTTCAAATACTGTGTCCAGTTCTGGACACAGCACTTGAAGAAGGATTCAGTTAAATTGGAAAGGGTTTGGAGAAGGGTCACAAAGATGACCATAGACTAGAAACTTAGTCCATTGAGGAAAGATGGAAGAAACTGGGTATGTTTGTTTAGCCTTGAAAAGAAAAGACTGAGGTGGGATATGATAGCACTATTCAAGTGCCTAAAGGTTGTTACACAGAAGGAGGCCACAACCTGTTCTCTATCATCTAAGAATCTAGGACATGAAATAACAGGCTTGAGTTACAGGAAGGCAGATTTTCATCAGACATCAGGAAAAACTTCCTAATAGTCAATAGAACCAACTACCTAGGGAGGTGGCGGGGGGTCGTCTCCATCATTGAAGGTATTCAGGTAAAGACCATCAGGGATGTTATATACTGGATTCCTGCACTGAGCACGGGGCTGGACTAGTTGGCATAAATGGCACATCCCTACTCTACAATTCCTGCCTCTCTTCCCTAGAGAAAGGTAAGAGCAGATTTTTCTCCTGCCCTTCTAGTGCCTATCCACTACTCAGGGTGGCTTACAGCAGTTTATAATAACGAAGTCATAAAATACTATAAAAACACAAAGCTAGAGACCTCCAATAAAACTTTACCCTTACATAAAACAGCAGATACCGGTAATTAGCAGGTAAAAGCCTACCAGGCTAAAAGACAGCCAGAGAGGGCCAAGGTGTTTCACCATATTGGTGGAGCCATTTATGGCCTTCAACCAAGCCTAGGTAGGACACAGAGAAGGGTCTCTCCACAGGCAATGTGGTATGGGTGTAGGCAATCCTTCAGATATCATGCATCCAAGCCGTTTAGGGATTGAAAGTTAATCACCATCACTTTAAATTTGTTGAGTCCGAGATAGGAATTTTTTTCACACAAGAATTAATTTACAAAAACTCTCCCACATACAGAAATAATATTGCAGTTTCTCTACACAAGGACTTGATTATACAAAGAAAGCTGAATTATGGAACTCCCTACTACAAGGAAATAGTTGTGGCAAAGAATTTAGCAATTTAGAAAGAGGGATTAGATATAAATCTAAAGTAATATGAGCCCATTGTTCCTGGGAGAAAACACAACATGAAAGAAAAATTAGTCATCAGGATAATTTCTATCTTGATATAGCCAATTATAAAGAAAACAGGGAGAGCTTTTTATCCATAGTTTCCAAGCTGGGAGAGCAGCTTCCTGGAAAGCTGCTTATAGTTGCTAGTGGAGGTACAGTATCCTCCAGGGCTTCTCCAGGGCTTCGTCCAGGTTTTTGTGACCATCTTCAAGGCCAAGTAGACTGTGCAACCACATTGTTTGAAGAGAAGTTCCTGCACTGACTCCCTCAATCAATTTCTTACAGGTGTTTCATTTCACTCCACTAAAGTGTGCATGCATAGCAATTAATACACTTTCCCTTTGGCCTCCTTATCTTTGCATGCAATTGTTTGAGTTCTTCTTTGTGTTCGGGGTATTTCAAGTAGACTTCTATTAAGTTTGGGAGGTTCCTTTTGCCAATTCAATGGACTGCATGGAGTGAACAAACCCACAATACTGCTTGTCAGACACAACAGTAGGACAGAACAAATAACAATGTTGTTGATGAACACACACACACACACACACAATCCTGGTGTGCACACTCATTTTGTCCTCCTATTGTCTCTGCTCAAACAAATTAGGCTTCTGTAGTGCTCCAAAAACTTGGAAAACCTGTTTGAGTAGGGACAATAGCACAACAAAATAAATTAGCATGTAACCACAGGCAACAATGGATCTTATCATACCATCTTCAAGTTTTTTATTTATTTATTTAAATCTACCATTTGGCGACAACCTGTGTCAACAAGTTCTCAAAAGTGAGCTTGGAAAATACAACACAAAAATAGGATTACATTCCCTAGGCAAAGGTTGAACCTGACAAGTGGTGCATGAACACAAGCAACATTATACTGAAGCTGCCCCTTCATCATAAAGTTTAGAGTCAATGTTGTATGAAAATGGAAACAATCTAAAGTGGAAACTATCAAGAAAATACAATAATATGATTACTGCTAATACCAGGATTTTGAACTAGAAAGCACTCCCCTCACCTATCTAAATAAAACTAGAGACTCTCACATGGTAACAGAAAGTTTGAGGTTTGAGGTTTACTGATATACAGGACAAACAAGGGGAAGGACAATTAAAAACAAAAAGCCAATTTTTATTTTAACAGGCCTGGACGACAAGCTTAGGATTCCTAGCCATAAAATGGAAGAGATTGCTGTTGTAGGCCCTGAGGAAAGCGTCATTGCTCTTACAGACAATGTGGACTAGCAGAAGTTTGGAGGGGGGGGGGGCGGGGCGGACAGGGGATAAAAGAAACCTCCCAGGCAGACTGTAATTGAAGTCCCCAAGCGTTCCCTAATTCAACAGCTCTCTGTGCAATTAGGAACATAAGGAATTGCTTCAAAGAATGATGAGATGACCTTGCACTCAAATGTGTCCATCAGGCTCAAAAACACAGCCTGCCTTACATCCCCACTGTGTTTTGTTTTGCTTTTAATTTCACTTCATGTTCAGGGAATCCAGAACCGTGGAATCTGAAGTGAGAATCTGAAATGAAATTCATACGCTGGACTCGGCGCTCTGTTGCCCAAAATGTCAATTTGAAAATGGGAGGCAGGGCAAATAATGCCCTAGGGAAAATAGCACACTGGGAGGAAAGAGTGGTCTTAGTGGCCACCCCCTTAGGGCCAGCTTTTCCAATGTTGCCAAGTTGTGTGGCTTGTGCAGGATTGCAAAACTGAGCAGCGAAGCAGACCCTACTGCTCTCAGGCTTTCCCAGCAATGCCCATCAAAAGGGTCCATAGCGTGCTCTATAATTTGCTGCTTTGCTGCCAGTATTCTCCTGCTCCAGTTCTAGGATCCCACTGGGATCCCAGGCTGCAGCAGCCTTCTCTCTCTCTCCATCATTCCCTCCACCCCTTTTCCAGCCTAGCCCTAGCTTCTTCCTTCTCAGAACATGAGCACTTCCTTTTTCAGGTCAGGCTCAGGAAACAAGAACTACTGGGAGATGCAGGTCCTAGGCTAAGCCCAATAGTCTAATTATGGGAGAAAATCAGCAGCTGTAGGATGTGAGAAAAGTAGGCCTTGGAGATTGCTCAGCTTAGGACCTGGATTGTGTAGATTTTCTCTTCTCAGACCCTCAAAGCTCTCCATCTTCCTCTCTCATTCACAGTGGCCCAGTTCGCACAACATACCTTGTTAACCCCTCCACCTCGCACATGCCACCTGATTTACCGAATTACCCTTGCCAGGCATGGCTTGTTGTGATCTTGCTGCCTTTTCCCCGCTAGCTTTGAACTTTACCATTGCCCCGAAATACAAAGCTGTAGGAACCATATGACTAAGCCTAGGAACTGCCTTGCATGCCAACCAGTCACATAGTACAAGCAAGGCTGACACCACCTTACCCAGGTAGTATCTACTACCTATCAAATTTAGAAAAAAATGGTTTAAGACACTTACTGCTTTTGTTATGGTTGTCCTCGTTCACTGCAGCACAGACAGCCCACTTGAAAAACACTAAGGCACCAAGTGTAGCTTGGCACTTACTTAAAGTTGGAAAGGTTAAAGACACTACTTACTGCATTTTTTCACCCTAGCTCACTGCAGACAGTACACTTGACAACAGTAGTGCAGCTAGGTAATTTGAAGCTCTGGAATTAATAGCCATATTTAGGGGCGGTGGGAGATTAGTTAGGCATTAGATAGTATTACTTCAGTTAGGAAGCACACAACAGTTTTCTTCTCTTTCCCCATTCCATGCTTTACAACTGCTTCTACATTTCTGATACATTAGAACAGAAAAATAACACTGAGAAATAAGAAATACTCTGTTTTGCATTTAAAGCTGTCTTAAAATACAGCACCATCATGACAATGGGAATAAAAAGGGAGTTTCCTTCTGCCATTATAAGGCTAAACACATTTACTTGGGGATAAGCACCAATATTTTTTTTAAAAGGATAATATATATTAAAAGCAAAAATGACCAAATGTGCATCTATAACCATGTACATGCCAAGCCAGCTGCCCCCTCCCCAATATAAAACATTTAAATAAATAAACAAATAAAGATGCTTTATTTATTTATTTCCCCAGCAATCCTCAGCATGTCCAGTCCAGTCCAGGTGCTGACATCATACCTGCCATTTGCCGGGAGATCACCTGGGGGTCCTATTCAAACAAAACATATCTTGCACTCTTTTCCCACATCTTTCCTCTTATTCCATGCCAGGGGCTGCTTCTCCTTTAAGGACATCTTAAGTGTATTTCTCCATGTTGTCCATCCAGGAAAACAGGTGTTGTAGAGGGATCCTGATCCCATGTCTCTTCCTTGCTTCCCCCTTCCCTACCTCCACATCTGTATTTTGTTCCCTTTTTTCTGCTCTGCCTCTGTTTTATTTTTACAGGAGCTTAGAAAGGCAGCTAGACAACTGGCATGGGATGCTTACATTCCCTGTGGGATGACTTTGAATGAAGCACACTGAATTCTTGGAAGTCGCTTCCACCTTTCATGTGGGCCTAGAAATTATATTCAGTTGTTACAGTAAATAAAGGTAGGAACATACCTCATCTGACAAGAACAGTTGCAAATGAGTGCAGAGAGAGAGAGAAAGAGAGAGAGATTACATTTATTATACCATTGAGGTATTGCTCTTACTGGAATAACTAAGCATAACGTCTCCAGGTGAACAGTGTTTGAGCCATTCCTGCCATTAGATGTGCTGTACAATCTATATGAAACACTAGGTTGGATATAGTTAACGAAAAAAATAGGAGTCCTGCATAGGGCCTGCTCCGGGTTTTTGACGGCCCTTGGGCAAGACGGTGGCCTGGTTCAGACAACATGCTAAACCCTGCTGCTTAACCATAAAACGGTGTGGTTAAGCCCTTGGTGAGTCTACCTTCCCCCCACTATGGTCACCAGCTGCTATTGCTCCTCAACCTCTTTACTACCATTTGCTTGCTTGACAGGAAGAGAGTCAATGAGCAAGTAGGCAGTGGCATTTACTGCTCCACCTTTTCACTACTGCTGTTGTCTTGGTCAGAGTGACATGCAAGTTAACAAGCAAGTAAATGGTGAAGAGGAGGATCCACTCTAGGGGGATCTTGCCAATAGGCCCACGCTGGGGTGTGAACCCTCAGCAGGTGCCCAATTATTCCTGGCCTTTGATACCAGCCCTGATCTTGCACTTCATTGCTGATGAACAATCAACACCAGAAATCTTTGTGTTGGTTTCTGCTAGCTATTCACAGAAGCTCTGGGTGCAAGCCTTGTTGGGGATAGCTACAAGCTTGACAGACAAGGGCAGGTTGAGAGAGACACAGGGAAAAAGTTAATTCACTGGAACTACAACAGGAGCCAAAGTAGAAGGGAAGAACTGAACCTATTATGAGTCTCCAAGGTAGCACTGAAACCTGGTAGACATGTAAGCCCTGCTGTCTTATTTTCTATAGTCCTATCAGCCATGTATGGTGCAGATGGGGGAAAGGAAACAAATCAGATTCTGAATAGAATGCCAAAATAGAGTAGAACCCCAACAAGAAGAGCAGTTACATCATTTGAGAATGACACAATATACTTAGGTCTACCAAATCCTATTTGAAAGTGCTTTCACAGAACAGTAAAATAATTCCATTTGATTAAAGGCATTTGTATTCTCAGACTCTGGGCAGTTAACATTATAATGCTCAGTTTCAGGCTTTGCAATCTGAGGAATGGTATTATTATTATTATTATTATTATTATTATTATTATTATTTCTAAAAATTGTGGCTGACACATCCATTGGTCCATAATGTGAGCCTTGTAAACAAAGTGTCAAATTTATACTATATATTCTCATTTGTTTATCTCTAGCATAAGTTAGAGAAGCTAGCAAGAAATAACTGTGCAGAGAAAATCCAATTCATTTATCATCTTGGTGATGTAATTTATAGTAAAATAAGATTCCTTCTGCACAAATACTGGTATTTTCTTTATGCTAGGATTTATTTATTTTTAAATAACCCAATTCTAAAAATGCTTACCCCTTACCACAGCTTCTCTTGTACAATCTTGCTGAAGCCATTGTACTTGTGTCTAAATAATGACAACAGAAAAAGCAGCAGCATTCAGCTACTAAATGTGAAATACAAAAGTAAAGGCTTCTTGGCCACTGGAGACTGTATTATATTGGAACATGCCTGGGAAATTTTAGCACAACACCTATACAAGATGTAAAATAGAATCTGCACTTGGAGGGCTGTAAATTGTTGAAATGAATGTTCGTATTATTTTATTGCTTTAAAACATTTTATTCCACAGAAGCACAGAATACCTAGAACTGATAGAACTTCCTTTATTAGCTAGTGTCACTAAAATGCTAAACAGTGACACCACACCGAGTTGGATTCTTACAGCTCATATTCAAAATGATGGCCGCATGTACTTCACACGGTGGACTATTGTGTTGTGCAACAGCCCCATTGGGTTCCTCCTGTCAAACATCCTTTTGCCAAGTTAAAAGGTCCCTTAACAAGTGCATATACTGAGGAGGTAAGTAAGTTCGCACACGTGTCTGGAGCAGCACATTAAGCAACACTGTTGCCAATCAGTTTCATGGAGTGGCACCAATTTCTAGTACAACAACCCAATGGGGAAAAAATGTCTATCCACTCTTATGAAAGATGTCTTTTAAAAATAAAGAAATTTTCCTTTACTTTGGAGATCCTCCAGTACTACAAAAATATGACCTCCAGTCCATGCCCCATGCACAGGTTTCTGTCATCTTACCTACAGAAGAGGGATTGTCTGCTGGAGGAAGAGGGATTGTCTCTCAATCCAGTCCTGGACCTAATCTAAAAATCCATTTTCAGTGCCTTCCTCCTAGCTGGGCAGTGGGAAAAGAAGCCCAGGTGTCCATCTCCTCCCTCTAGTCAATCACCTCTTAGGGCACTGGGGGCCGGGGAAGAGAACACCGCAGGAGCCAACAAGCTCACTCATTTCTACCACAGGATCAATGACGTGTGAGTCCAAAAGCACAAACACTAGAATACATGAAGATTAGCAATGGGCCACAAATGAAGTAGGAGGACAAAGAATTTGTGATACATTTCCTACATCTCCAAATATAAGTTCCTTCATTTTCATTTAAGGACTGATCTCATCCTCTTTTTATCTAAATAATAGTCAGAAGTAGCTGAAAAGCCTTTTTGAGGTGCAAACTTCTACTCAGATTGGAAAGAAAGAAAAAGATTTATTGTAAAGTAGAAACACTGCTCCTGAATCAATCAGAGGATCCAGAGCTAAAAACCATTGACAATGTCCTTATTTGGCCTAGTTGTCTCTAACCCTCCAAACTCTGCTACTATAAACATCATGACACACTCCTGGCAACACACAACGCTAATGGCAATCTTACTTATGCCAACTGCATTTAATCAATTTCAGCCCATTCTGTCCAAGAGATCATCATCCCCCTGATAAAATACCTCTCCTATGCACTTAATCAGAACTGCAATGGCCAGAAATCCTCTAGAGGAAAAAGAAAACATGTCTTCTGGAAGTGGTTTTTATTCAAACTGGCTTCTAGTGGTCCAGGATATGGCAGAATACTCAAATGGTTACCTGTCCTGAACTCTACCAAGGGGAGAAACCCAAACAAACCAAACAAGTGAAGCAACATGAAGCAGCTATTTCAGGGACATGGCAGGAATCTGCTCCCTGTCTCTGATTTGTCTGCAAGTGCCTTTTTTATGTTTAAACTAAGCTCTAAACTAGAGCTCCTAGCTGACTTTTCACTTCAGGTGCGGAAATATCTAAAGGCACTCTCCCTATACACATTTTGAATGCATGTCATGTCCAGTTCTATGAGGAATGCTTTTAAAAACAACACATACCAGTCAAGTAAAATATCATTGCTTCATAGGAGTCTTTGCATCTTATATTTAGACACCTGCAACTCTTACATCCTCCAGCCTTAAAGGTTCTTGCACCTACAGAATCATGTTATAGTAGTAGCAGCCTATGTGGCCTCCTGACTACAGCATTCATCACTATATGGCCATGCAGGTGTACACATTTCAGGATTTTCGTGGGGGGGGGAGAGTGTACTGGGTAGGTGATAGTGGCAGGTGAAGAGAGAAGCAGAGAGGCACAGAGGACAGAGAGGGGACCAGCAATAGGGGACTATAGGGAAAGGTGAATTACTGCTGAGGAGGAGGAGCCTCTTGTGATGTACCTGTCACAGGACCATGCAGATTCGGACTGCAGAGGAGAAATCCAAATGAGTACTACCCCACATATAAGAAATCCTTGCACATTGAGAACTAGCATGTTAGAGAGAAGGTTCTAGTGTAGTCTTCTCCCAAAAGTGCAGGGAGCTTCTTTTTTTAAAGATCATTATTATTCTTAAAGATCATTATTATTCTTAATTATAATCATCATAATCAACAACAAATAAGCTTTCAAACATTCAGTCTCCCACTTACAATCTGAAGTGGTACAATCCAGCAACAGAGACTTCAGGGGAGACTGATCATTATGTGTCATGTCTCTGCATCAAATAGATCATATAAGAGAGGGGGACCTCAAAGGAAAGCAAGGATTTATTGTCACGAACCCACAAAAATTGTGTTGCAGAGGCAAACACAACGGCATGACATCCCATTTCAGCCATAAACCTCTCCTTCTCTTGCCACCACTTCGCTACCCACTCCATTCCATACGACGTGTGATATGTGCTACGAATGACTCTTGTCCATTTAAGGACATGCATAGACCCTAATTGTTGTGCTATAAGCAAAATCCACACTGTTCTGTTGCTTAATAGCAGCTCCTGAAACAGTCACACGGAGAGATAGGCAATTAGCCATTGTGTCAGAAAGACGCGGGTTAGAGTTTTCCAGAAAGCATCGGTGCAATGAGCTAGAGCAGAGATCTGTCATCTAAGTAGCAGACATCACATCAAGCATAGAAATCAAACTAACAGCTATTGCAGAACAAAGTCCCAGTAGTTTCTGGCAAAAGGATTCAGAGCCAGCACTATATGCTGGCTACTCTGGCTTGCCTGGAGGAGGGAACAAAGAATAGTGCCAACTTGTCTAGTACCAGCTGCTTTCCCCTCCTGTCACCAAGAGTGCGCCAAATTCAGGAACATGAATCTCTGAGTTAGAAAAGTTTCTTTCATGAGCACAAACATTCTGAAACTAATAAGTAACCAGCTTCACATACCAAACTCATCCAGGGGAAATCCTTGAGATATTACTGTATGCTATGTTTTGGAAAGCCAGGAATACCACCTCAAATTAAATGGCGTCTTTCAATTCATTTTCTGTTCTTTTTCCTTATGTCATTACCATTCTCTCACCACATAAATATTTATTTGGTCTGTAAGACAGCATGGCACCCAATGGGCATGGCAAGCATTTACTAGGATAAAAATGTTTTTGAAAAAAATCCAAGAAATAAAGAATGCAAGGGGCGAGGTTTGAGTTAATTACTTTAAATGATAGTCTCCTGAAGATTTAACTCAGACTGCTGTGCCACTTCTTCCTTGTTCTGGAGAATACCATGAAATGTATTTGTAAATTTTAGTTTGCCTTGGAGAAATGTTGTTCTCCCAACTTACCCAGCAACACTTATTTCCTAACAGAAGTATTACAGATAGAGTTCTCTAACAATGGAACAAAACAAGACTATGGCCCCATTCAGAAGACACCTTAAACCATGGCTTTAACCATGGTGGTTAAGCCAGAAAGCCAGGCCGTGTTCAGAAGACATCTTAAACCACAACTTTAACCAAGGTGAATAAAGCAAAAAGCCTTATTCACAGAGGTTAAAGCCATGGTTTAAGGTGTCTTCTGAACACAGCCTGGCTTTCTGGCTTAACCACCATGGTTAAAGCCATGGTTTAAGGTCTCTGCTGAACGGGCCCAAAGTTTCAGTTTTTCCCTTGTCCTAATATTTAAACTGCTAGAGCATCCCTCCCCAAACTAGTGCCTTCCAGATGTAACTCCCATGCTCTTCAGCCCGCATAGCCATTGGCCGTTCTGACTGGAAACAATGGAGGACATCAGGTTGGGGAAGGGTGTCCTACAGGTTTCCTTTATAAACCCTCCTACTATGAAGCTAGAAAAACTTGAGAAAACAGTAAAACCATGATGATAGCAAAATCTATATTCCCACTAAGGGTAGAAATTCTGTCTGCACATTTGTATATCCTAGAACTGGAAGTCCCAAGGGATGGGGTGGGACCCACCACTGCAGAAGCGTGTGGCTAATACTTGGCAATGCAAACAATGTAGCCCAAAGAGATAAATGAGTTTCTGCAGCCAGACAATGACAAGCTCCCTTTGGTAAGACCAAAGTTTTGGAAATCAGATCAGCTCAGACCAAATGAAAGATCCAGGTCCTGTTCTGACAAATAAGGTATACAGGACCTATCAAAACAATCCTGTAATGCAGTAATCTCTATGCATAATGCTGGTGTTTAACAATACCAATAAATGCTGCAAGAAATACCTGAGGTAGTTAAAAGTGGTTTTTAAAAACTCATCTATCTATAGAAACATACACTGACACAGAGTATGTTGCTGTTGGAAAATAAAGGCTGGCAGTATATTAATCAAAGCCACATTGGTTTACAAGGCTAGATGAATGACGAGAATGATTGTGGTACTTTTTATCTACCTCGGCCTGATCAACTCCACCTGTTAGCACCAGTATATTTGGTCCAACATCAGCCTCAGGCACACAGTGTTTAATTAACTTTTAATAAAATATTTGTGCTGAACTAACCAATGTAAATACTTCCTTTGGTTTCAAGCAATTAGTCTTAATCTTATCCAGTTAAATCTCTGCAGCTAATAATGCACTATTCATATCTATATCTGTATCACGTGATACATTAACTATAAACTGTTACTTAATTGGACATTCTAGTTTAACTATGCAGTCATTCATGCATTAAATATTTATTTATTTATTAAATTTATATACCACCCCATAGCCAATGCTGTCTGGGCGGTTTACAAAAGTTATTTTATAAACCCCAAATCCGGCTGTTTTAAAAATGCAAATAAGATTTTTTCCTAGCCAATTAGGGTTTGAAAATAAGTCTTAACAACTTCTAACAAATATAAATTAGTAGTCTACTTTAATCTATCCTATCATTCAGTGTAAGAGATACTTCATTTTTAATATCAGGATAAATTATGTTTCATAACACCAACACAGTAATATAAAAATCCTAACATCACCCCCAAGCCCCTTCCCTACATTGCATCAATGCTTAACTTCCATCCTTCTCTTCTATATGTATCTGCAGTGTTTTCCGCACACATATAATTGCTTCAACACCACTCATAATGCTGAGCTGTTATATAGGTCTCCTAGGACAGAGTGATTCTCTGTGTCATATGTTACGATGTTAAACATTTTGAATATCCCAGCTTGTCAGATGCTGTTAGTCTCTTCCAAAGATGGTATTTGAACTTGTCTGATGATTTGATACAATTGCAAAGAGATCCTATTTTCTTCCTAAGTTTATACAGTTTATTAGATTCCACTGTTTTACAAAGTTGTTTCTGTTCTATTTTAGAGCAAGCTGGTGTTCAGTATCACATAAAAGGTACATAAATTTATGAGACACATTCTGTAAGCTAAATGCAGAAATACTGAGTCATCTAACGTAACAACTACTGTATACATAGAAACATATTTGACAATACAAGGTTGGAGGGAAGATTAAACACAGAAAACTCAGGACACACACTATTCTTAGATGTATCATTCTAAACATTATTTGTCAAAAACAATCTGAAAAATGGCATCTTAGGATAAAATATTAAAGTGGGGGAGGCTATTCAAGCGGAGAAGAGAGTTCCTTTGATTTTGACTGAAGACAACCCAAAGTACTTAAAAGTAAATTGTACAAGTGATTTTGAGTCAGGAAAGGGTTTATGCCTCTGTATCACATCATAAATCCCAGCGAATGGGGTTCTTAATGTTTTAGTGCACAATCTTAACAACACTGGATTCAGCAAGCAAAATACCTATCACCATTAATAGGTGATAATGACAGCAATTTCATACGTTCCTAACAGAAATTAGAATCTTGAATACAGATCTCTGGCCATGGAAAGAGGTATATCTAGTTTATTGTGATGTTTAGAGATGCTTCACAACTCCAATTGACTTGCACACTACTTTGTTACATTCGTCTTTGGTAAGATCTGATAGGTACAAAGGGGTAAGCTTAGTGAGTTCAGCATCATTCTTTTTCAACATGAAGACTAATCCCTCACCGGAACTATGATTTAGTGATAATCACCAGTGGCCTAAGAGATTATGTTCACTAATAAAGTTCTCTAATTCAAAATTATAATGCAAGCGAGGTGACTTGGCATCGTCTTGCCTGGCACAGCACTCTGCCATGTAGGGGTCAAAAGCCAGAGTGCAGTTAGAATCAGAAAAACATCTCTTGGAACAGGACCAGTAGAGCATCCCTAAAGAGCAGCAATCATCAATGCACATGGCCATTAATAAATTGCTCACTGATGGCACCAATGACAATGAAAATATGCACTTACTGGCAATGTTTACACACTGTCCCCCTTGCACTCCATGCTTGAATGCTTCCCTCTCCCCACACACACCTAGGGCTATGTACTAACTAGAGGCTTCAAAGCATGCAAGCAAGACCAGCTCAATGTTGCAAAATATCGAGCAACTGCTAAAGATTTCTTTGGAGCTTTGGTTACAAAAATCACAATAGGAAGCTGGCGTTCATAGAATATTAAACTGGCTCTATCTAAAGCAACGAAAGGTTGGTTTTTGTTTTTAAAAAAGAAGAGTATTTTTTTTCCTTTAAGGATTTTTAGTGGAAGTAATAAGAATCTCTAAATGCCCTGGGTTCTGACACTGATTTAAATCAATTGTTACACGTGCAATTAGGCAAGGATGTGAAAGTATTAAAATGGACACAAAAGTAGATGGTGTGTGTCCATGCATGTACTGCACGTTATGCACATGTGATAATTCACAATGTATTGTATTTCACATGGACTGTAGAAAGACGAACTGCTGAAACCAAAGTATTTATTTTCTGTTCCCAAAAAAACAAGAACACATTGATTATGTGCATTTTTTCTAAACTCAAAAGAAAGCAAAACAAAGCAAAATTCACAAACCAACTATATCTGTCAGGCCCCCATTTCATAAATACAATTCCAAATGTTCAAAGTGTTATGCAAGTCTGCCATTTTGTATTTCAAAAGGTGACAACTTGAAAGGTTCTTTGATGGCTGACAGATTTGGTTTGTTTAATTTATTATTAATGAAGTCTTAAATGCTCTGCACCCTATTTGCCAAAAGAAACTGGATCAGGCACACAATACGTGTGTGAAATATTTTGCAAGGAAAAAAAGAGAACAGCTACCGATTGGTGCATAGTAGATTTATGTTTCATAACATTCATTATGCCTCAACAACTATGGGCTACGTGCACAGCATGATTATTACAAAACCTCTTGATGAGATCATGCACACACTGAAGTCAGTTGAAGCTTTACCACTGACTTCAATAAGACTAAGGTTTCACCCTAAAATAAAATCCTGCAAGAGTAGCAGTGGAAGCGTTCTCTCACTGACAATGTGATTTGTCATTTCTCCCTCGATGTTCACTTCCCCATTACCACAGCACATAAATTAGAATCAAAGCTACTGCAAGGGCCATGCTGTATTCATAGGTAAACAAACATCTTGAAGTCCCATGGTTGGATTAAGGGGACAGATGGATATTGAGAGTTTTGTTTTTGTTTTGAAAGACTGAGAAAGTCGATAAGGTTTATTCATATGAATAATATAATATTTTGAAGATATAAGAATGACAGTCAAACACATTATTTGCCAATTATATTCATATACTTGATTTTCTACCCTATTCACATCACATGGAAAAATATGGATGTAATATTTAAACAAAAGTGTGCTGCAGCTATATTAGGCTGCATATGAAAACAAATATACATTACTCAATTTTAGATATATGCAGTACATTCCTATTAAATATGCTTACTCAAAGATGTCCCCCTAAGTTAAATTGCAGTTATGCTTTAGTAAGTGAGGACTGCAACTGAAAGCTGGTGGAATCATTGTGTTTAGGCTCGCTTCAATGGCATTTTTTCTGTTGTACCTACACTAAAATACTTTTTCTTCTTCAGTAATGCCTGGCAAAATCAGAGAATGATTACCTTGTGCCATCACTTTCTCAATATGGTGAGAAAAACATCATGCAAACTTTAGCTTTTGTACGTTCCTTGTAATGCTGTAAGTCACTCGTGTAGCCCTAGGTCAACAATACCACACAAAACTTCCAATTACAAAAATGTTTTGTTTGATCGCCCCATGGTTATTGAACACATGAATTTTTTTCCGAACAGGTGAAGTGGTGGGAAAATCTATATTCCCTCAAGATTTTAAAGAATTCCTTTAAAATTAACAGAACAATGATATTAATTAGTTAAGAACTTAAAGAATGAATTCTAGTTTATCAGAGACCACAAGATAAGACTTTGCCACTAATTTTACTTGAGAGCAAAATAAACAGAACTTCTTACTTAACTACCACCGGGTGATGCTAAAACGGGCATTTAATGTTTCATGATTTGGTTTGGTTACTATCTTGTATTGTGCTTTGACTGCAATTGAATTCAAAGGCAGACATTATTTTGATTTCAAGAACACAAAAATCATGCCCTCCATCAAAACCTGAATTTAAATTCACAACATCCTACCTTTACACTTATCATCGCTGTCATAACAAGAACCAATGGGTCTATTTGGGTGAAGTGGTGGTGGAGAAACTTCAACTATAATTGAAAATTTGATTTAGGCTGCAATCCTATACTCACTTACCTGGAAGTAAACCCCATTGAACTCAATAGGATTTACTGTGGAGTGGGCATGCATAGGATTGCTATGTTAAAATGCTAATTTAAAAATAAAAATAAATTTAAGTGTATACTATTAATTCTTAGATCTAATTTTAGCAATTTAAAAAAGATCATAGATGAAAATGGAAGAACTGAAGCCTAGACTTCATTTAGCATCTGGATTACAGATTCCTATTAAACAAACCAGAGCTCATTATAAAATCAATATCAACTTAACCAGTGTGCCCCAAGAGAAATGGCAAAAAGGTCACTCCCAGAAATTCAAACAATTTTCCTGCTGGAAGAGCATGATTTTAATTTCAGATACTATTAATTAGAACTGTCACAGAGAAGATTGTCCTCTTACTTATCACAAATAAGTATGATTTGTCTCAGTTTATTAAATTTATATGCATTAACAAAAAGAGATCTGTTATCATTTACAATTTAACACTTTACATTAAAAAATAATTACAGTTTAACCACAGAAACAAAACTAGTTTAAGTTCAGTATTATTTACACACTTTTTTGGTTTCAACAGATGTACCTTCATTCCCCTGAAAATCTCTTTCCCCCCTCTCTCTTTGATAATCCATTCTTTCTGCATTACTTCTTTACTTTAGAGAGTTTTCTCCTTATGCTTAAAATTCAAGTTGAAAGTTCTTCCCCTGAAATGCTAATAACTTGGCACATGTTTGAATTCACAACTCTTACTGAAAATTTCATGGGTATGCAATGTTTCCCTCCCTCAGGAAGGAAAACACAGTGAGTACAAAGATGACTGTACAAAGAGAGAGAGAGAGAAATTAGAGGGAGAAAGGTGGATCCATATAAGAAGTGCCCTGATGCTGGATCAGACCAAGGGTCCATCTAGTCCAGCACTCTGTTCACACAGTGGCCAACCAGCCATCGGCCAGGGTTGAACAAGCAGGACATGGTACAATATCTTTGAGCATTTCAAAATTCCACCTTCTGTACTCTAGGATACAGAAGCAAGTACATCTGAAATATAATGGTAAAAATAATAAAACGAAACTAACTCAAAAGGTGTTCTAAATATTTTATAATTTGAATGCACAGCTCATTGTTCCAAAGATGTATTTAGAATTTCTGAGTATTCTTATATGATTTCAGAGAATTTTATAGGAATGTTAAGATTTATGGACCCTAGTCATGTAACCATATAATTTCTTCAATGATACACCATTCAATATAATATACAAAATGTCCATGCAGACAACCAAATATATGGATTGTGTATTGGAAATAAGCTGTCAGTTCTTTGCGAATGTTTCTGAAACAGCACACCTTTTATCCTAGTTCATAATTTATTGCAGAAGATTCATCTATTATCTTTTTCTTGTTGCTCGGCACATATCTGCTGCTATTGTTCTCAGAATAAAACAGGCCTGCTTTTAACTTCTCTAGCTAGTGCAAATTTATCAGCATTACATTCCAATTTATCTGAATAATGGGAGAAACTGACAACTGTGCAGGTCAAAGGTTCTTTTCATATCAGACTTCCAAGAAGTCAATGATTCAAAGAGAGGGACGCCTTCAGATAACTGTATGATCCATGCCTCATAAATTGTATTGTTTTTAATATCTACAGCGCAGTGACAGTTTCTAGATATTAATGGGGGGGGGTCCAGAGGCAATGCAATTGGCAACTACTTCTTTTAACGTTTCTAATTAGAGGCATATTTACAGCAAGCTACAAGAATAGCCAAGATTAATAACTAGCAATAAAAAGCTGTTATAGTCTATCGGGGGAATATTAATGGAGGGACTCCAAGTAAGGCATTGTTTAAAGAAAAAACCTACCTCAGCTATAAATAAATAAAAGCAGCACTCCCTCATGTGTGGGATAATAAATAATGGTTTAAGTATCTGAGAAAAATAAAGAACCGATGGAGTGGAGAAGACAGCCTCTTACCTGATAAGCGGCAGTAGCGTCGGAGCCAGTATCAGAGCCCAGGCTAGTCAGCTTTTCCTTCAGTTTGTGATGAGAGCCATGTCGGACGCAGTAAATGACCCCAGAAGTCAGAAGAACCCCCAAAATGCAAGCAATGGAGAGGAGTGTCAGTATGATGAATTTGGTGGTGTCTTCCTCCTCCTGGGCACGGTGGGGCAAAAATTGCAACTTGCTTTTCTGTATAAAAAAAGGGGGATATTTAAATATTTTCTCTTTATATGTTTCATTTAATAGTATTTTTAAGAAAGCAGCAAGAGCAGAAACTTAGCAACCACCACTTGAAAATACTTCCATACCATAAAATTTCAATCAAGCATTTAAAATAATATTTTAAAGAAACTGTGAGTGCAATCTTATACACAGTTACTAGGAAATAAGCTCCCCTGAACACAGTAAGTCGTACTTTTAAGTAGGTATGTATATCACTGCACTATTTATTGTTGGTCTTTACATATGTTGTAATTGATCCAGATTCTTTGGCATGGGCTTTTCTAGGAATCCAACTTGCAAGTCCACTGCTAACAGATCTATAAAAATCTACTATATTTCACTATGTTCAATGAGATTTGCCTTCACTTAGTGTATTTCAGATTGCACAGGCAGCCCAATCTTATACATATTTACTCAGAAATAAGTGGCATGGAATTCAGTGAGGCTTTCTCCCAAATCCTGTACATAGGACTGTAGCCTTAAATAAAGTAGACCAAAACACACACACAAACACACAGCAAATCAATCCAGATTTATCTGAAAAGAAAGGCCCAAGTTTTCATCCCCACTCATTAAAAAGGTAATTTTTTAACAACACATACCTTGCCTCATTGTTCACCAAAGAGCTAAAACTCTAGTTAAACTGCATATAGGATCCTATTGAAATTATTCTAGGAAAATATATATTCCAATAATAAACCTGATCTACGTTATAGTTAGTTTTCCTTATATATATATATATATATTTATATATAAGAAGTGGAACGTGGATTTCCTCTGCTTGACAAATCATCCTGAAAATCTGTCCAATTGGCTTCTAAAAAATTACTCTTCTCAGTTAGCATTTCGTTTTTATTTTTTGCTTATGAGGAAGGAGGGTTTTCAAATGGGAAGAGCAGAATCCAGCTCTTTTTTCTTCCTCCCTGGAAACAAAACCAAAAGTAAGTTCACCCCTTCTCTCTTCAGGGGACGGGGGAATGGAAACGTTTCCAAACTCATCCAGGTTTGCTGTTTTTAAAAATGTGTGCAATTGTGTGCATGCGTGTGTGCGTGTGCGTGCAGCGACAGAAAAGAAATCCTGGCGATGCTTTTCGTTCGTCTCCATGCGCTGAAAAGTTGTCCAATAATTTCCCCTCATTAGCTTCATTATAAGCTATATTAGCAACAATTAAAATCGCAACATGGCTATGAAAAGCCCAGGCACGCAAGATTGCCGGCTCGTTCATTTGGCCAGCGCTTCACAATTACCAGGGAAATGAATGGGAAAGCACGCCCCTGCCTCAGCTCTGGTTGTTACAAGATGAGAACAATTAGCCAAGTCCTTTCCACCACCTCATTTCGCGGGGTAACAAAATGGATTTCCCCCCCTGAATGCCTGGCCCGGCCTATTCATTATCTCGCCTCTCTTTAGTAATTTTCTGCTCCGCATTCAGCTGGCCGCCGCTTAATTTCCTCCCGGCTAGCCACGTACACAAGCGGCTCTCGTGTCAGGCCCCGCTCCGGTTCTTTTCTCTCTCTCTCTCTCTCTCTCTCTTTCTGTCTTTTAAATCTTAGAATCAGAAAGGCCACCGAAGCAATTAGCGCCGCGTCTTGGCTGGGAAAATAGCTGACCATTAATTAGCCTCCTCGCTTTAGCGGCGCGCCAGTTTAGCGCGGGGCTCTGGGGCTTAATGGAACGGAAAGGCAGGTCCGAGCAAACTCTTCCTCCCGCCCTTCGCAGCTTTGTTGCGCAGGAGCAAAGGAGCGAGGCGCGCCGGCCAGAGAGCAGGGAGTGACTGAACGGCAGGCAGGCAGGCAGGGCGCGCTCTCAGGGAGGGGCTCCCTTCGCCAGCCGCTCGCGCCACTTTCGCTTTCAAGATGAAGATGCTGCCGCTGCTCCACAGCGCTGGAGGGACCAAAGAAGGATGCGCTCGCCCGCCCGCCCGCCTCCTCAGCCAGCGGGAGGAGTCTCTCTCCCAGTCTCCACCTGCCGCCTCTCCTCCTTAACCCGGCGCAGGGAAGGAGGGAGAGGGACCTCTGGCGCACAGCACAGATTCTGAAGAAGAAGAGGCGCGAAGCTCGCCTTCTCCAGCGACGCCACGGCCCCGCCTGCCTGTCCTCAAGACCACTTTCTCCCGCCGCCCCCCCCACGCACCCCCAACGCGCGTAGCTTCCTTTCTCTGGAGATTACCGCGCAGGGAGGGAACGGAGCGGCCTCTCTTTCTCTCAACCGCAGCCCATTAACAGTTCTGTTATAATCCGTAACGCTCGTGGTTGGGGGTTGGCATGCGACACCGTGCACCCTGGAGTAAGTAAATCCCCTGGAACATATAGGCTGAGTTCGGACGACACGCTAATCAATGGTTGTTCCCCATTCTGTTCCTATTACCACCACACACACACACACACACACACCACAGTTGATTAGCGTGTCGTCCGAACTCAGCCATAGTGAAACACTTCCCAGGGCGGCATATCTCATCGAGTTCAGGAAGGGTTACTTCTAAAGCACAGCCCGCAAGTAAGTCCCACAGGTGTAAACGGATTCTGCGACAGAGAAAACAGATCGGGCTATAAAACTACGATCCTAGACACGCGCACATTCTTGAGAAGATGCCCCACTGAACTTGGGTCAGGCTGCGCCTCCCATTGGAGTTCAATGCTACTTCGAAGTACGTGCGCATAGGAATACAAACGAACAGCTCAATGCCTACTCAGAGAGCAGTGCGATACAGTCTTACCTAGGAGTAAGTTCAACGGAACTCCGTAGGCCTTAGTTCTGAGTAGACATGCATAGGATTATGCTGTTGGTGTACTACAGCCCTATGCATCTTGAATCCAAAACTCATTCGATTCGGATTGAATTCCCAGTATGTGCATGCTTAAATTGAGTATGGTTTATAATCCCAAGAATCCCATTAAAGTCTATGTACGCGCTAACCCTAGTCATATAGGGGCTTTGCTAAACCTTATTTATGAGAGATAAACTGGGCCAGAGCAGAGGACCCGGTTCTCGGCACCCTCCCTGGAAGCCTCCTGCAAAGCCGCTGATATTGAGCGTCCTTACCGAGCCGAGGTCAACCCACAAACCACGCAACAACCAATGCGTGGACTGGGCTGTAAAAACACCCGCAAGCTTCCGACGGCCTGGGACTCCAGCGCCGGCACCCGCTCCTGAACCGAAGTGGAACCCATTCACTTCCCATATGGTATCTGCATCCTGCTTAGGCAGGCCTCGGAACACACAGGGTCACCCTTGCTTGGAAGCAAGTGCCCAGAACGAAGAGGTCAGATTTACTTTCAGAGGAGCTGTCACTTTGGGCAGCAGCCCTACGCATGCTTCCTTGGGCGTCTCATTGAACCCAGTGGGCCTTACTTCCGTGTAAACGCGCATACTGGGATTCCTGACTTCTCTCTCCCCTTCTCGCGCGTCTCTCCCCGCCCCCTGCCTCCAAGCCCCGCCCAGCGCCCGCTGTCTCCGCTTTCCCTTTCCTAAGAAGACCAGATGCCCCTCGCCTGCCGCCTCCCCCAGCATCGCAGGGAGCGGCTCTTTTCTTCAGCTTCTCAAAAGCCCTTCAGCTGGGCTCTCCTCGCCCCCGACTGGCTTCTTTTCCTGCCGGTGGTGCTGCGGCCCTTCCTTATGGGGAGAGGGAAGGAAAGGCTGAAGGGGGGAAAGAGGTCGCCCAAGAAAGCTCTCCTCTGCTGGCGAAAGGGCAGGGCTTTCCCTTCGCGAGCAGGCGAGCAAACCAGCCCAGGCCTGCAGCTCAAAGCCTGGCCTTGGCTTCACTATTAGCATTTCATTGAAAGCCACACACCCACATACACCCGACCCCCGGCAGGGGAGAGGTCTCCATCGCCATCTAAATAGGGGCGTTTGAAAAATGATCTTGCCCCGTACAGGAGACCCGGCCTCGTTCGCCCCGACTTGCCCCCAGCCAGGCCCGTGCAGCCATGAAGGGGCCTTGGACACGCCACAAAGCCCCCGAGACGGAAGGAGCGGCTGTTTCACCGGTCAGGCTTGCTAAGCGAACCAGCTGCTGCAGAAACACCCCAACCCCTTCCGCGGGTAGCTGCGCGCCCAACGAGGCGCAGAGGTTAAGGGGCAGCCTCCTTCCGCAGACCCGTCTCCGGCAGGGCGCGCACGGCCCCGATCCTGAACGTATTTACTGAAAAGTCAGCGTTTGTTCGCCCTTCTCACCGCCCTGCCCCACCTAAGTACACAGATTGCAACCCCACATGCTTTTCACATCCCGGCCTTGAAAGAAAAGCAGGATCCGTCTGTATTGTGCAGCAGAGCTCGCGCGTTTTTCGGTGCGCGGCTGCTGCCTAAGAATAGTTATCTTATATGGGGCGGGCGACGTTATTATACGGGCCCCTCCTATTTTAATATCACATACATGCATATATACTCTGAGCTCTTACACACACACACACACACACACGTTGCTAAGGGGCGTCCTAGGGTTCTAATGCCCAAATGGTTATTTCATCGTTTCCAGGGTCCTTTAGAGGAGCATTTAAATCTAAGGTTAGAATTTTATACTCACTTGCCTGGGAGTAAACCCCATCGAATTAAATGGAGCTTGCTTCTGAGTAGACATGTATAGGATTGCCTTTTGGCGTTGTTGACATTGGTCCCTTTAAACCTTAAAGTTTAAGGTTTCAAGCCCATCCACACATACGTAGGAGGAGTCCCAATGGACACCTCACTTCTGCTAAACAATGCATAGGACGGGGTGTATCTAAAAGTCAAAGTAAATAGATTAGTAGTCCCTTCTTAAGCATATTTACTCAGAAGTAAGCCACCCTGAGCAAAGCCATGTTGACTTAGAAATAAATTCTATGAAGTTCAATAGCGTTTATTGCCAAGTACGTGCGCACACGACTGCAGCCTAAATATACTTTGGATCGGGCTGTTAATTGATTGTTACAACATTCAGGAGATGCGCGCCCACGCATGCTACATAAAAATGTCATATAGAAAGAAGATCGACTCCACTTATATTTAGAAACGTATACATGGAAGTTTGCTCTGTAAATTACACGTTTGGTTGTTTAGATTGCTCTTGTCATCAGTGCAGATATTAAAACAACGTCAGAAATGAAGATGGACTTACTGACTCTCGGTCTTGTCTACAGTAGATATTTTAAATCCCCACCTGCCAAAATACTAGGATCTTTCTCTCTGGACCTCAATTTCCCATCTATATAATGGGACCAACAATGTCCTACTGTATATCATGAAGTAGAAAGCGAAGGAGCACAATTCACTGTGTAAAGAGGCACGTTGTATACCTGATAAAACTGATAAAGGTAAGCAGTCCTCTTAGTATAAAATAAAGGGGGTTCTTCATATTTTTGTAATAATCAAAAACTATGAGGAAACCAGCGTGCACAGCGTCCACTTTAATTCTTACATCTGACAGCACTTTATTAAACGGACAAGACAAATCTGTTTTGTTTGTGTATGCATTTTTAAATTCACTTTCAGTTTACCGAGGGGTTTAGAGTTTGGGTTGTTCCTGTTGTTTGTAAATTAGTTTAATTTGCATTACAAATTGGCTGTTCATTGTTGAAAAATGAAGATACGGGAAACCATTTTAGCAGGACCCGGGGTGGTAAATACCCTTCTCTCCCCCCCCTCCTCACTGTAAGCACACTTTGAAAAGAGTAGATTGCCAGAGTCTTTGAAGCGGCCTGCTTCGATTTTGCCTTCCGAAACAAGGGGCCTGTTTTCCTCTCAACTTCAACCAGCACTTCAACCTATGGGCATTGTGGGAGAAAAGTGGGGTGGGAGAAAGGAGCAGTAGGGCTGGGGACAGGGGTCACAACGTTTCAGATGTGGAAACTGTCCAGTTTCTCTGCAAGTTGGGTTGTCAAAGGATGGAAAAACACACGGCCCTACAATGATGCCGGTAAAGAATCTCTTGAAAGACATTTTGAGAACCGCTCCAAACGCGGATTCCTCCTGGAAAACAGCCCGCAACATCTGGCAAAATACACACACACACACACACACACACACACACACACTCTGGCGCGTGTGCTTTCTGCTTTAAAATAGCCCATGCCCTGCGTCCCTCTATTGACTTGGATGTAGCTGTCGAATGAATGGAAGATTAAGCCAAAAGGTGTGCATGCTACTTTTCGTACCCTACTTCATCGGAGGAGAACTCTGCCTTCCCTCTCTAGCACAAGTATTTTACCCAACGCCACCTCCAGAAAAGTGAAATCATGTCAAGCCCCATGTTTAAACCTCCGTGTTTCTAGCCCTCATGGTTGCAAGTAACAAAACATCCAAGATTTAAAATGAGAGTTGTCCTCGGTGTGTGTGTAAACAGTTTTGTTACCGATATGCACCTTTCTGGGAGGCGACCAAACACAAAGCAACATCCATCTCTTCACTTGCATGTTCTCTTCCCCAACCTATGTTTTTTGTTTGTTTGTTTTGGTGCTGGTCCACTTCTAGGAGCTATTACTGTCTCCTTCTCAGTCTACATCCTTCCTAACCTGTCAAAATTATGCGCAGATATAGAATTCAGCACCTGCTTCTGTTTGTATTAGGTTAAAATCCAGGTTTAGCTTGTAGATGGCAGTGGCAGTTTTGGCTTCAAAGAGCACAAGGCAAAAATGGTGGAAGTGCTTCATAGGACCCGGTTCTGTTGTTGGAGAAATCGGCCTGCTTTTGAGTTACACAGAACCCTTGTTCATCATACTGCAGACTGGAAAGGAAAAGCCACCCCTCGCATTTCTCAACAGTTAGATTCCTTTCCATTCTGACTCTACCTCCGAGTTAGATCTGCCTGACTCGGAGGTAGAAGGGTCCTCTTCTTGAAACTGGGCCTGCTTCATTCCTGACTTGCAAATACCCTAGGAAAACATGATAGCTCGGAAACTCTCTCCTAGAATTTTCATGCTGAGTTAAATTTAGCACGGGTGCAATCCTGATTCATTAACTGGATCCCTCCCCCTCCGCCCATTAACTTCAGTTCAGCTGGACCATTCAATGTTCCCCCTCCAAAGCATATGGCATTGGTTCAGGGATCCTCCTTGGAGAGCTCCCACCAATTGCACTCTCTACCACCCAGAGGGGAGGTTTAATTCCCCCAGAAAGGCATGCCCAGTGCTACTGCAAAACATGTATATGCCATTAGCGCTCTGTAAGGCACTGAGGTCTACTTTAGAGTTCTGAAGGTCTTGCTATGCCATGAAGTCAATGGTAGATGATTTCAAATCAGGGGTACCTCGGGCGCATTCTCAAAACTGCTTAACACGGATTAGATACCCCATCAGGTCCATTAAGCACCCTGCCGTTTTCACAATCAGCATGATTGATTTGGCAAATGGCCCTCCTCCACCGTTCCAGCGGGAGTTTTTAGCAGCAGAGATGATCTCCTGAGTCCAGAATTAGGCAAGTGCTGTCACTTATACAGGACAGGTTGGTGAGGAATACAAAGGTGGGATCGTGTGTATATGTTCTAACAGGAGAGGTGCAAAACCTGGTGCTTTGGCAATAAAGTTCTTTACCCTGGAGTGGGCAGGATTTGAATTTAGATCAAATAGACTCTATACTATGCTGTTTATTGTAATGGCTTTTGCTACACAAATAAACTACTTGCTTACTAACTCTGTACTATGCTTTACTATCTCTCGGTCAGCCACGAAGTTTCAGTGGCTATGGGCGAGCTGTGAATGGGGAAAAAATGGACATGAGCAAGAGGTTAGAAGCAAACCTCCACTCATCAAGGAACCAAAGGGACTTTTCCAACACTAACCCTACATAAGTGACACAGGATAGAACATAAGGGGTTGTTTCCCTGCTTTTGGAAATAAATGCTTAGAAGTAAAATAATTGCTATGTCTCTCGAACAGAAAACGGAATGTGTACTTTAAAAAGAAAGAAAAGCTTTAAACCTGTGTGTGTGTTGTTTCCAATCCTAGATCAGGCTATCATGGGTGGTGGTGGGGGATGTACGTGTGTGGTGGTGGGGTGGGGAGTGTCCTTTAGGCCAGGAGCTCACTGTAATCTCTCCCTTTGCCTAAGCCTCTCCCCCACCCACAACCCGTCAGATGCCTCTCTTGGATCCAACAATCAGGTCTCAGCCCGGAACTGAATCCAGGGTTAATTAGAGGCGCCCTGTCAGACTTGACTCGAAATCGGGAGGAGGGGAAAAAATCTTTAAATATGTATGAATTTGACATTTACAGTCGGATGTCGTTTAAAGCACATCACCACCACCCTTCATCTGTGCCTGGGATGATGAGGGCAGGGGGAGGGACAGCGGCTGTTGCATAACAAGGGGACCAACACACAGTGTCTTTCTTTTTAAGTTTAAGGCCTACCAAATGCACAGATCAGTGATGTTGCTTCTAGAACAACAAATATGTAAAATAGAGCCTGAGGAATACTTACAGTGGAATGCCATAGAGTTATCTATCGAATATTTATTCTTAAGCATCTCTGCCTTTTAGAGTAAGGACTCCAAGTTTTACTTACGCCATTTCTAAATCTGCCTTTTTCTCCAGGCTCATCCCGGGATCATCCCTGTGCATCCAAATGACACACAGGGATCCCGGGAGCAGGCAGGGACAATCCCTCCATTTTTCTGGGATAATCCTTAGGCGTAGAAAGGGCCTTAGTCTGGGATAGTGAAGTAGGAACTCTAATAAATGCTGGCTTAAGCCCATTATGTCAACGCAGATGACAACTACTATATAAATGCATGAATTCTACCCAATGTATGAGTACAAAACATGACTCCCAAACAAACTGTAGTTTACATGTCAATCAAAAATATTATTGCACTTTCCATCATAGCTTCAAGGAAAGAAGGAAGCAATTTAGCAGCACCTGGAGACATTTGAATTCAAACCTCCCATACTTCACTGCTACCCTTCAAGAACTGTTTACAAGGTTGAGTTTCACAAAGGCAAGTCTCCAGGAACCGAAAAATTAAAGAGCTAATATAATCAAACAAGGTGTGATGGTATCATTCAGTTGCATTCACTTCCTAGAGGATGTAGTCATAGCCATCTTCCACACACTTCCTCAGGAGTAAATCCAAGTGACTTCAATAGAATTTTCTTCACAGGAAATGTGTGAAGGATTGCAATCCTAGCTAGACCTGAGAGTGCAGGCACAGGTTACATTCCAAATCAACAACTGTTTGTAAACACTCAATACACACTTACATGCAGACGAGTGAATGCACCTGCTATTGAAGCAATTGGTATAGATACTATTAGAACACACATACTACCTTAAGATGCCGATCTTACTTTACACATATCAGCCTTAAACAACAATTCCCTCCACCCTTTAAAAATGGATTTTGCAGTTTTAGCAAGCAAACTTTATTAATGGAAATGCTATTCAGCTAAGGATGTGAGAATTTAAGCCCCCAAACTTCAAAAGCTATTGCTAGTGTGAGATAAGGACACACTTGGCTGGCAGTTATTGCAGCCAGCCTTTCTCTACTTCTGTGAAGAAAAATGCATTTCCATAGCTTTTTTTTTTGTCAAAAATAACTTGGCAGTACTATTCAGTTGTACATATTGCAGAAGAGGCTCCCCCCCCCCCATATTTTTTTAATATAATTCTCTGTTGGTCATACATTACAATAGATTTGAATACAAATAACAATGTGAACCAAACATCTCAGTATGCAGAGATATAAAACTTTAGAATATGATTTATCTTAAAATATGAATTTTTAAAAAACCTTAATGTTATTTTTAATTGAGAATACACTCCAGAACCTAATAAATGGGAGAAGTCAGGCAGAAATAATCATGTATTAATTCTCTACATTACAAAATCTTTTCAGAAGCTATTATCAGAGCAAGAGGCATTGTGGTTGAGATTCAGGGTGGGAGAAATCCTTTGTGCAACTGAAAGCTATTGTTCCTCTGTGCTGATGAAATTGTACTTGCAAATCTGCCATTCAAGGAGGCCAAAAAAAAAAAAAAAAAATGGAAAAGGAAAGGGGGGGGGGGGAGAGTCCCAAGCAGAAGAAAAGGAATGACAAGAAAATAATTATTCTTGACTATAAACTTGCATTAATATACACTTGGCCCCAGCAGGAGTTTTTTTTTAAATATTTTTTTTTGTAAATTGACATTATGGTATAGAAGTATAACTGTAATAGCATTACAGTTATTAATAACCACATTTTTCAGGAGAATTCCACTGAAATTAATGGGCCTTGTTTTCATGTAGTGTATTTATAAAGATCACATTCTCAATTGAACTAAATAAGGAGAAACACTTACACTTTAACTTAACAGTGACGTTTAAGTAAAATATAGAAGACAAAAAAAAATCTCAAGAAAAAAGTGCAAGATAAATATGTCTAATTATTTTTTAATTTTTTAAAAGGACATATGCAAAATCATCCTTACAATAAATTTGAGTCTTTATTGTTTCAGTTCTTCTTCTTTATAATGGTAGTCATCACCTCAGTGCTAAACACATATTTTTGGAAGCAAATTAACCTATTAGCATCAATGGAATATATCTCCAAGTTTGTTAAAGATCACATTAAGCCATCTGGATTGATACCCATGTCTGTATGTTTAGGATGCAACACAACCCAATTATAGGAGCAAGGCCTGATGGTATAGATACAGCTCAGACATAGAAGTCTTCCTGTGTATTTACTGGCTGCCACATTTTCTACCACAGAGCAAGATCATTTATTTTTAGTGTTTCACTCTCAGATGAGCTTCTTTAAGATTAACAAGAGATTTGGATATAGGGAGGGATAGAGAACTTTGTAGCTCTCTGTTCTCCATCAACTTCTCAGATGTTGCTTCAGAATTACTTTTAGCAGATGTCAGTTCATCACCTGAAACAAGGTCAATTTAATGCTTTTATTTTGTGAGGGTAGATGGGGGGCAGCTGCAGATGGGAAGGTGCTTTCCCCCTTCTTTGAGACTCTTTCGAGAGGTTGGAAAGATTAGACAAAATCGACACACACAAAAGGCAGATGGATTTCTGGGAACTCCAGCTTATTCAAATCACTGAGAAAGGTCATGGTGAGAACCACAGACCTATTCATCTGGAGGGGCACAATGATCCTTCCTCAACCTTCAACCCCACAAAGCACTTGGGGGGGGGGTTCTCTATATCTTTTAGAAGGATTAATATCCCCCAACAATGAAGGAATCGGATTCAAGGATTCAACTAAGTTTCAAAGATACCAGCATCAATGGAAGGTACTTCCCTCTTGTTTCCTAAAGGTAAATAAAGTGCTGTTTTATTGTTTGACAAGAGGAAAGGGTTATTATAGTTTTTAATAACTATTAAAAATTATAATAGTTTTTCTGTAAGGATCTGAATCTTGTTACATAATGCTACAATTTTAATAGTAGTCCAAAGGGTTAAAATAAATTTGGGACAGGGTGTGTGTGCATGTGTCCCTATGAAATACATAGGCCTTCTAATATTCTTCTAGCAAAATAGGAAAGAAAGAATAGTACATGTAAAACATAAGTGTATCTAATAGATCTGTGTAAGAGTACACATCCTCAAGCAGATTTACAATCAATTTAAGCTAAAGAACCTGGATTTCAGGTGAGGTTTAATTCATTTTAATATGTTTGCACTGAATTCATAACTGGTGTATGGCTCAGGCTACCCACATACATTTTCAGTGTATACAACTGTTAGTTGCTGAAATATAGGTAAAGGGAGCTCCTGTGAGATCTTTCTCCCTCTCATATGTGTGTATCTATGTGTGTGTGTATGAATACACATTCACAAACAACACTAGTCTTACACTTTACTATGTACATGTAGGTATTTGTGCTTATATACTTGTAGTTATTGTATATACATTGTATAGAGAGAGAGATCACTGACATCTGTTTTCATTGTTTTCTGTCATTTTGTCAATATCCTGACTATGCCTATTACACTAAAAATCTCTATTGACAAATGTTCATTATTGACAAACATCAACTTAAGTTTTTAAAAAATGTATCTTGCATTTTATGAGCTTCACATATGACCATGCTGAAAGATGCAAAATAGGTGTATTTAATATATTAAATAAATCATAGCAGAATAGGTTGCCCGTCTGAAAATTCAGGATCCCTAAATCACATACATTATTTGTGCATTATTCCTTTCCAATATAATAAGCACAGTACTGGGCGGTTCACAGTACTGTGAACCGCCCAGAGAGCTCCGGCTATTGGGCGGTATAGAAATGTAATAAATAAAATAAAATAAATAAATAGTCACAGGCATAGATTTTGAGTGTCGATATCATACAGCCTAGAGAAATGCACTTGTTCTCAACTCACGATTTTGCTCTCAATACGTCAGCAGCTAAATTTAAGAAGTGTTGAGAGGACTATAAAAGGGGAAACAGTGTAGCCAAACTTTGCTTTCCACCTTGTCAGTGAGTCACTAGTACAGGCACAAGAGTGGAGGAAACTCTACTAAACCAGCTACATCTCCTCCTCCCCATAGTTCTGGGATTTGCTAAGAAAGGACGAGAAACAGCGTTATAGAGGACTTGCTGAAAAAATTGCAGCTCGTGGGGCCAACATGATTATCCCAATCTGGGGACAAATTCACCAATTGATGTCAGTACAACCCCAATAGAGAAGATACAGAAGAAACCTTAAGACTATTCCTTATGGATAAGAGCACAGATTTCCTACAGACTATAGAAGCGATTGAGGAGTTTCTTCAGTAACTCCCCACAAGGAGATGGCAGGCACAGCTTTTGGCTGGGGAGAGTGAGAGAACCCCAAAGACCCTGGGGTGAGTTCAGAGACACTCCAGGAATGCATGTAAAGACTCCACCTTTGCACAGAAAACTACTGTCTTACAACATGGAATAACACACTCTTTATTTCAGAAGATAAATCTTTCATCCCAAAGAACAGAATTTCACCATCACCATCGCAGGGCAAGAAAGAGTTAAACTGGTAAATGCAATAATAGAGAGAATACTTCATCCTTCAAGTGTGTGAGACATTGCAAGATCAGATACACCTTTGGGTACCTAACAGTTAGGGTAAAGCGGAGATGAGGTTGTGTATCCCATCACACACACACACACACACACACACACACACACACACACACACACACACACACACACACACACACACACACACACAGAGGGAGAGCTACTGTTCTAGCACACAGCTTACAAGGTGCAATTCCAAACACGGGCCAGCGAGAGATTCCCCAGAAAAGAGAAATGAGAACGTGGACGAAGAGAAGAAACAAACGTGCAGATTGATTCTCTCTCTCTCTCTCTCTCTCTCTCTCTGTCTGTCTGTCTCTCAGTAAGCGCTGAAAAAAAATCGCCAGGGCGTGATGGGAAAGCACCGAGCATCCTGGTTCCCTTGGCAATATTGCCCAGCACCGGCCATGTGCAAACACAGGCGCGATTGTGTCCATGACTTCGGGGCGAGAAGGAAAGAGGCAAACTCTCGCCTCCCGCCCATCGCCGCCCCCGCCCCAGGTTCCCTTCGGCAAAGCCTCGCCGAGCAGCTGTCCCACGCCCGGCTCCTGGGCTGACTGCGGAGCCAGGCGCTGCGTTCGCGGGTCCAGTGAGCACCCCGCCCCCCAAAGGGGATTCTTGGATCAGACTGGCTGGAGCCACTGTCTTTTCGTCCACAAGGCCCCAGCCCAACCCCTGAGCATGTGCAGGGGGCCTTCTGGGCACGCACGCCCCGCCAGGGAGCAGCAGCCTCTCCTCTGGGGCAGGCGCTCCTCGCTCGGGGACGGAAGCATCCGCCGAGGGGGACGGGTGTGTGTGTGGAGGAGTCGAAGCGCCCAAACTCCGAAGTCAAGCAGCGCCCGAAAGGCAAGTCCGCGCGCCAGGGCCGCGGGGCGAGCGCGCGAGGCGTCCCTTACCTGCGGCCATCCCTCCGGCTCTCCCAGGGCTCCCAATCCCCAGAGGCAGCTCCAGCAATCCTGCTCCTGCTCCGCCAAACTTGGCCCCCTTCTCCTGGGCTCCCCAAGTCCTTCCTGCTTCTTCGCCCGGACGCCAGGCGACACAAAGGCGAGAGGCGGCGCTGCTGCTGCTGCTCCCAGGCTCTCCCAGTCCCACGGCTGCGGGCGAACGGCCCTCTCTGCCCCGGAGCCCGCCGCCGGTGCGCCAGGGCCCCGGCGGGCGCCTCAGCGGAGCTGTCCATCACGAGGCGCGAGAGAAGCTACGCGGCGCGCGCGCCAAAAGACGCCCGTCCCAGCCGCCCGGGCTCGGCGGCTCTGCCCCTCCTTTATATTCGCCCGCGCGCAGCCCCTGCTGTCGGCGGCAAAGCACATGGCCCATCCACTGGTTGCTATAGCGATGCCTCCTCGCCACAGGTTGCTGACAGCAATTGGCTGACGGGGCCTGGACTCCTCAGAACCCCCTCGCCGGCGCGAGAGGCTATGAATGGGCATCGCCTTTGTCACTCATTTGTAAAAGCTGCTTGGGGTTGCGGCTGTCTCCCTTCACACACACACACGCACGCACGCACACGCACAAACACACACGGACTCCCTGCTCTCCCCCCACCCCACCCCAGTATTTTTGTGCCACTCTTGCCAAATGGAAGCTGAAGGGCGAACAATGAAGGGAGCGTTTTCTCGCTCGCTCTCGCTTCCCCTCCCCAGGCTCAAACATCAATGACAACCTTAAAAAAAAAAAAAAACCAAGAAAACAACCTCAACCTTACTATTTGCATGAAAATATAGCACCAAAAATGCCCGCGTCTTCCTTTCTTCTGACACGGACTTTTCCTCAAGGGGGGAAATATTGAGGAGATATTCAAGCTAGCTCTTCTCCATGAAGGGGCATATTTTCACTTTAATAAATAACAACCTTCAAAGTGCTGTTTGTTTTTAAAAAAGGGCTGTCAGAAATAAGGTTGTTACCACCTTGGCAAAATATCAGGGAGAACTGTTAGAACTCCTGTTTGCAGAACTATTCAATTGTTGAAGGGGAAACTCCACCTAATTTTATTAGTGTCTTGGGGCCTGTTAAATGATTGTAAAGTGCTAGACTAATTTCATTAGTGTTTGGAGAGCGATTAAATAACCAGCTAATACTACTATATAATTGATGTGGCAAAGATCCTAAGGTAAGAGTCATATTCTGCCTTTTTGTAGATCTGGACTACAAGTCACACATATGTGTCTATTAAACATACAATGTTGTTTTATGCTGAATTGAACCATCAGTTCATCCAAGTCACCACTGTCTAGTCTGACAGGCAGCAGTAGGTCTCCAAGATATAGAGCGGCTGTCCTGCTGCAAACAGAGATTTTTTAAAAAACAGACATGTAAGGATTGAACATGGAAAGCTCTATGTGCAAAGCAAGGGTTCTCCCTCTGAGCATTGTCCCTTCCTCAAATAATACAAACATTTCTTCCTCCACAACCATCTCCTGCCATGGACCACGGATGCTTACCTACTGTTCTGGTCCTCTTAGTTATTGTGTTTAGAAGGCCATGATTTGACCCAAGCTGGGATAACTCCAGGGCTGGATTGACAGCCCTTTTTCTCCACCCACACAATTTTTTTTAAAAAAAAGCCACTATAAATGTTACTCCCTTCTTCTTTCCCCTTCATCAGCTTACCCTCAGCTTCTGCTGCTTGCCACATTGGACAAACACCATTCCCTAATGTATCCATGACATACACTGAGGATGGAGAGATACATCATTTTAATTCTGTTGCAGTCCACTTACTTGAGTTGCTCCATGTCACTCGCAAGCCACAGTTTGGCTATTCCTTGTTTAACAGCTAGTAAAGTCCAGTAGAATGAATATTGTTTGTATCCCTGGAACAACCTGTATTTAAGACGGACTTTAATCATGGTATGTGATCTTGAATATGTCACTTTCTCAGCCTTTCTTCTGACAGAGAAGGTCGCTGGGAACAGGTTCCTACCTCTACATATCTCCCAAAAGTCCCTGGTTGTGTCCCCACTCTGAACCTAATCTTTAAAACTGTCCCACACTACTCTTGTATATTCTCACCAAGTGTTCCTGTACTTCTGAATTGTCCTGAAACTGTGTCTAATGCCTCCTGCAGAGCTTTATAGTGCTCGCCAAGCTAACAATGCAGGGGGCTTTTCCTCAGCTGCACTCCTCACTCTGATTCTGTAAATTGAACCCCCAAAGACCCCCATCTCTCCATAAGGGAACGTTCCACAAATGTTTGATGCCCCTCATTGTGCCTCTTTTTTCAAAATATTTTGTATCTGTCTTCATTTAAGGAGATTCTGCTCCTTGTTTTAGAATCTAGCATGACTAGAAGTGCGGGTCTTTGTCAAAGGAAAAGAAAATAATATAAGAGTTGTAAAGAACATTTTTTACACAGAATCTAACTGTCCAAAGCTCAATTCTCACAAATGCTTAGGTATCTAATGCCACCACTGTATTCACGAGACATAACACATATGAAAAGTAAATCAAACTCCCATTTACCTGATCATTGCTTTTGGGTGCCCAGTATGCCACTGAGGATGTGCAATTAGGCCTTTTTCATCTCAACAGAGTCAAGATTGTCCCCTCAATCATAATTGGATATCAGATGTTTGATGAACTCAGTTCCTTACTACTGGTGCTCACATGCGATGGATGGTTAACATTTAACTAGTGTTAAATGTTTAGTCAGTACTCAGTTAACTCTTTCCCCTGATGAAGTTCAGATATTAAGGTGACATTTACACACTCATCCTTCCTCAAGTGTAACATTTCTACAACCCACCATGCTGCAGAAGTGAAGGAGGGAGGGTGCAGATCTGCAGGTTAAACCAAACATCTGTTTGCACAGTGCCTTTGAAAATCCCACAGCTGCAGCAAACAGGAGAAGAAAGGAAGAAAAGAAATGAACCGGGTGTGTGTGTGTGAGGGGGGGAAGGAGCTCTTGTCAGATGCAGATGACAAGTCTTTGGGAGGCCTCTTTAGTCTCTGGCACTCTTGAAACCACCACATTCCCCTCCCGCCTCCCTCTGCTATTGTTTCCCCCCTTTGCTACGACAGCTGGAGATGGCAGGCTCAAGCACGGCAAAGTAAGCTTCTCCCTAACAAGCCCTTTTCACCCCCTTTGTAGGCCCCCAGCTGCAGGAGGAGGCAGCTAGCTGCTCTGCCACCTTCCTATGACTCTGTCTCACCCTTCATTGAAGCTGCCCTTTGAACGGTATCCCCTACTCCCACCCCAATAGGGTTTTCCAATCTTTCCCTCACATCCCCCAGAATAACCCCACAAGTCCCTTCTATAACAGCAAACACTTCCAATATAACGGGCCATTTCACAATCAGGAAATGTAATCAATTGTGAGAAAGGATGATTGGAGATGTGTCTAATCAAGCTCAGTTCAGACTTGTTATTCCTATAAAAGCAGGCTGTGGTGCAATCTTTACCTTTAGGGCCTTGTCAGTGTCTTATGAGATGGGCCTTCAGAGTGGTACAGCACGTGCAAAAGACCCCAGGTTTGATCCCTGGCGTCTCCAGAAAAACTCCTGCCTAAAATTCTGGAGAGCTGCTGACAACCAGTGACGACAATACTGCATCAAAGGTCCAACTCAGTATAACACAGCTCTCTGTGTTCCTATGTTTCTAATTTCTGCTTTACAGCTGACGTGAAATAGCTAAGTCCCATAAGAAGGCTGGAATCTCAAACCAGAGGTGCCAAGTCACTTTAGAGTGACCATACGGAAAGGAAGACAGGGCTTCTGTATCTTTAACGGTTGTATAGAAAAGGGAATTTCAGCAGGTATCATTTGTATGCATGCAGCGCCTGGTAAATTCCCTCTTCTTCACAACAGTTAAAGCTGCAGAAGCCCTGCCCTCTTGGCCAGTTAGAAAAGAGGGCAAGGCTCCTGCAGCTTTAACTGTTGGGAGGAAGAGGGAATTCCACCAGGTGCTGCATGCATACAAATGACACCTGCTGAAATGCCGTTTTCCATACAACTGTTAAAGATACAGGAGTTCTGTCTTCCTTTCATATGGTCACTCAAGCAAAGTTCAAGTCTAGATTTTCCATGGCACTATAATTTCTACGTTAATGTGGCAATCCAAAATGATTAAAAACAAAAAACCACTAGATTAGTGGTGGAACACATGCTTTGTGTGCAAAAGCCTCCAATCCCTGGCACCAACAGGTATGGCTGGGCAAAGAACCAAAACATCTAAAGCACTGGTGAGTTGCTGTCACTCAGTGTAGACAATATTGAGGTACATAATCCAGTGTTCTGACTCAGTATGAGTCATTTTCCTGTGTTTCTGCCTGTAAAAAATGTGGGGAGGAAAACTTCCAAGACAAGCTTGCTTTTGTATTTCCTCTAAGAACCTTTAAAAAATAATCATAAATACAGTTATCCCCTTTTTTCTGGATCAATTATTCCAAAAGAACCACCCCTATTAACCAGCATCCCCACAAACCATTCCGTCCATAGAATTAAAGTCCATCTGCACAGTTTAATTTAAAAACAAAGAGATATCACCCTTTTGCCAATCTTCAATAAACCTGTGTGAGTGCCAACTCCCACTAGTGAATGCTCCTATCATTAATGAGTAACTGATCCCTATTAAGTAATTGGATTTCATTTATAGATGTTTATATATTAAACAAAACAAAAACATAGCCACTGTGATTATATGCCCAACGTCTTTCACTCTGGAAGATCAACTCATACATCTTATGAATCTGATTGGCTATGGAATGGTCATAGGCAATATGCAGTTCAAGCTTATTTATTTATTTATTTATTTATTTATTTATTTATTTATTACATTTCTGTACCACCCAACAGCCAAAGCTCTCACAGCAGTTGACAATACCTGTTAGTAATACTGCCTGTTTATACAAGTTCTTGGTTGATTAACTTGTCTACTTTTGTATCATCAATTAAGTCATTAACCATAAAATGACACAACGGATATTTGGAAGTTATTGAAGAACATAGTTTTCCTTTAACTGAAAAACTGAAACAATTTGTTTGATCAAACCATTTAAAAAGCACTCCCTGTGTAGAAATAAGTGGGTTGCGTACAGTTCCATTGGCACTGAGTAGTCTTTCACAAGGGACAGCCTGGATTAAAATCCTATTTTTAAAAGTCCATGTTAAATCTACAATTAATGAATCAATCGCTTAATTGCACCAGACTACTCAACTAATGCTTTCAATCTCACTGAAGGAGAAGCAGTAGGTTTGAATTAATAACATGTGGTGCACATGCATATATGCGCACGCACGCGCGCACACACACACACACACACACACACACACACCACCTGCCCAGAGCTGCAAAATTCATATAGAAATATTTGTCCATATGAACAAACAGAGCCAGAGGGAGAAAACTGGGTATCATCTTCCAACACTGTCACTAATAGTGATGTTAAGACTCCCTCCCTCCATTTACTTCCTTTGCCTGTCAGGTTGCTACTTCATGAGGCACTGGGAAGGGAGGAATTACTACATTTACTAGCAACAGCATAGACAAACATACATCTTTCTATTATGATGATGATGATGATGATATTTATTTGTATCCCGCCTTTTCTCCAAAACTGGGCCTCAAGGTGGCCTTACAAAATTTAAAAACATATACATTTTAAACCTAGGAAAAGGAATGTACAAAAAAATATTTTTTTAAAAAAAATTACAATATTAAAACATTAAACGTTTAAAACACATGACAGTTTTACAAGACCTTAACATAGATGACCAGATTATCCTCCAAAGGCCTGTCAGAACAAACAAGTTTTTGCCTGCTTCCGAAAGCACAACAAGGAGGGAGCCAGCCTAGCCTCCCTGGGAAGAGAGTTCCAGAGCACTGAAGCAGCCACCGAGAAGGCCCTCTCCCATGTTCCCACCAAGCGCGCCTATGAAGATGGTGGGACTGAAAGAAGGGCTTCTCCAGAAGATCTCAAAGCATGGGCAGGCTCATAAGGGAGAAGATGGTCTTTCAAATAACCTGGACCCGAGACATATAGGGCTTTATAGGTCATAACCAGCACTTTGAATTGTGCCCGGAAACAGACTGGAAGCCAGTGGAGCTGTTTTAACAGAGGCGTTGTTTGCTCCCTGGTCAACAATCCTTTGCCCTCTATGGTAAAATTTCATCTATGCCACTCTCTCTTGTTCATGGCGTACATATGTGAAAGACATACATTCTGCATTTAAATGCGCTTGCATCAGTTATTAAAATCAATGAATGGCCAAACAGGGAGCTGCATTTACAATCACATTTCAACCTCTCTGCGATATTTGTGTCACTTGTGAAAATATTCCATTTGAGCCACAATTTTAGTCCTCCCACCTGGCATCCCCCCGACCCATAGATCTGTACAAATTAGGGAATGACTCTCTCTCTCTCTCTCTCTCTCTCTCTCTCTCTCTCTCTCCCTCCCTCCCTCCCTCCCTCCCTCCCTCCCTCCCTCCCTCTCTCTCTCTCTCTCTCTCTCTCTCTGTTATATTTTAAATTCTTTGCCCTATATTAAAGTGCCTCATTGATCGTTATTAATAGGCACCATATTTTAAAAGTTAGTCAGTTGTGTCATCATGTTTTTATTTATTTATTTACACACATTTCTAGCCCACCCTAGAAGATTATAGAGTGGTTAAGAACTAAAACCAAGAATTTAAAAAAACGTGTTCTTGCCACACTTAACAATGGATTACATTTGAGCAGAATAAAAGGCAGGAAGAAGGCAAAAAATCCCACAATGCTAGGTTCAGCAAAGGAAAAGGGAACCCAGCAGTAACATAATCTTCCACACTCGGCTCACACTGGCTTTGCCTTCCTGAGGCCAGTCTTCCACCTTACCACATACAGGCACACTGTTCATCCAACAGGAATATAACTATATGCAGCAAATGAGAACCTTATTTTCTTCCATGTTGTTTCAAAGGCCATGCTGGAACACCCAGTAATATTTTAATTAAAAGAAGAAAGAAATTGACAAGGCATTCTAGAGGGAAAACGGACAATAAGCAATTGCATTGTGCTGTTTCGGGCAGAGGAGCAGGCAGGAGGTAATGTGGAAAGACAGGATTACACATACAATGTTATGGGATTGCATCCAAATATAGTCATATGGCACTACAGGTCTACATTTGAGGTAGGCAAGTGGGAGGATTGTTTTCTGCAATAGCTGGAATGGCGTGTTGTGGCACTTAAAGAGAGGAAAAGAATAACTTGTGAATGGTGGCAAAGCACATTCAACGAAGTGGGGGAAGATTCCCTAATGATAAAGTATTTAAAATGCACATGTGATTTCAGCCTATGTTAAACTCTGCCTTTAGGCACATAATGGTGACCTTGGTAATGATCTCACACAATAGAAGCTGTGCATTAGGAACCCAGGGATGGGGAGAGAAAATAAGGCCCTTCTCCCATTCATATAAATATGGCCTAATCTACACCAAGCAGGACATTGCACTATGAAAGTGGTATATAAGAGGTAGGAGCCACACCAAGCAGGACATAGCGCTGTGAAAGTGATATGAAAGCAGTATATGGTATGTGTCAATGGGACCCAACAGTTGTCAATGCACTTCAATACTGCTCTAAAGCAGTAGTGTGGCTCCTGCGTTTTATATACTGCTTTCATAATGCAATATCATGCTTGGTGTACATGAACAGTAATAGGTACTTTCGTAGGGTTTTTTTCAGGACATTATCCATATATGAGTTAGGAACGGGAGTAAATATTACTGTTTCTCCACTCCTAGGTGATTTCTGTTGAATGATGTTATGTGAGTACTTCTTGTCCCCACTTCTTTTGGTGTAAGCAGCCATGGTGTTTGCTGGGTAGGGACAGCCTGGAATCAAGTCTTGGAAATTTCACATAAACACTGCAGAGTTTGGGCAGTTCTACCCACAAACTGAAGGGTTTTTTTCCCTTGGATTTTCTGAAAGATGATTGAATTCCACTTTGTGGGTCACACTAAAGAGCAAACCCTTTAAATTACATACCAAGAGAGTGTTTACATATAGCACTGAATAGCGCTGTAGTGCCTCTCTTATGCTTGTTGTCCCATGTGTGAATGCTGTTAACACAGCACAGTTGCAGTTCGAGGCTGTGAAAATGTTTTTTTTTCTTTTTTTATGGTGACAGTCTGCTGCACATAAAGTGGACACACATTTTTAAAAACCAGGACAACAGGATTGTGACAGGGCAAGAAACGGGAAGGTGTGAGATGGAGAAGCAGCAACATATGCCATATAGCAGGAATAAAGCCTGGGATCCCTTTCAGCTCTTTGATTTTAGTATAAGGGAAAGTGTTCTTTTCCCTTCCATGGGAGGTCTCTTCCCTTCCATTTGACAAGTCTGCCCAACAAGTCTGACTACAGATTTGGTGCCTTTTGACTGGTAACGCAAGGAACACTCGGTTTGGAAGCACCCTTTCTATAGCAGCAGTATTTTTAGGGTGAAAAGTGACAGGGGTGCCACTCTCCTATAACTTTATGGAACAAACTACCATGTCTTTCAGTGAAATGCCATGCCGCTCAAAATCTTAAAGATTGTTATCCAACAATTCTGAGTTCACTGAGTAGCAAACTAAACATTACACAGTGTTCTGTGTTATCTTCCTCCACATTATTTTTGCTAACACTGCCTCTCTCTTCCCCCACCCCCCTACTGTGGGTGAAATGCAGTTTGGAGAGGGCAAATTTGAACTTAAAAATGTCCATAGGGGAAAAGGTTAAGCAGCTCCTCTCCACCTGCCCTTCCTCTGGTTGCCAGGTTTTGGTTTTAAACAAAAAAACACATTCTGAGATGAATAACACGATTTGGGCATTTTCCCAACCTAGTTTGGACATCTTTTTCTGGAGCAGAACCATTCAGAAGAAGTGGTTTTGACAACTGCTACAAAATGTATTCAGTACTGGATCTCTTCAGATTCTAAAAGATGGTACTAAATGTGTTGTTATTTTTCGGTGACAGAAAAGGGAATGCAGCCTTTGACACGGTTGATCATGATCTTCTCTTAGATTCCCTTCATGACCTTGGATTTTGTGGCTCTGTCTATAACTGGTTTGCCTCCTATCTAGCGGGTCGCTCTTTCAGCGTGTTGGCTAATGGCAGCTCGTCTTCCTCCTTTCCCCTTTCAGTAGGGGTTCCGCAAGGCTCGGTGCTTGGCCCGTTGTTGTTTTCCTTATACATGTTGCCCTTGGGCAAGCTTATTCAATCTCATTGCCTCCAATATCATCTGTACGCCGATGATACACAACTATATCTGTAATCTCCGGAACTTTCTCCTGATGTTCACGATCGTATCTCGGCATGTCTTTCAGATATCTCAGCTTGGCTGCTTCATCGTCGCTTGAAACTTAACATGGCAAAGACTGAATTGCTTGTTTTTCCTCCTAAACCTTCTCCTCATCTCTCATTCTCTCTTACTGTCAATGATGTTACGCTTACTCCGGTCAAGGAAGCTCGTAGCCTTGGCTTTATATTCGACTCCTCGCTCTCCTTTATTCCTCATATTGAGGCAGTAGCTAAATCTTGTCGATTTTTCCTGTATAATATTGCCAGGATTCGATCATTTTTGTCTGTCTCTTCTGCCAAGACGCTTGTTCATGCACTGGTTATTTCACGGTTGGACTACTGCAACCTTCTTCTCTCTGGCCTTCCTTCTTCTCACATCAGTCCGTTGGTTTCTGTTCACCACTCTGCCGCAAAGATCATCTTCTTGGCTCACCGCTCCGACCATGTTACTCCGCTTCTGAAATCTCTTCATTGGCTTCCAATTCACTTCAGAATCCAATATAAACTTCTCCTGTTAACCTTCAAAGCTTTTCACGGTCTAGCTCCTTCCTATCTCTCCTCTCTCATCTCACACTATTGCCCCGCTCGTGCTCTTCGCTCCTCTGATGCCATCTTTCTCGCCTGCCCAAGGGTCTCTACTTCCCTTGCTCGGCTTCGTCCATTTTCGTCTGCTGCCCCTTACGCCTGGAACGCTCTTCCAGAACATTTGAGAACTACAAGTTCAACCGCAGCTTTTAAAGCTCAACTAAAAACTTTTCTTTTTCCTAAAGCTTTTAACACTTGATGTTGTGCAGACTTCTACTGTTACTTTTACCCTACCCTGTGCCTCCTTACCCTACCCTGTACCTGTTTGCATTCTCTTCCCCTCCTTATTGTTTTACTATGATTTTATTAGATTGTAAGCCTATGCGGCAGGGTCTTGCTATTTACTGTTTTACTCTGTACAGCACCATGTACATTGATGGTGCTATATAAATAAATAATAATAATAATAATAATAATATTCTGAAACTTAAGGATGCTGTTGGAAAGAAATGTTAGGTTATTCAGTATACGTAATATCGGCAATCACATAATCATGCAGGAAATGTTTCTCAGTGACCAAAGGCTGTTTTATTAAAACACTCCAAGACTGCTCAATCAATTTGCACCAACAAGTTGAAAGACTATGGGATGTATGCAATACTTGTCCAATTTAATTTAACAAAAAACGCTTACAGATGTTTGAATATCAGTTATAAGGTTTCTTCCAGCTAGATACACTAGGCAATCCACCATTCTTTCTTTCTTTCTTTAAATAATTTTATTTCCTTTTAGACCTTAAGTCTAAAGTTAAGTTTTAGACCTTAAGTTTTAGACCTTTAAGTCAAATAATAAGTCATTCATTTGCATTCAATTCCAATTCCTGCCAGGTTTTAGTATTTATTAATTGTTAACTTGCTTAATACACATTATTTCATTACTCACAATTCTTAATCCCTAGATTTCCTGTTTATGAGCCAGGTTTTCTTTGATACATGTTGGAAAGGGAGTCTCATTTCCTTAGCTATATGCTCTTCATAGCCCTGTATATGCTGACAGGGGCATTCTCCCATGTTCTGCTATATTTACAAATTCAATGAATTTCTTCTAGACCCCTTCAAACTTGTCTTTATTTAATTGTCCTTGTGTTATTCTTAACTTTTATGTTAATCTACCATACTTTCTGGTATCAGTTTTTGATGTATAGCCCTTTACAATCTTTCCTGTATTTAGCTATCAGACATCTTGCCATTAACAATAAACGACTCACTAATTCCTTGCTTAGCATATTAATGTCTGATCCTGTATATAAATTTAGCAAGGATAAGTGCAGAGATGGATGAACCCATTGCCCTGTTATTGAACTAATCTCTCGAAATACTGATATCCAGAAATTATTTACCTTGGGGCATGTCCACCACATATGTATATATGTTCCTGAGCCTAAGCACCCCCTCCAAAACTCAGGGGATGTCTCTGGGCTCATCATTGATAGTTTCCTTGGTGTGAGATACCATCTGTGAGTCAGTTTTAACATTAACTCCCTATTTTTTATCGATATTGTTTTAGATATTGTTCCACAATGCATTCCAATTTTTCCCTCTATATGAATTCCAAGATCAGTTTCCTACACCATCTGAAGTGGATCACTTATACCTGCCTCGGGAGCTACTATCCATTTATATAAATTAGATGTCAAACCCTTCATTACTTCTCTATATTTCGCCACCTCCCATTCGAAGGCAGTCAGTTTCCTGGTAGCCAGAGTCTGTTATTGCTGGCTGAAAAAGAAAAGAGCATACTTGTGGGATGGTTAACCACTGTACCCCCTCCTGGCCTAATTTTTCTTTCAATTGTTCCTGACTGATCAATCACCCATTTTTAAAGAAACCCATGAGATGTTAAAATCCTCTGGATTTCGCCTTAGCCATTTCCACTGATGTTAATCCCCCTTCAAAAGAGGGAGAGCCCAGGTAGCGAGAGCCCTGGGGTTAATATTTCCATCCTCGATTTCCACACTTTCAATGTAGTCAGTGTGAATGGATTCTGTACCCACTCTGATAATCAAAATTTCCTTTTGATGTCAGAGTTCCTAAGCTAATAAAAGACTGAAGGCCATGATGCCTCTGTCTGTGTGATATCAGAAGAGATCGGCCACTTGTTCCAAATGATGCTCACAATTCATGAGCTCTGGAAATGCCAATATATAATATTTAAACAGTTTTACACAATTTTACTATTCTTTTTATTTAACATTTGTGGTGCCTAACAAAGTTGCTTGGAAGCAAAGCTGAGTGGAAGTAAATTGGCCTGACTCATAGAATGCCGAGTTGCCTTCTTACCTCCCCCCTCATTGAACAGATGATTACCAGGTTAAAAAAAGAAAAGAAAGAGATGCCACCTTGACTATGCCCTTGGCTCAACCTATAAACGTGCTTTTTTGGTGCAAGCTCCCCCACGCTACAAATCAACACTGCCACCATGGAACTACCACTGAGACTTTCTTGTTCCTACTGGGAGCTTTAGCAGCCAGCATAACTTGCAGATCATTTGCAGGCACAGTGGCAGAAATTCAGGAAATGGAGTGACAGGCCAGTAACCTTTAAAGAGTTATGTAAAGGTTATAAAGAAGACTGAGATGAAACTACTTGCCTGGCTTCATGTTCCTAAGTGTCAAAAAGCACCCTCCATTTCCAGGCAATTTTCAACTAACCTGGGTAATATATTCATATTGCTTTGGTGCAGTTCTTCTCAGCACCATGTTCCGTCATCTGTGCCCTCAAGCTCACTTGCCTATAATCCAATTGGCTTGGGGGAACCATGTGATTTTTGTGGGTGGTATCATAATGCTATTTCTGACTCAATGGCCACATGGTCTCTCATAAACAAAATCACGTGGATAGCCACAGCCAATTGGATTAAATAGCATGAAGCTGAAGACAACAAGTTTAAAATATATTTTCAGAGCAATTACTCAATAGCGTACAGTCCTTTTACAACTTCATTGACTGCCAGTCCAGGTCCAGGCCCGATTCAAAGTGCTGGTATTAGCATTCAAAGCCCTAAACGGTTTGGGGCCAGGTTATTTGAAGGAATGCCTCCTCCCGTATGTGCCTGCCTGATCCTTAAAATCATCCACAGGGGTCCTTCTCCGTGATCCCGTGCCGAAGGAAGTGAGGCAGGTGGCTACTAAGAGGACGGCTTTCTCTGCTGTGGCACACAGTTGTGGAACGAGCTCCCCAGAGAGGTTCGCTTGGCACCTACATTGTTTTCTTTCAGTCGCCAGCTGAAGACCTTTTTATTTTCTCAGTATTTTAACACCTAATTTAACTTAAATTTAAACTTTGCTGTTTTAATCTCATATTTTAACCTATATTAATTTTTGCTGTGTGGTTTTATTCTGGTTGTGCTTTTTATATTGTATTTTGTATTTGTGTTTTAAATTTGTTGGTTGTTTTTATGCTCTTCATGGTTTAAATTTTTGAGAACCACCCAGAGAGCTTCGGCTATTGGGCAGTATAAAAATGTAATAAATAAATAAATGAACAGTGGAGCAATGATCAAATCAGTAGAAAAATAAATCCATAGTAAAATAGCTGCAAACAACACAACCTTCACTTGCATTCCTTCAACAAGGAAGGAATGGAACAAACTTCCCCAGAAGGGAGTTCCAGAGTCTCAGTGCCACCATGGAAAAGGCCCTGTCCTGGGTGATCCCCTACCATACCTCAAATGCGATGGGAATGCAAGGCAGGCGCTTCCTTGGAACCTGAGGCTCTGACATTTAACCTGATCTCCTAATGCAGATGACATCTAAAAAATTCACCAGTTTCAATGTTCTTTATTCTTATACGGTATCATGCTATTTGAAGAAATAACATCGATTCTACAGCACTGGAACGGAGATGACTTCAGTCTAAAAATATGAAAATGTTTCTAAGAGATGCCTAAATACATTTTCCCCTCGCCCATGTATGAAGCTGAAATCTAGCTGTCTGAAAAAAAAGGCCAGTACAGCCCTTAAGCAACTTATCATTGTTCTGGCAGTGCTATATAAACACTCTTGTTTTAAGAGAGATTTTAAAAAGAGGAAATGTTCTTTTCCTCTTTATAGTCATGGAGAAATTTAGGTTGAACTAAGATCCTCAGAAATCAGTGTGATTTGTGAACACTTAATCTCTCTTGATTTCAGTGGGGCTTGGAGGTATGTAACTTGCTCCAGATTGGTACCATGTTCCCCCACCCCACCCCAGACTGAAGAATCTCACTGAGTATTGGCTACCTTTCTTCATGCAATGACTCACAGAAAAATAATAATAATCAAAGCCAGGCCTGATGTCAGCCATCAGCACCACCAGGCAGTTGTTGATATTTCAGGAAGGTCCACCACTAAAGCCACCTGGGCCCACTGCTCCTCTCAGCACTGGAGTCTGAGTGACTATGGCTGGCATCCACCATCTTAATCCATAGTGCCTTGGGGCCCCAACATAGCCAGCAGCAGTTCATTTTTTCTGTTGCTGTGGCCATCTTCCATCCACAAAATAAGATAAGGGGAGGGAAAATCACCCCCCCCACACACACACACCAAAACTGGTAGTGGCTATGTTCAAAGAAAGGAATAGGATAAATTCTGGAAATGAGCCAGCCCAAATGAGAATTATAGAATCATAGAATAGCAGAGTTGGAAGGTGCCTACAAGGCCATCGAGTCCAACCCCCTGCTCAATGGAGGAATCCACCCTAAAGCATCCCTGACAGATGGTTGTCCAGCTGCCTCTTGAAGGCCTCTAGTGTGGGAGAGCCCACAACCTCCCTAGGTAACTGGTTCCATTGTCGTACTGCTCTAACAGTCAGGAAGTTTTTCCTGATGTCCAGCTGGAATCTGGCTTCCTTTAACTTGAGCCCGTTATTCCGTGTCCTGCACTCTGGGAGGATCGAGAAGAGATCCTGGCCCTCCTCTGTGTGACAACCTTTTAAGTATTTGAAGAGTGCTATCATGTCTCCCCTCAATCTTCTCTTCGCCAGGCTAAAAATGCTCAGTTCTTTCAGTTCTTTCAGAACTGAATTAGGTGTGTTTAGACCTGTTGATTACAATAGGAGAGTTAAGCATCTCTCCTACTGAAAACAATGGGGTGGATCCAGACTTAAACACACCAAAGTCAATGGGAAAGTTGAAGGGAGGCAGTATAAATTGTTCTTTATGCGTTTAAAGACAACTTATTTCCAATGCAACTTATCTCCAGCAAGTGTCAGAAGTCTAGATTTTCTTTTTTCCCCAATTGTGCAAGCTAGGCAGAGAAATCATCTAACCCCCTTATAATCACAAGGTACCTCAATCAATGAAGAACAGGTTAGAGGCAAGGAAAGTGATGACTAATGTCAGACTTCTGAATCCATACTGAAATATGTAGATAAGCTACATCTATGCTTGCACACATGGTGCAGAGCTGCTTAAAAGCAATTGCTCAATTTTAAGGGGGTATGATGTGGTTTTAATGGATGCTTATATTATTATGTTTTACTATGATGAATAAATTTTTACGACATTTTGTGTAATGCCTTGAAAGGGCAACTGAGGCCTGAAAGGTCTGTAAAGCTGTAATCCTTCGGAACACACGTGGCTTCCCCGGAGTCCAAAGGATTTTTCAGATCTCCCACTCCAAGAACGGAACTCCAACTTGGGTGCCCAGATGGATGACGTTTATCGGGAGAGGAACAGAGGCCAAGATGTTCTGTTGATCTCTCAGCGGCTTTTGATATCTTTGACCATATCTCCTATCTGCAAGGTAGCATCCAGAGAATAGCATTAGATGACTGTATTTCAGCCCCTGGTAATTAATTATGCTCTGGAATGCTGCATAGTACTATTTTGTCTCCAATACTATTTAACATATATAAGAAGCTGTTGGGTGTAGTCATTAGGAGTTTGGGGGGAAGGTATTACCAATACACTGATGACACTCAGCTCTATTTCTCCATCACATCTGAATCAAGGGAGGATGTGCATGCCTTAGACCAGTGCTTGGATACAGTGGTGGGCTACATTAGAGCCAATAACCAGTATCTGATTCCTGATAAGATGGAGGCACTGTGGGTTAGTGGTTCCCAGGTCCAGGAATTAGGAAGTATACCTGTTCTGGATGGGGATGCAGTCCCCCTGAAAGAATAGGTATGTAGTTTGGGGGTGTTCCTAGATTCATCACGGTCATTGGACAGCTCAAATGACTCCCATTTTACCAACTTGGCTGGTCTGTCAACTGTGTGTGTTCCTGGACAGGGATAGCTTGACCACTGTGATCTATGCATTGGTAACCTGAAGACTGAGGGTTGTTCAGGAGATGCAGATAGCACGGAATGCTGCAGCAAGGTTGTTGAATGAAATGTGCTAAAAGAGCTGCCCTGGCTGCCAATTTGCTACCGAGGCATATTCAAGGTATTATTATTGACCCTAAACAACTTAGAATCAGGTTACCTAAAAAAATCTCTCCCTATATAGACCCATTAGACCACTATGCCCTTTAGAGAAAGCCTTGCTGTTCATGCCACATCCTGCAGAGTTGTATCTGGCAGCAACATGGCAACACGCCTTGTATGTGGTGGCACCTTCCCTCTAGAATGCAGTAAGTCAGGCACCAACCACAATGTGTATATACGACTAGAAGAGACAATACTTTATGTTTATGTGAAAACAATTCTGAAGTCAGTTATGTTCTATGTTTCAGTAGTCATACACAGTTCAGAACATGACCAACATGCAGTAGAATCCCATGCAAGGTGTGTTCAGTGGAGCGTAGTCCCAGGTAAATATGTATAGGACTGTAGGCTTAAGCTACTATGGTGACTCTGTGGCCCTCTTTTTCTTGGATATCATAGCTTTATAGATCAACTATTATGAGACAAAAATACTATGAGCCACATCCTATTAAATTAATCAGACCCACATTCCATATTTAGCTATAATCCGTGGGATGCACTTGGCATAAAGAACAACAACCCACAGGTCTCTTTTTAATGTCAACAGAAGGTCTGCATTTGATCAAGGATCACTCATGGCTTTGATGTTTTGAAGGCCTATGCATCAAAAACGATGGTTTCAGCAGATGCTGCAAAAACATTACAAAGGGTGTTGATATGAATCTGATACTTGTCAACGATTTTGCCTTTTGAATTAGGCATTGGATATACCCTTTGGAAGCCTGGATTCAAATCGCAAGACCTGCCATGGATTAACTTTGTGGATGCTCTGATATTACATCTCTCTCCTCCCCACCTCCATCCACATCTCTGTGTTCAGTGTGATCATAAATAGGCCTTGGACTTCTGTACTTGCCCACACCCCACCATATAAACACTAAGCTCTTGACAATAAGGATAAAATTCTTGAATAGGTCCATTGCATATGTGTTAGTGAAGCTTTTAACTGGCCACAATGACCGCATTCAGCATGAGGCAGGGCCTAGGTTTTTTTCAACAATTTTTTTAAGGAGTCTCTCATAGCTTTTATGTCATTATTTTGTTAGGCGGCTCTCAAATATAAGTCTGCTCCAGTCTCTTGACATCTATCAATCACAACAAGTCAGATGCATGATCTGGAGATTTAGCTTCTCCCTCTACAAAGCAGGAGATGGGTGGGTGTCATCCACTCTTCTATTTCACGGCAGTTATTCCTATCATTAATCTAGTTACACATTACAAAACCATTTTTAAAACCTAAGGTCCAAGGAACTGTTCCTGAGAGGGCAGACATGTCACAATCTTCTTTGAAGAAAGGATTTGTCATCCTAAAAATACCACACAAAGATGCTGATTTCAGAAATGCCATTGAGAGATTGACTTTAAAATTAGATGTCACCATCTCCTCAAAGCTAAATTACTTTTCTTATTCATGCTGGGGTGATATTAGAATCTGACATCCCTTTTGTGTATTTCCCCCCACCCTAAACTATTAGTAGCTGAAAGTGAAAAGCAGGAATTTAAGCAGATGAAGAAAAGAAAAGAAAAGAAATAACATAATTGCGTAGCATACAGTAAATAAATGTTTGTCTCTTTTACTTCCTCCTGCAACACTTATCAGAAACTGGCATTTGAAAGATCATTTTACAGTTTCATATTGCACAAAACTGCTACTGAATAGAAACAAGTCTGCAGGTGTGTCAATAGGATTTGAGAGGGCATTGATTGCTCAAAGTTTTTGTTAATATTAGGGTCTAGTCACATTACACAGGAATGTGGGTCTAATGTGGGTCTAACCAGTGAGTTTTAGGTTCACAGTGAGTTTAGGCTAAATCCAATTCGTTAACGCTAATAACATTTACTAAGGAGAATGCTCTATTGAATAGAATGGGACCTACATCTGAATAAACATGCATAGGATTCCACGATTAGGTTGCAATCCTATGCACACTTCTGTGGAGACTTGTATAAGATTGTGTTGTTTGTGGATAGTGTTGGACTGGGGAGCATTTTGTTCAAATCAGCCATGACACTTTCTGGGTGACCTTGAGCCAATTACTCTAGCAGTCTAAACTCACCTCACAGGTTTATTATGAGGATAAAGTGAGGAAACCCTCAAATATACTGTCCTGAGCATGGAGAAAAGGTAGGATAAAAATGTAATGAATACATAAACCGAAGCATATGCATGCTTATTTTCCATTGATCAAGTGGGATAATATTATTTATGCATTTATTTATTTATTACATTTATATACCGCCCTATAGCTGAAGCTCTCTGGGTGGTTTACAAAGATTAAAAGATTAGATTAAAAAGACTGAACATTAAAAATCAATATACAAAATTTAAATACAAAAACATAAAAACAGCTAACATTTAAAACAATTTTTAAACACTCAGCCAGACCAAAGCTCGTTTTGGAATTAGTTAAAACTCAATATATGCTGTTAAATGCCTGGGAGAAAAGTAAAGTCTTGACCTGGTGCCAAAAATATAACAATGTTGGTGCCAGGCGGGCCTCATCAGGGAGATCGTTCCATAATTGGGGGGTGGGTCACCACCAAAAAGGCCCTCTCCCTTGTTGCCATCCTTCAAGCTTCCCTCGGATTAGGCACCTGGAGGAGGACCCTAGATGTTGACTGTAGTGTAAGGGTAGGTTCATGTCAGAAGAGGCATTCCGTCAGGTATTGTGGTCCCAAGCTGTGTAAGGCTGTATAGGTTAAAACCAGCACTTTGAATCAGGCTTGGAAACGTACGTAATATAATTAATACATTCTGGGGAAAAAATCTAATTTATTTTCCACTCATATTTATTTGTGTGATTTTGTTTTTAAAGGAATGTATTATTTAGTGGATGTTACTATACAAAGGCTCAGGTGCCTTTTTGTGGAGATAACACTTACAAATATTAAAACCTGACAATATATCTACTTTCCAGATGTGTAAAGCTGCTTTAAAATAAACCAATTACTGTGCAATGAACAGCTCCAGCAGTCAGTTCAACCCAACGTATCTAGCACTGGGTGTGTGTGCTTTACATCTGGTTTATATTATACATCTTTAAAGTAGCTGCAATTCACTTCTGTCCGCTTATTTTCAAAACCAACATTGAAATAAAATAAAATAAAATAAAACAAACCATGAAATTGTGGGGTTTATTTATTCATTTCAACTGTATTCCCACCACAGTTTCATTTTTCAACCTCCTGTCTTCCCCTTCTACACCATGCTGAGACATTGGATGATGGAAAATACCAACTTCACACAACCGGGATGTGAACCTGTGACCTTCAGTTATAACGCTAAGAATGCTAACTAGTCTTAAGTACAAAGGCAAAATTTATTCATTATTTAAATCTTCATGGAATCTTTTCTCCCCCTTTCATTTGGTACACTGAAATTTATCCCTTGCTTTGGTGCTTCACAACTTATCAGTTGCTGGACTAAAGAAGCCATGGTAAATACATAAAAATAGGCCTGTATGGACATCCAAATGGCACCAAATAATAAGCAAAATCAGGGTGATTTTCCCTCCATAAATATTCATACATTTCTATTTTAATAGAAAATTCAGGAGAGCAATGAGAATGTGATTCAGGCTTTCTTGAAGACCAAAGTAATTAATCTTGCTTAAATTTATCCACAAGAGGACCCAAGACTATAAGAGCCTATAGGATCTATAGTTCATGAAAGGAACTAGTATGAACAGGATCCTAGATACTATTAGGCCCTATCCACTAATTCAGATTTAATATCAATCCCCAAATAAGATTTTTATATGTAACAACAACAACAACAACAACACCTCAAATTCGACATGTTATAATACAAGTAATCAAATCGTTTCACATGCATTATCTAGTTGTAATTCTTACAATAACATGTAGGATAAATCAGTATATATTGAAAATGCCTGTTACACTCTGGGCCAGGGCGTGAGATAGTTGAACCCTCGGTAGCACGCTGTGACGAGTTTGCACGGCACTTTGAAGATAAAGTCGCTCAGATTCGTCATGAATTGGACACCACACTTAATGCAGCACCACTAGTAGAGGCGTTCAGAGCGCCGTCCGGCTCAGTTTTATTGGATGAGTTTCAGTTATTGAGGCCCGAGGATGTGGACAAGGTGCTTGGCCAAGTCCGGTCGACCACCTGTGTGCTTGACCCTTGCCCCTCGTGGCTCATTACATCAAATAAGGAGGGGATCGCCGGCTGGGTCCAGGAGGTTGTAAATGCCTCCTTGAGAGAGGGAGTGGTGCCGGCCTCTTTAAAAGAGGCGGTAATTAGACCACTCCTGAAGAAGCCTAATCTGGACCCGGAAGATGTTAACAACTACAGGCCGGTGGCTAATATCCCTTTCCTGGGCAAGGTGCTTGAGCGGGTGGTTGCAGGACAACTCCAGGCACTCTTGAATGAAACGGATTATCTAGATCCATTTCAATCGGGTTTCAGGCCTGGTTTTGGAACGGAAACTGCCTTGGTCGCCCTGTGGGATGACCTCTGTCGGGAGAGAGACAGGGGGAGTGCGACCCTGTTGGTTCTCCTGGACCTCTCAGCGGCCTTCGATACCATCGACCATGGTATCCTTCTGGATAGGTTGTCTGAACTGGGAGTTGGAGGTACTGCGTTGCAGTGGTTCCGCTCCTACTTGGATGGCCGATTCCAGAAGGTGGTGCTGGGGGATTATTGCTCTGTGCCGTGGCTCCTAAGCCATGGGGTTCCGCAGGGCTCTATTTTATCCCCTATGCTGTTTAACATATACATGAAGCCGCTGGGGGAGGTTATCCGGAGATGTGGACTGAGGTGTCATCAATATGCGGATGACACCCAGCTCTACCTTTCCTTTTCATCAAACCCAGGTGAGGCAGTGACTGTTCTGAACCAGTGCCTGGGCACGGTAATGGACTGGATGAGGGCTAACAAACTGAGACTCAATCCAGACAAGACGGAGGTACTGTTAGCGGGTGGTTCATTTGTCCGGCGAGGTGATGTTTGCCCTGTCCTGGACGGGGTTGCACTCTCCCTAAAGGATCGGGTCCGTAGTTTGGGGGTGCTCTTCGATCCAGAACTGTCACTTGAGGCACAGGTGAACTCAGTGGCAAAGAGCACCTTTTATCAGCTTAGGCTGATATACCAACTGCGCCCTTATCTGGACAGTGATAGCCTAGCTACAGTTATCCATGCCCTGATAACCTCTCGTTTGGATTACTGCAATGCGTTATACGTGGGGCTGCCTTTGAAAACGGTCCGGAAGCTTCAGCTGGTACAAAACAGGGCAGCCCGTTTACTAACAGGGACTGGCTGGCGAGATCACATTACGCCAGTCCTTTTACAACTTCATTGGCTGCCAGTCCAGGTCCGGGCCCGATTCAAAGTGCTGGTATTGACATTTAAAGCCCTAAACGGTTTGGGGCCAGGTTATTTGAAGGAACGCCTCCTCCCATATGTACCTACCCGGACCTTAAGATCATCTACAGGGGCCCTTCTCCGTGAGCCCCTGCCAAAGGAAGTGAGGCAGGTGGCTACTAGGAGGAGGGCTTTCTCCGCTGTGGCACCCCGGTTGTGGAATGAGCTCCCCAGAGAGGTCCGCCTGGCGCCTACACTGTACTCCTTTCGTCGCCAGCTGAAGACCTTTTTATTCACTCAGTATTTTAACACTTAATTTTAACTTAAATTTAAATTATACTGTTTTAACTCTGTATTTTAACCTTATATCAATTTTGCTGCGTGGTTTTATCCTGGTTGTGCTTTTTATATTGTATTTTGTATTTGTATTTTTAACTTGTTGGTTGTTTTATGATGATTTTAATTTTTGTGAACCGCCCAGAGAGCTTCGGCTATTGGGCGGTATAAAAATGTAATAAATAAATAAATAAAATAAATAAATAAATAAAAATGCGGGGTTGGGGGCTGAGGCTGAGAGAGAGTGGTTTGCCTGAGGCCACCAACTGAGTTCATGGCAGAGGCAAGATTAGGAATGTCCCGAGTGCCCAATTGGATCCGGGAGTCCAATGGAGTTCCTCGTGTCCACGCCCCCAGACCCAGGTAGGGAAGCTCGGCGCAGGTAGAGATGCGTGCTTGAGCACTGGCGTGGCCCCTGCAGAAATTGTGCACTTTCCCCCTGCATTAATGGTGGCCACCATTAACAAAGCGGCCGGGGGGGGGGAGTGCACAATTTCTAAAGGCTGTGGATATTTCACACTCCCCCCCCCCACTGCGTCAATGGTGGCTTCATGGCAGCCATTGACTCAGTGAGAGGGGGGGGATGACTTCCAGGGCACATGCAGCTTTAACTGGTGTGATGAAGAGGGAATTTCACCAGGTTCTCCGTATATACAAATAACACCTGCTGAAATTCCCTTTTCAATACAACTGTTAAAGATACAGGAGCCCTGTCCTCCTTTTCATATGGTCACCCTAGACAACAGGAGAGAGGCAAACCCAATGAAGTTGGCTTCTCAGGAAGGCTGATGGTGCCCCACTTTCTTTCTCTCCCTTTTCTGCAGCTTCAGCAAGGACAGCAAATCAGACGATTCTGGGGCTTATTGTAAAACAAATCCCCTGCACAAACTGAGAGAGCACTCTGGTTAACGCCCAACACTCCCTAGGTTTTGCAAGGAAGGTCTGTAAAGATGAACAATCTGCTCACCAAGTAATCTCTGAAAAGTATCTGGATACAGTTTGAAAACTACTGCCTTATGGTAGTTAACCTGAATTAGAAAATTTGCGCGAGTTATATAACTCGCATAACGTGCCCAGATCATTTTACTCATAAGGGAAGCGTTAGAAGGAAAACCATGAAAAAGAAGTAAAGAGAAGTAGTCTGTTGCTTTACTCCTGCTAGTGACACTGTGATGGCAGGCACACAGCTGAGGATGCCAGCTTCTGTTAGAATTGGCAGTTGTCCCCTGAAGTCCTTGGTATGTGTGCCTGAGCATGCATTCTAGTTACTCTTGTCTAGTATCTATTCTGAAATCATCCTTTAAAAGATGACTTTTAACTGTAGCCTTAAACCACAATCTACTAAACACAGAGCAACCTAGCCATGACATTTGCTTGACCCAGAAAATTGCTTGTTGAATTTGTACATTTTCCAGATGATTTGTGGGCGGTTTTTAGCATCAGCCTTTTTACAGCTGGATCCAGTGCTGAATTCAATAAACTTACTTCCAAGTAAGCATGCATGTCTTTTTGGGATCTAAGGTACAGTGCTGATTTATAAGAAGAGGTTGGAACAACTTCTACTTTTCAAAAATTAATTTTATCATCCTTTGTTATGACTGTTATAATCTACAATTGGATGGAACAGTACAAACAGAACGGGCTCCTGTGAAATCAGAAACAAATATTTTTAAAGTCTTAAACAGAAAAAGCCAACCCTTACAAATTACAGAGCAATAAATTCTGTGATTGTTCTGGTTTAGCAGGGAAGCCCTGTTCCATTGATGGCCTAGCTTCACCAAGGACTTGGGGCATCAAGTTCAGTGGATTCTGACCAAGCAGGAGTTAAGATTTCTCAGAGACAGGAACAAGAATAGAGTAGCACTACAGAGGGATCCAAGTGATGTTGGCACTGGAAGTGATGCTGGCTGAAAACCAGACAAACTTGCCTGTATGCTGCTCCAACAAGCAGCAGATTGGGGGGGGGGGTGAGCCTTAAGTATGGATTTGGCTTCCTTTAAGCTTGTTAGCCCCAGCTCCCTATTGACTGATGCCTTCTCCCTTAAAGGGGCCTGGTCTGTTTCATCGGCCTTGTGCTGCGATGACATGGAAGTAGCTATGGTTTCTTTGTTGCTAGAGTCCTCAGAATTTGAGGACAGCAATGCAACCTTCTCTGAACACAGGGGAGCTGGTTTATGGGGAAATAGATACTAAAGAGGTGGGAAACCCATGACACACTTCTGTAACTGAGCCCTCTTAAGTTAGGAGCTTTGTCCTCTGTGGATGAGGGATTAGGGTCCTGGACAGACAGTGATTAGAGCATTCCAGAAGTCTTTATCTAATCTAGCCATTCATATCCCACTTTTGCTCCTCAAAACAGCTGACCAGTCAAAAGGGGATAAAGTTGTATGTTTTCCTGTGCATCCCCTCAGCTCTTTGCCCATCATAACTCCATCTGCTGTTGGATCCTGCTATGGGGGAACCAGGAGTAGGCAAAGAGAAGAGAGAAGGGAGCTGCACAATAATATTATGCACATCACATGGTATTTTATTTATTACATTTATATACTGCCCCATAGCTGAAGCTCTCTGGGGGGTTTTCTGGTTCAGTTTAAGACTAATTCAAACTGGATTTTTAAAGCATTTCCACCAAACTGAGTTTTACACTATTATCTTACCCTTACAAAAGCCTTTTTTTAAAAAATAAAATAAAATGGTGACTCAGATTTGAAATTGGGTCCTCAAAATGTGCATGACTGGGGTCCTGTCACCTGCTTGGTTGCCTATTATCAAAAGGTAAAATGTGGTATGGTATTGAGAGAAGGATTTGCATAAATTGCTTTCAACTGCTGGCCATCACAGGTTAATGAAAGTGAAGGTGGCATGGAGAGGAGAAAGAATCAAGCTGCTTTGTGAGACTAATCCATTGTAACTCCTTCACTGCCACAGAATCATCTTTGAATTTGCTGAATTCTGCAACACAAGTCATGGGAGGTATCGCTACTGATCTCACTGGAAGCAAAGGGTTATATCTAAGCTTAAGAACATAAGAAGAGCCATGCTGGATCAGATTGAGGGTCTATCTAGTCCAGCACTCTGTTCCCACAGTGGCCAAACAGCTGCTGACCAGAGACCAACAAAGCTTAGTCCTACATAGAGTAGACCTACTGAAACGAATGGGACTTAAGTTAGACTAACATTGGTCTTACTGCTGATTAAACACTCTTTGGGCCTTTTTTGAGTACCAAGTATTCCTTCTGTCAATGGAAAGCATCTCTATCATAATGCATATGCACTATAGCACACATTTGGTAAATGGTATCTGTACCTGCAAAACAGAAGGGACTGGTACAGGTATAAGGAATTAGGACTGAGCAGGAAAAAGCTCATGCTTGTATGATGCTTCTCATAAATTCTAGATTTCTTTCGGAAGGCCTTTTTTGTTTTTGTTTTTTGAGTTGATGGCTGGAAATTTGTCCTCTCCCTTTAATTCACATCTAGGAAATAGAAACCAAATGCACAGTTACGAGATGAGGGATACTTGGCTCAACAATACTACAAACGAGAAGGATCTTGGAATTGTCGTAGATCACAAGCTGAATGTGAGCCAACAGTGTAATGTAGCTGCAAAAAAAGCAAATGCTATTTTGGGCTGCATTAATAGAAGTATAGCTTCCAAATCGTGTGAGGTACTGGTTCCTCTCTATTTGGTTCTGGTTCGGCCTAATCTTGAGTATTGCATCCTGTTCTGGGCACCACACTTCAAGAAGTTTGCAGACAAGCTGGAGCGTGTTCAGAGGAGGGCAACCAAGATGATCTGGCATCTGGAAACAAAGCCCTATGAAGAGAGACTGAAACAACTGGGCATGTTTAACCTGGAGAAGAGAAGATTGAGGGGAGACATGATAGCACTCTTCAAATACTTGAAAGGTTGTCACACAGAGGAGGGCCAGGATCTCTTCTCGATCATCCCAGCGTGCAGGACACAAAGTAATGGGCTCAAGTTACAGGAAGCCAGATTCCAGCTGGATATCAGGGGAAACTTCCTCACTGTTAGAGCAGTATGACAATGGAACCGGTTACCTTGGGAGGTTGTGGGCTCTCCCACACTAGAGGCCTTCAAGGTGCAGCTGCACAACCATCTGTCAGGTATGCTTTAGTGTGGATTCCTGCATTGAGGGGTGGGTTGGACTCGATAGCCTTATAGGCCCCTTCCAACTCCACTATTCTATGATTCTACTGTGGAAGCAGGAAATGGAATTTCTACCTCTTCTTTCTCTGGCCCTTTCAACTACGCTATCCTATCTGGCGTGTGATACACCTGGACCTTGCTTACTACAACAGGAAGTGGAGGGGGCTGTCAAAAGGAATCAGGAAGGAGCAGGAAGAAAAAGCTATGCCTGCTTCATCGTGTACCTCCTTGGTGAATATAAAATTACAATGGGAATCTCTAAGCTTGCAGCCTGGCAGCCCTAATCATTGTTCCAATTTGAGTTCTGTGTCATTTCCCACAAATTGTAGGTAGGATTTTGTTGCTGCTGTAGTTATGGTGGTAGAGAAGGCATATTCACATTTTGGAGTCAAGATGTGGGCTTCAGTTCAAAATAGTGGGTTTTGTACTTGCATTTTGAGTTTTATGTAAATTATCCTTAGAGCTGCCACTTTTAGGAGCACATGAAGCTGTCTTACACTGAGCCAAACATCTAGCTTGGTGAAGAAAAAACTGTAGGCCAAAACATCTGGGCAACCCCTGGTCTACTGACAGCAGCTCTCAATGGTTTCAGACATTTCCCATCCTAACTGGGGATGCTGCGGATTGAACCTGGACTTTTTGCATCCAAAACACATGCTCTGCTATTAAACTACAGTCCTCTCTCTTTCTGCTAGCAAGCCTCATGTACTCATTACAGCTGTATGGCAAACAGAAATTCAGCAATGTAGCTATCCCCAGCATGGAGATGAGGTACTGAGAAAAACTTCAACTACCCCCGGCTGGATCTACACAATTGCTTTAAAGTGCTTTATAACAGTTTTATAGCACTTTAAAGCAGTTAAAGCGCTTTATAACTGTTATAAAGCGCTTTGAAGCAGAAGTGTAGATCGAGCATTGATTCCAATTGTAGTACTGAAAATTGTGTCCATTCGCTCCATACTAATAGAACAAGATGCCTGAAGGATGTAAGTTGATGGCATGCATGCTTAGCAAAAGAGCCCACAGAAGATCACAACCTATAAAAATCAATTCTATATACCCTGGCTAGGACAACTTGTGACCCTCCAGATGCTTTTGCCTACAACCCACATGGTCCCTCATCATTGGCTATGCTAGCTAGGCCTATAGGCCAAAACTTCTGGAGAGCTACATGTTGCTCACCCCTGCTGTACACTGTGGCCATTTCTACACCAGCCCACTGTAGAGGGAGGGAGGGGGGAGGATCTCACAATATCCTGATCGTGAGATCTTTCCCTTAGTCCACATGTGGGCGCAACATCCCGGGAGGAAGGAGAGTGTCGCACCTCCCTTTTTTTTTTGAAGGAGCTGAGCACACATGCGCTACAACGAAAAGTGAGTGAGGTTTGTTTGTTGTTGCTGTTTTAAAAAAGCCCCAACCCTGCTCCTCCCCACCCCCGATTCCTCCCGGCATGGTTCCTAATGGGGATGAGGGAAGAAGCCAGGACGGGTGGCCACACCTCCCACGGTCTCAGGACGATCCCGGGACTGCGGGAAGAAATAGATTTTTCCCAGGGATTATTTATCCCTGGGAAAACCTGCACTCGTTCCCCCTGTCCCCAGGAGTCCCTGTGTGTCATTTGGATGCACAGGGACTTCGGGCTGGTATAGAAACGGTCTGTGTTTGCCTGCAATTCCTCTGTGTTTTATGAAAGTATGAAGGGACGTGTTGCTATGTCCCATCCTAAGTGATATTCTGTAGCTACTCAGGAAGGGTCTGGAGCGGAGCAATAGGGCACCTGCTTTGCATGTAGAAAGTCCCAGTTTCTATCCCCAGCACTTCCAGGTAGAGCAGGAACAATTCCTGCCTGAAACCCCAGACAATTGCTGCCAGTTCGTGTCACCAATACTGGGCTAGGTGGACCTGTGGTCTGACTCAGTGGCCCTGTTCAGAAGACACCTTAAACCACAGTGGTCTTCTGAACAGGGCCAGTATAAGGCTGCTTCTTATGTTCCTAATGCTCCTAGAATTTACCCAGAATTTCTTTAATAATGATTTCCTATTCACTTCTGCATGAGTATAGAATAGAATGGTTGACATATAAATTCTGGAATATAATTACTTACTTCTGGTACCGAAAAAAGCAAGAAGAGGGGGCACCAGTGCAGAAATGAAGACGTGCTATCTGAAAAAACAGCAAAAGCTTGGCTGATAGTTTGACTCAATATGTCAAGTTCAGTCCACCTCCCTGCATCATAACCCAACAATAACATTTGTCCTCTTCTGTCTGTAAGCCCTATTTGAGATGTGTTTCCATCTCCCTTCTTCTTCCCTGGCTCACTTATATCCTCAGATTCTTAGGCTTCAAGCCCTCTGAATGCTCAGCCCTCAGTGGAATGCAGTTCCTCCTGTCCCTTAATCCCATAGGAAGTTTTTCTCCCTGCCAAACTGACCTTTCGCTGCTCTCACAGCGGCTGCATTTTTTCTAAAAATTTTATAACTGACTAGTGGCAGGGTGATTTCTAGTTAATGTTAAGCTATATTCCGGGAGGCTCTACTTTATTTTGTAGTAATAATGTTTGGCCTAAGTACTTAAAAGAGTCTAGGCCAGGATTCAATTAGAACCATCATAACAAAGGAGATTTTTTGTGGGAGAATAATTCAAATCAGGCAATCAGGAGGGGTGGAAATTAAGAACCCCAGAAGATGTAAACTCATTTAGAAGCTGCTATTAAGTTTGGCATTCGCACAGCACAATCAGATGCATGTTTACTTAGACATAAGTTCGACTGCACTATATTCTGCAGTAAATATGTTTAGGATGATAGCAGCTAGAGCTTCAAGACTGCTCAGAAGTCAAAGCCCTTTGGCCTAGTAGACCTTTCATTTGACACCTTTGGTAATAAAATTGCTATAGTTATTAAAATAAAGAAACAATGCTCCACTCATCCCTTAGGTTTCGTGGCTGATTGTGGTTAACCACTGAGGAAGAAGTGGCAGTTTGAAGATGCTCAGAAGCATTTATTAATCTATTCCTGGACTGATTCCTGTGATTCGTGGCTAGGTCCCGGTGATTCAAGGCTCAAATGTAAGGCTCAATACTTTGATATGGGAGTCCCCCCTCCATCTCCCCCCAGACTTTCCTCTCTCCCAGTTTCAAGTTCTCCAGAAATAATGCACTCAGCCAGAGAAACACATAATTACATCATCTGTAGCAGAAGCATTACATCATATCAAAACTGGCTCTGCAGAAAGGCGTCCTGCAGGGAAGATGCTGTTACCTAGCAACTTCTGAGATGCGATTAACACTTTTTGAGCTTCTCCCTGTTGCTTTCATTCTCCCTTCCTCTCTCTCGCACACACACATTCCCCCTGTCTCTATTCCTCCCCCTCAGGTCCAAACTAGATGTGTTACACACTTATATGCATCTTTCTCCTATTTGGTTTTGCAGACATGCAGGCATCTGCATGTTTGAGTGAACAGGCAAGGGGAGAGAATGCTCAACCCTTTTCTCTGGCTGCTTTTCTGTTCAAATTGCCAGCCCCCCTGCCCCCCATACACAGTTTTCCCAACTACAATGACAAAAGCAACTGGAGGGGCTGCAATACTGAGAGAGAAAAAAACCTGGAGGGAAAACGCTTAAGCAGCCCCTTCCCACGCTGTTCCACTGTTCACATTCAGCTTACCAACCTATTTTTGGTGGTGGGCAGCATTGCGTGGAAGATAACACCTCACTACACATCCCATTCAATTTGGCCCTAACCCATTTGGTTTATGGTGACATTCTGACCCTCTGTATTGTAAATTTAAAAAGAGATATGTATGATAAACTACTAAAACCAGTTACTAATAAATGGGCTACTAATAAATGGCCTATTTCAGTAGGTTATGTGTTTTTATAGTGGCAAAAGTAAAGTTGCTGTGACCGTATAATGGAATCATTGCTTTGCCCAAGCAATGGGCTTCAGTGTCTCAGTTTTGCATTGGACTACATGTACCTGTCACTTGTTATAGCACCACAGTATCGGTTTGCCTGGTCCTAGGGCGTAGTTTGAAAACACATGATGCAGCAACCCTACTGAAGCTGAGCAGGCCTGTCCTTTGGTCACTACCGTCATGGGACACCAGCAAGGAACTGCATATATGTTGCTTTGAGTCCCATGATGGAGGTAGGTTTGGATATTAGGGAATTATTTATTTATAGAATCATTTATATCATACCTCATTCACCTAGGAAGGGCACTCAGAGGCTAGCTTATAAATATAATATAAAGAGTAAAATCATGCAACCACAAAATAATTAATACAACAAGCAAAATTGGAGCATTGATACTGAGTAGAATATGCACCTCTACCTTCAAGACCTCACCCAGCAGGAGAACATTATGCAAAAAGGCCTCTCCTTGGTGACTATAACTTGCAGACAGATTTATACAGGAGGAGATAGTCCTTCAGTTATCAGTACCAGAGCATCACTTTGATTGAGTTTACAGAATCAAACTTAAACATAACCATATTCAAGGATAAATCCCTGGTCAATTATGCTGTCTCAAAAATACAGTGGTTCCTCGATCCATATACTTTTTGTCACTGTGAAGAACCGACACAGTTTAAAGAATCAGGATGTTGCAAGATAGTAGAAAGTGAGAACGACATCTTTTTCTGGGCAATGATTTATTTATTTTTTAAAGAAAGATTAATGCTTTTAAATGGAAGTTTAAAAGTAATATTTGGAAATAAACATATGCAAATGAGCAACAACCCTTCCCACCCTCTGGCAGAGATGGCAGCTCTTTTAAGAATTCATGTAAAATAGTTTCACACTGGATTATCATTACTGTTTGTAAAGCATCTAACATTGGTTAGGATCTCCTAATGCGATTCTGTTGCCAGATTCTTGGGGAAGCAAGAATGTGAGGAGAAGGCAGAAAATGCAGCTATCTAATTCTTGTGCACTATGAGAAAAGTAAATTAAATTAAGATGAAGAAGGTAGCAAGAACATAGAGAAGGAAACGGGGTCTTAGTATACTGTGACGCATGGAATAAATTTCCGCATGGGGAAGTTCCACTTGGGATGGATGGGAAAACGTTTGGAAGCCCATGATGTTATTGTTTTAAAAATGCCTGGATAGATTCCCCACCCCATTTATTTTTGTTGCCCCAGGCCCCAAAACGAACGAAGGTAATAAAGCTGAGATTCTACCAAAATATCCCAAATACAATTCATTGATGTACTGAAGTAATATATTGTAACCATTCAAGTCCAGTGAAAAATCAGCTAAAACACATAATCAGCATAGAAATCTACTGGATCATTCAACATATCTGAAGCACTATGAAAAGGTCAAATAAATCCAAACTGCCCGTGATTCTATACTTTTCTTTTTAAATAAAATAAAATAAAATAAAATAAAACTATACCATGTAGAAGTTCTTTTAAATGTTTTAAAAAACTTTTTTTAAAGTCCAGGATTGTGTTAGGAGCCATATACTATGTAAATATTAATATTTCACCCCTAAATGTTTTTTCTGACTTACTTAAGAAATGGCTGTTTTCATTCTATCGCTAAAAAAGAATGCACCAGCCATGTATATACCAAAGATCAGCTCATGGGGTTTAAGAACAGCTGAAATATCACAGAGAGTGAGGTTTTAATGTTAAAATGTTTACACATTCTGGTATAATGGCACCACCATTGTCATACTTGCTGTTGGAGAGTCCATAGTAGCAGATAATTATTTCACAGGTGAAAGACGTTTACAATATCAGCTAAATAATTGCTGAAATCCTAGTTTACATGTGTGCACATTCCATTGAAAACACAGGAATTTCCATATGCAAATTATTATTATTATTATTATTATTATTATTATTATTTATTTATTTATTTATTTATATAGCACCATCAATGTACATGGTGCTGTACAGATTATACACAGTAAATAGCAAGACCCTGCCGCATAGGCTTACAATCTAATAAAGTTGCAGTAAACAATAAGGAGGGAAAGAGAATGCAAACAGGCACAGGGAAGTGTAAACAGGCACTGGGTAGGGTGAAGCTAACAGTATAGAGTCAGAACAAACTCAATATTTAAAAGCTATAGGGAAAAGAAAAGTTTTTAGCTGAGTTTTAAAAGCTGTGATTGAGTTGGTAGTTCTCAAGTGTTCTGGAAGAGCGTTCCAGGCGTAAGGGGCAGCAGAAGAAAAAGGACGAAGCCGAGTAAGGGAAGTGGAGGTCCTTGGGCAGGCGAGAAGCATGGCATCAGAGGAGCGGAGAGCATGAGCGGGGGAATAGTGTGAGATGAGAGAGGAGAGATAGGCAGGAGCTAGACCGTGAAAAGCTTTGAAGGTCAACAGGAGAAGTTTATATTGGATTCTGGAGTGTATTGGGAGCCAGTGAAGAGATTTCAGAAGTGGAGTGACATGGTCAGAGCGGCGGGCCAAGAAGATGATCTTAGCGGCAGAGTGGTGGACAGAGACCAGCGGACTGATGTGAGACGAAGGAAGGCCAGAGAGAAGAAGGTTGCAGTAGTCCAACCGAGAGATAACCAGTGCGTGAACGAGAGTCTTGGCAGAAGAGACAGACAAAAATGGTCGAATCCTGGCAATATTATACCGGAAGAAACGACAGGATTTAGCTACTGCCTCGATATGAGGAATAAAGGAGAGCGAGGAATCAAATATAAAGCCAAGACTACGAGCTTCCTTGACCAGAGAGAGCGTGACATCGTTGACAGTAAGAGAGAATGAGAGGTGAGGAGAAGGTTTAGGAGGAAAAACAAGCAGATCCCTTTATCAGGCGGATCAGACCAGGATCCATCTAGTCATTCTGTCCACGCAGGGTAGTATGCAACAGGGCCTGCCCCTTCTAGAAAGGCCTGCTTTGTGCGTGTGTGTGTGTCAGGGCTTGCCCCTGGAAATGCAATATCATGCCATGCATGGACCTGAGTTGGCAGGGCTGTGCACACCCAGACCAGGGGCTGGCTGCACCCTATTGGATACTACCCACAATGATCAGCCAGGTAACCAGCCAGCTGCCCATTGGAAACTCACAAGCAGGACATGAGTGCAACAGCACCTTTCTGCCTATGTTCCCCAGCAACTGCTTTATATAGGCATACAGCCTTTGATAGTGGAGGCAGCCTGTAGCCATCGGGAGGACTATTAGCCATTGATAGCCTTATTGTCCATGAATTTGTTCAATTCACTTTTAAAGCCATCCAGAGTGGTGGCTGTCACTATATCTTGTGGAAATAAATTTCATAGGTAAAGTATGCATTGTGTGAAGAAGTACTTCCTTCATGGGATGACCCAGGGTTCCAGTATTATGAGAGAGGGAGAAAATGTCTCCCTATCCACTTCCTCCACACCATGCATAATTTTATACAAGTCTATTCTCTCCCCTTTTCTCCAAGCTTAAAAATCCTTTACTAATTATGCCTAACATGGAATTTGCCTTTTGCACAGCAGCCACCCATTGATGTGGGATGAGCAAGTAACATGTTTACTTCCCATACAATGTCTGACTCTCGTGATCCTCAGCTGAGCAACAGATAAGGATGGGGCAGGTTTTTGTTCAGTTTGCATTTTACTATGAACGTACCACATTCGCATTTACTGAATCAATGTGTGAACTGGAATGCAGTAATTATTCATTCTTCTCAGAATTTTGCAATGCAGTTCTCCAAACAACAACAATAAAGTTCATATTAGGGAAAGAGTGCACAAAAATGTGTATATTACTGAAAATATATATTTAAAAGCATTATCTAAGAAGAAACTGCCTGCATAAAATGTGTATATTAGGCAAAAAAATTGTATTTTAGGAGAAATAACCAAATATGCATCTCAGTTTTTTTTTTAAAGTTGCAACTGATGCAGAACAGGATGGAACAAAGTGAATACTGGAAAAAATGAGCAAATTGGACACATTTGTCCATCCCTAGCAGCAGCAGGATGAACAAGCTGGATCAGGAAGGCCTGTGGTGCAAGATGTGCAGCCTATTAGCCAGGAGCCCCTTTCACCAGTGACCCCCAAACCCGGACCTCTAGAGATAGCACCTCCTGAGCCAGGTTCTCCTGAGGAGCCAGTCACCTTTACCCCAAGGGCCTCATACACCTCAGTGCCTGCTCCCCAGTGTAGGCAACAGAAGAGATGGAAGCTGAATGCGAAGAACTAGAAAGCTTGCCTCCAGGCCACAGGTCTACTCTGTTAAGGCTTCCTGCTCTTCAGTTGCTCTTCTTTCTGAAGAGTCAGCGCCTGGGACGATTGGTCTGGCCCAAGTGGGATAAAAGGCCTCAGTTGAATTCCAGAGGTTGTTGGAGCTATCCAAGGCTCTGCACCTCCAGGCTGACCCAACCTGCCTCAGGCATCCAATGTTTCCTATGGACGCCTGCTTTTTATTAGGACAGGACACTGACCCTCCTGGGGTGGGGCTATTTAAAACACTGGTATGAGAAGCTATTACATTTACTAGACCCACCAGGAAAACACAGGATCTGACCATATGGAAACATCCACCAAGGAAATAAGAAATAGGCCACATAGACTATATTAAAGGCAAGTTGTCTTTGCACCTAGGTGGGAACTCTAACATACAAGCAGCTGCATAGGAACTTCCCTGGGAAAATGTATGTACTCAGTGCACGAAACCAGCTTGCAGAAAGCACAATTTGGAATGGTCACATGTGTGGGCCAGAGGGCCACCAGTCCAGCGCAGACTGATGTGTGTTTGAATTATGGAACAGAATGCTCGGGATTCTGCATTTGATAGAGAGAAATCTTGCCTAAGTAATCTCATTCTATAATGAACTATGTAGTCTAAGGTGTCATAAGCATTTTTGTCTCTGTGGCTGTAACAAACATAGCTTATGCAATGGCAAAAGATGGAACAAGTGAAAAAGAGCTTTAAAGTGAGTTGAATTGCTTCATATAAATACAGATATTTTAGAAGCACTAGTAGATGTCTGATACCTGATGAAATGTTTTCCCTCTGTCCTAGAGCCATCCTTGCCACCTGAAGATCTGTTCTGGAGTGTGTCCCAGCCCTCCAGAGCAGCTTTTAGGGTGCATAGGACACTGCAGAAGGGGCGGGATTTCCCCTCACGTAGTTCCACTGACGGAACTGCTTCTATCATAATAATGGCAATGGTGGATACAATCCATGTTGTCTGTTGAACTTGTATAGTGTTTTATCCTGTGTTTTATTCTGTGTTTGTGTATAATGGCAATTTGCTAAGACATAATAAAGAACGTCTGATGACTACTTCAGGCTTCATATAGTAAATGGTAATATAATGGGTTTGTTAAATGGGATTATTTATTTATTATTTATTCAAATATTTGTATCCTGCGCTATATCACTGGGATCTCAGGGCAACATACAGATAACTTCAAAACAATGTAAAAGTAATATACACAGCTAAAAAAAGTATTAAATTGCTAACGAATTAAAACCAGTAGAATTTTTTTAAAAGCAATAACAAGAATTAAAACTATGTGTGACCATGGAGAATGTAGCCCTCAAAGGCTTTGATAAAGAGCCATGTTTTAACTTGGCACCAAAATGTCGGTGCCAGTCAGGCCTCCAAGGCAAGGGTATTCCAAAACCGGGGTGCCACAACAAAGAAAGCCCTCTCCCATGGCCCACCGTAATGTAGGTCTCACGTTGGTGGGATGCAGAGGAGGGCTCCTCCAACAGATTTCAAATCTTGGGCAGACACTTATACGGAGAGCTGCTCCTTCAAGTACCGAGGTCCCAAGCCGTTTAGGGCTTTAAATGTCATTGCTAACTCCTTATGTACAACTCCCTAGCAGGGCTCTAAAATACAGGGCTGCAGCAGGCCGCCTTCTAGTCCAAGGAAAGAGAGGCTGAGGGCAGGGTGCACAATGAATTCACTGTCACTAGTGAATTCATTTTCACTAGTGAGTGTTCAGTCTACTTGAGGAGAGAACTACCTTATATATTTTTAATTCAGCGAATATTCCAGTATCCAGAAATCGCTGCCGTCTAAAGACTACTTTACAACATGGGGGTTGGTCCCACGATCTGCCTTCTACAAGAGAATACTCCCAGAAGGTCCCTTTGCTACGTTTGGGGGGATTCTTCCTTTCCCTCCACAGCACAGCTCATCCCATTCAGCAGAGTCCCCTGACTCACTGTGTAGCATTTTCAGGGGGATGGATGTACAACTCCCTAGCAGGGCTCTAAAATACAGGGCTGCAGCAGGCCGCCTTCTAGTCCAAGGAAAGAGAGGCTGAGGGCAGGGTGCACAATGAATTCACTGTCACTAGTGAATTCATTTTCACTAGTGAGTGTTCAGTCTACTTGAGGAGAGAACTACCTTATATATTTTTAATTCAGCGAATATTCCAGTATCCAGAAATCGCTGCCGTCTAAAGACTACTTTACAACATGGGGGTTGGTCCCACGATCTGCCTTCTACAAGAGAATACTCCCAGAAGGTCCCTTTGCTACGTTTGGGGGGATTCTTCCTTTCCCTCCACAGCACAGCTCATCCCATTCAGCAGAGTCCCCTGACTCACTGTGTAGCATTTTCAGGGGGATGGATGTACAACTCCCTAGCAGGGCTCTAAAATACAGGGCTGCAGCAGGCCGCCTTCTAGTCCAAGGAAAGAGAGGCTGAGGGCAGGGTGCACAATGAATTCACTGTCCCTGAATACAACACAACCAGAACAGAGGAAGGCGATGTGCTTGTTTATTGGTCCTGTACGTCTATCCATTTGTGCGCCCAGGAAGATGAGAGAGCAGGGTTCTAGGGTCAGAGAGGTGTGAGGCCCTCTTAAATTTGCTATTGCATGGTCTCATTCTCTTCCTTTGCCCTGGAGTGAATTTATTCTCCTGTGGTAGATTCTACTTTATGCGCTGAGTGCTCCTTCTGTCTCTCAGCTAGAAATACAAGCTAACTAGCAGCATCCATATTAGGCAGAAGTGAGTGAAAAGCCTTCAAGGACATTTACTTCTTCGTGACCTTTGCATGTATCACAGCATTTGTTCCCCCTAAGGGTATTGTTGGGTAAATGCTCCTCGGGTGGCTGGAACCGGAAGCAGCTTTATTTTTTCTTTGTTTGATACAACTCATGTGTAGAAAAAGCAGCAGCAAGGACAGGAAGTCAGGACTGATTCAGAAATACATTCCAAGCGGTGAAAAGAAAACTCGATTTTTCTGGGACAAGAAGCAAGACACACAGTTCAATGCTAAAGTACACGTTTTGTATGCAGAAAGTTCCAGCTCCAGTCCACGGCATCTCATGTACCAGGGATTAGAACAGATAATGCAGGACTAGGAAAATCAGTGGCATGACTCAGTATAAGGCAGCTAAAGGTGTTCTTATGAAATCGAAGGAGAGGAGACAAGCTGGAGCTCATTCCTTGGATGGATTTAGTGCCTCCCTGCAGGTATACCTTTTTGCAGGGTTTTAGAGGTGAGGTGGAAGAGTCACATAGCTACACATTTGCATACTTCACAAGGTCGGGTCAATGCATCTTGCAGAAGGTCTATGTAAGTTTGTCACTTAGTAGATTTTGCAGAGTTCTGTTCTAGGTAAGTAGTCCAAGCAGGCAGGATAAGGAAAAGTACGGGAAAAGGCTAGCCTAGGAACAAATGAGCTCAGAGAGAAATTAGGATCTGGGAATCCCACACAGGCCTTCATACACACTCAGGCCTTAGCTAGACCTAAGGTTTATCCTGGGATTGTCCTGGGGTCATCCCTGTTCATGTAAATAACACACAGGATATCCCGGGAGCAGGCAAGGACGATCTCGGGATAAACCTTAGGTCTAGCTAAGAGACTACGGGTAGGAAGACATTGTGTAGGACTGCGCAGTGACATCTCCCATCAAAGGGATGAGAAATGCAACAAGATTAGGGCTAATTGGGCCTCAAAAGGCACCAGGTCTGCGAGGAAAAGGCGTAGTTCCAGGAGCAAGCTCCCAGAATTCCTGGTTTGAGATCCCATTTGGTTGCAGCAGGCCTGACAACAGCCTTCACAAGGGCTGGTGGGGATACCTGTGGGGGTGAGGGAGGCTCATGTGTTCCAGATTAAGTTTTTTGTTATGGATCTGCTTTTTTCACTATTTCAAAGCAAACCCCCCCTCCCCCTTGAAATATTTGCCATCCTAAATAATTTCTCACGGAGTTTTAGCGGTTCAAACAGTAGCAGCATCCATCTTATGAAGGCCACAGATTTCTGAACAACAGGGATTGAACCAGAGCAGATTTGCTCCCCGCGCAAAACAATACGAGCGAATGTCTGCTGTGGCTGGAGAGCAGGCAACCTCCTGCTTTTTGCATCGTGTGTGCTCGTGAATACCAAGGAACCAATCTAATACCACCTAAAGCTCCATTCACTTGTCAGCTTTATAGCTCTCCAGTCACCAGGGTTCCTTAGCCAAAGTCATGCTGCCCTGCGAAGGAGGAAATCAATGGGGGTTAAAAATGCTCACATGGAGGCTTGGTGTTGATCCATGCGGCCATTAATTTAAGCCATTTGGGAAGGCTTAAAAGCAAGCTAATTATTTTCTGTTTGCAATTCTAGTGCTGGCTAATACACAGAGTACCAGCTAGTCTATAAGGAAATGTAAACCTGTCAGTTGACTGCTAAGTCACCCCGCTTATACAGCAGCTGCAATTAGAAAGTTATTAAGCTGGAGTCCCTTCAGCAAGGGCTACATCTGAATGACTATGCTGATAGTACAATCCATTAGATTGCTCCCATTTATAGCTGGGTTGGAGTACTATCAATTTTTAATAGTATTAGCCAGAACAATAAGCCTGCACAGGCTGTCTAGACAGTTAACCCACAGCTTAACTTTTGACTAAGTAAATACACACAATGTACTTGTTTTCTTTTAAATTTGCCCATCACAGTCTTATGCAGGCATGGGCAGGTATCAGGCTGCAGTGGTGACTGAGAAGGTCCAGCAAAACCATTCCAATCTAGTACCTTGTTGAACGTTTATGATGTTCAGTTTTCAATACGAAAACTGCTCTTTTGAGAGGCCTAAAGGCAGCTTAGTGCAACTTGGAAGCATGTGTGTGTGTGTGTGTGTGTGTGTGTGGAGGTGGGGTGGGGGTATATTTGGTACCATCCACAGCACTTTTGTACCTGAAAAGCGCAGGTATATTAGTTATCGCTATGATACTGGGGAAAGTAAAGTCATCCAGTCCTTAAACTACTATAGGGAAGATGTAAGAACTGGCTCACATACGTGAGTGGATATTTTTTCTATCCAGAGTTCCTTCATGTAGTGGATTATGTATTGAAACTTTTGAGTAAACCAAAATACGTGACAATGGTGTGCCATTTTCACAACTGCATCATCATCATCAACATCATCATCATCATCATCATCTGCCTGACCTCTTATTTATTTTCCCAACTCCAGCTTTCATCTTAACTTGTTGCTTATTTCCTTTCCATAAAACTCAATATCCACTATGCCTTTGCCATCCACCTCATATGATCTGTCCCCAAATAAGAAAACTGACATGGAAAAGCAAATGAAAATATATCTCATCATATACAGGAGTTCTAGAGAAAGTTTAAAATATTACATTTTTCAAGTATGGGAATGTCATTTTCAAAATTCTGTTTTTTAAAAATGCATGGTAACAATAAGGCAAGGTGTGCTTTGATTAGCAGGAATTTATTAACCACACCGTTTATTTGATGTCAAATATTTATCCTCTTTTCCAGTAATAGTGGTTTTCATGCTGCATAATCTGCTGAGCAGCAAAGGCATTTTCAAACATTTCACTCAAAGTTTAATTATTTGTTAATCACAATTATTTAATGTGTTAAAGAGTTTTCCTTTGGGGGGAGTATTCTGTTTTGCTTTAGTGACATAATATGGACTGAAAACTAATTTGGGCTTAGCAGGAAGAAACTTAACTAAGTCCGTATTTACTTTATTGTCTAAAGGAATAATAGACAGTAATTTGAATTCCTCAAAATTGGCTTTTATAAGATGTTTGAAGCATTAGTGCTAATTGGCACTGATTCAAGGGATGGCCTGAAATGTTTACTTCTTCGTTTTTTTAGGAGCCTGAATGTGTATTCATAAATGAAGAAGCAACAAGCTGGTCAATAACCTTACATTAGCTTTACAGGGTGACTGCTTTGAGAAAGGAATGTGGGTCAGGTCCCATCTCCAGCCCTCTACACTCTTCCTGCCTGTTGGTTGCAACGGGGGGAGAAGCTGGCTCTCCTCTGGACACAGGATTTGACCCTGCACCCTCCAGTAGTTGATCCAGAATAACATAAGCTAAATATTTCTGCTTTTTGAGAGGCAGATCCATGTGGCAGCATTCTCACCCACTCTCTTCTATATTGTATTGTAAAATAGGAAGTGTGGGAATCAATACCTGAAAAAAGAAGTAAAATGTGGCACCCCTTTTCTGCTCTTTGAAGAAGTGCCCCACAACTTGAAAATGTGTGGCTAATGTCTCGTGATGACATGAAAACAACATTACTGCTGCAAAAAGTTTCTAATACTAAGGTCAGAGGCTTGACCTCGTCGTTCTCAGGGTGCTTCCATCCGCCCCCAGTGCACCCCGAAAACGATAGTGTAACTCGCCTGCAAAAGAGCCGAGGAAGAAGCATCCTTGACGGCGACGGCGCTGTCACCCAACTCCCTCCTCGCCAGCCGGCTCGGAGAGCTTGGCAGAAGAAGGCGGGGTGGAGAGCGGAAGAAGCTCTCCACCCTGCCTTCTTCCCCTGAGCTCTCCATCCCAGCCGGCGAGGAGGGAGTTGGGTGGCGCCGGCGCCGGCAAGGACGCTTCTTCCTCGGCTCTTTCACAGGCGAGTTTCGGGGTGCACTGGGGGCGAATGGAAACGCCCTGAGAATGACGTGTGGATTCCCCCCTGGTCCTTATGTCTTTCTTAAAATTTTACATAAACACACACACACACACCTGTCCTGTCTATTAATAAACAAGTTCCTTCATCAGCAATCCATTCCCGGGATTATAACCCTACCAATTGTCTCGCATTGTGCAGCTCTTTCGTCTTTTTTTCCTTAAGAGACTTTCTGTAGCAAGAATAAAGATGGTAGGAAAACACTGCAGGGTTACAAAGTGGAGGATGACAACGTTTGGACTCCTTCATAAAATTCCTCGCCCAGAAGCACCCCTATTCTGTCTTCATCCCAGTTCTACCCCGAAACCTTATTTCTTTTTAAAACAGCCATCTTGAAAGTAGACTACGCATAACTGCATATGCAGATTTACAAACCATGGTGAAAGTATACTACTGCCAGGAACAGTGGCAACTTGCTTCTCTTTACTAGTTGCTGGGGAACAGCAGGAGTCAAAGGCTAATGGGTTATGTACTGCTTGTGGGCTATCCATGGGCATCTGGTTGGCCACTGTGGGAATCAGGCTACTAGATGAGATCAGCCTTTGATCTAATCTAGCAGGTTTCTTTTGCAATATACTCTGAACTTGATGTACTTCCAGATGGAGGGCTCCTAGCACTAGAAATCTGATGGCATTGTGCACCTATTCTGCTTTTTCCTCCTTAATGGATTTTTTTCTGGTATGAAAAAAGATGGATGGAGTAGTATGAAAAAAACAGAAGAGTTTCAAATGGAAGATGCCAATATCTTCCGTTTGAATACCCATCCCCCATAAAATTCCATGTTTGAAGCAGGGTGATTGCAGGGTAAAAAGCCTTGTCTGGAAACACCCTTCGAACGAGAGCATATTCACTTTATCACTGCATTTGTTGTGGTACAATCTAGCATGCAGGCCTTTCTAAAGACCTGACGGAGGTCGTTCTCTAGCTAGAAGCCAAGTACCACGATAATGTATGATTATATCTTTAACTGGATGGTAGCTTCTCAGTCCCTCCAAGGGTGCCTCAACTGAGGAAGCCAATGGCCGTCAGATGTCGTTGACCCTACATTACTTCTCCTTAAGCTTGTAACACTTTAAACTAGTTACTAATGTGTAGCCTGGTTCAAGCAGGGGAAGGGGGGGTTGCCATTCTAGGGAATAAGGGCTGAATTCTTGTTATAAAGAAATAAAGGGCTATATGGTTTCGGAAAGGAGGATACCATGCAATAACATACGACTGCACCCCACACCCCCAGGATCCTGTAATACACAATGTGTACATTCCTTTTTGGCACAGGCTCATGTGCCCCCTTTACTTCCTTACAAGAAAAACAGTACTGGGAAGGAGTCAGGTATATTGAAGGTCAACTTGAGATGCTCGTATGGAGAGCCCTGAGAAGTACCTGGTTTAAGTTTGGCATTGTGACCAGTATAGTATGGTATGTAGTGAGAACAAAGACAGTATAGTGGGCAGGCTAAGATGGAGAAAAACCAATTCAGATCTCCATTCTGGTACGAAGTGGGGATTTCAGCCCCACAGAACTGTACTAGAATAAATTGGGGTGCTGGTGGTGAGGAGGGAACGATAAACACCACCTTCAGCTCCATGGAGGAAAGTTGGGAGTATAAATGTAATAAATAATAAACACATAAAGGCTGTGAAATTAAAGTTTTGCGCAATATATTGCTCAAAATTATAATTAAAAAATCCCGAAGGACAGTTACTGCTTCTCCACTCGTATGCTTAATACTTTGGCAGCAATCAATCAAGAGTCATGCATAATCAATTTGAAAAACTAAGCATGGGAAATGAGGATATGTTTTCGTGAGTAGAAACAGGAGGTAGACAATAACCCTTTTTGCTTTTCCACTACTAATGCAGTAGGGTTTATTTTGAATGAAGGCAGTATGAGCTTAAATTAAATGTCAAATATAATTTAACTTTAAAGCATGAAGTGGCTGACTGTGTTCGTGGAGGAACTGGCAGCCCTCCTGAGTGGTTAATTGCCATCTACCCAATAGCGAGCTATAAAAAGATCACTCATTTTCACTAGTGAGTGTTCAGTCTACTTGAGGAGAGAACTACCTTATATATTTTTAATTCAGCGAATATTCCAGTATCCAGAAATCGCTGCCGTCTAAAGACTACTTTACAACATGGGGGTTGGTCCCACGATCTGCCTTCTACAAGAAAATACTCCCAGAAGGTCCCTTTGCTACGTTTGGGGAGATTCTTCCTTTCCCTCCACAGCACAGCTCATCCCATTCAGCAGAGTCCCCTGACTCACTGTGTAGCATTTTCAGGGGGATGGATGAACTGCCATGGGAAGGAAGGCCCAGGAAAGTCAACTTCTGTTCCCTCAGTTGATCCAGCATAAAGCCGGATCCAACCCCTGTTCTAGGAGCATCTCTACATTAAAGGAAAAAATGGGTTGCCTTACTGGAGCTTTGCACGTCCTGCTTCTTTCTCACGATTGTTATGAGCTTCAATAAACTCGGAGAGGGGCGACCATGTGATTTGGATTAAATACTTCCGCTAAACGTGCTCCATTCACTTCCACTGAAACAGTGCTATTTAGTGGCGGAAGATCCCACTTTTTTCCAGATATGATCACATTATCTGTGGTTCTTTTAATTGTGGGATTTCCAGGGGATAGTGCAGGAGGCGACCTGGACATTGACGACATCGTATAGTGGACCTGTAAATTTCTGTGAGTGGCAAATCATGAGTGAGCAATAAATCACTCATTTAGAGGAGCCCTACGTTAGCCTGAACACACTTTTAAGAGATATTGGTAGATAGATCCTCTAGAGCGGCCAGTGGAGGGAAGGGGAAAGTTTGGGAATCTTTTTGATCAAATAGCAGCCTAAGGGGATTGTGTGTGTGGTGGGGGGAGTAGGTAATGAACTTCTATAATTCATGTCATGACAATATAATAAGGTGGATTTGTCCCATACTTTCCATGAAAATGCGACAGAAACATGCCTTCAACCCTATTCACATTTTTGAGGCCACAGAGTAGTTATATAAACTCACAAATGACTATTTTTGTGACAAACTTTGAGCTTTCAGTGATCTCTGACTTTGAAGATCTTGGCAATCCCCCCCCCCCCGGACTCCTGTGCATGTGGTGAGATTCTTTCCCCCCTTAAATAACTACCTATAGCATGCATTTATCGAAGGTTTGAGATGCCAAACTCTCAAATATCAGCAATGTGCTTTTTCTACCAGTGGTTTCTGTATTTGAAACTCACTAAAATATACAGCTAGCTGCACTTTTAGCACCCTTTTCTCTGAGGCTGCACCATCTTTTGATCCTTTGTCCCAGCTTTCTTGCCATCACTGATTTTTCTCTCTCTCACAACTTCAGAGCGTTGCTTCCCCCTTCTGCACTTCCCAATGCTGTACTAATGTTTTGATGACATGTTTTGATGTATTTTCTTTGGCTTTTGTAAATTTCTTTTTGAAACTGGAGGCTATAAAGGTAAAAGAGATTAGAGATCAATGTAATTGAAGCCCTTTTCTCAGTACAGTATAGAAATCTGTATCAAAGCTTCTACAGACTTCATGCACTCTACAGACAAAATATTTAATTCAAGCAATTATATATAGAGAGAGAATATTAAGGGGACCAGGTACATGAGTAGTATCATGCACAGTACAGCCCAACATGTATAGAGGAAAGGCTTCAGCTCAGCAAATACTGCTTAATTCTTATTCTATTACTTCCTTGGTCTTGTTTCCAGGGTTGGTAGTTCAACAGTAAAAACAAACAAACCCAAAACATAATCCTGACTTGCAGTGCTGATATTAAATGCCTGGTTGGTCTGTAATAAAATATGGTGTGCATTACTGAGATATTCGTAGGCAAGCTGGGTGGGGTTGATCTAACTCAGCTTTGCCCACCCGGGTACTCAGTGCAGCACCAACATAGGCTGGAGGGCCAGGACGTGGGAGGAATCATCGTGATCTATAGAACTTCCATCTTTTTCATCAGGAAATGACTTTACTTTGGGGCAGGCCTTGCGAGTTTGCACCTGGTGTTGGGCCATAGAGAGACATTGGGGATGCTGCTGATGTATTGCCCACCTTGCTGCACAGCAGCCTCCCTGACTAAAAGGGGTTCTGGGTAACTTCAATTCCCAGACTACCTCTGGAGATCCAGCTCAGGACTTCGTGGTCTCCATGACAGCTATGGTGTTGTCTCATTTTGTCATTGACCCAACAGATGAAGTGAGCCATACCTTTAATCTGGTCTTTGCTCTGAGTTGTGAGATAAGCCATCTGAAAATCAGGTGGGTGGGTGGGATCAAGTAATCTCGTAGTTATGGCCAGACCATTTCCTGGTGAGATTTGAGCTCATGGTGTCATTTCCTTCCTACAGGGGTGGGTGGACCTATTCAGATGGTCCACCAAAGAAGACTGATGGAATCCAAAGGATTTCTGAATGCTCTCAGGGATTTTCCAGTGGAGAGAGTTGGTGATCTAGCCAAAGTCCTAACCTTACTTTGGAATGGGGAGACAGTGCTGAGCCTTCTCTGGCACTCTAGAGCCTGCTCTGCTCCTTCGACTTGTATGCCAACAATGGCCTCCCCTGGACAGGGATAGCTTATCCACAGTGAACATGTGCTAGTGACCTCAAGATTGGGAGCAGTGCAACACATTCTATGTGGGGTTGCTCATAGGGTTGGTCTGGAAACTTCAGCCAGTGCAGAATGCAGTAGCTCGACTGTTGTTGGAGCTGTCCCTTTTCAGCATATAACTCCTCTACTGAGGGGACTACTTCTATTTGCTGCCTATTTGCTACCAGACTAGCTGTAAGGTTTGTTATTGCCCTAAACCCTTTGGGTCGGGATATTTGTGTGAGTGTTGTCTCCCTTACCAGCCTTCCTGATCACTGAAGTCATCACAGCAGCGACTCCTTATGATTCCCCATGGGTCTGCAGTCCATTTGGAGTCCACTAGGAGTGGAGCCATTACTGTATTGGATCCCTTTCTATGGAACTTCCTGCTTGTTGATGTCAGACACGCACCAACATTGTTCTGTTTTTGGCACACGCTGAAGACATCTTTATTTAAATGAGGCCTCCCTGACGAACCAGCTATAGTTTTATTGGCACAACCTGATTTTAAAGGGTTTAATTCTGATTATTATTTTCCTCTGTTATTGTTCTTCACTTGAATATTTTATTGATATAGAGTGGTATATACATTGTGTAAATAAATAACATTCATTTACTAGATCTCTAATAAAAAGAAAGTCTTATGAACATTTTTGTGAACCGCCCAGAGAGCTTCAGCTATCAGGTGGTATAGAAATGCAATAAATAAATAAATAAATAACACCCAGGTCAGTTAACTGCTATTATGAAAAAATAATAAATAAAACTAAGCAATGTAATGAATCAATTATAACTTACAGATGTATCAAAATATAACTATATGTGAACAGTATCCAAGAGCCGTGAGTCCTTCATGGATCACCGCTGTAGTAAAATGCTACAAGTGTATTTTTCCTCTATCCTGGAGTAGCCAGAGCAGAAATCTAGTTTTTGGTTTTTTGAGTGCTCATGAAATATAGATGTCATTGCTGTTGATCCAGAGGCAAGGGAGAATTGGGTATGCAAATAGCTGAGCTGAAAAGCAAATAGGTAACCAAGCAGGCAAGTTGTCAAACCAGCCAGCAAGAAAGTGGGGGTTGGAACAGACAGTCTGAGAACAGCTCAGTCTGTACCTGATCAGCAAGTTGTTCATACCTTACCTATGTGGCACTGCCCAGAGTCTCATTTAAATCAGATTGCCTTGCCGGTGAATGCACTGTTACCACAACAAGGACTCATAGCCTGGGAAGCCAACATTGCACTTCATAGGAGCTGAGCGCCTGGTTTAAGCAAGACACCAGATGCACGATATTCCAAATGGTCAATTCTTCCTGGCTGCCCAATATTATCTTTAAATTGAGACTAAGTAGCCAGGGCAGCTTTACAGAAGCAAGTAGAGCCCTACTGACCCTTTTTGTCACCTGATTCCTGCTGGACTGTAAGCTCCCATCTGTCATGGTGGGATTCATGGGCAGAAGCAAGTGAGCAGCTCCTTCCTCTGGCAAGTGGTCATAATAGCATACAAAGTAATGCACCTGGTTACCATTGCTGGAGTCCCTGGACTGAGAACCTCAACACTTCACTCCATTTATTTTATTTGTTTAAAACACTTCTGGGCTGCCTTTCAGGGCAGAAGCCTTCCCAAGGTAGCTTACAGCAATAAAATACATAAAAACAGTTAAACTATTAAAAGCGATTAAAAAGCATAAACTCAATAAAATAGCAATAAAAGCAACAATAAAAGGCAACAATAAAACTAGCAACAGCAATAACAATGGGTAATAACAGCAGTCATATCAAGAGAAGGCCACAGTAAAATACTATGTTTTCAAGGTCTTCTTAAAAGCCTGAGCATGGTGGACCTCCAATGGCAACTTGTTCCAGAGGTGTGGGGCCACGCAGAGAAGGCCCTCTCACTAGGGAAAGGACTGACTATAATAATGTATCAATTGTTTGATGACATTTGCAAGTTGTTCTTCCATGCCTACATATAGGAAAGCTACAGTAGAATTTGTTATCACATAAATTTCCCAAGAATAATCCTCTTTAATGGTTCCCTGAGATGATCTCCTGGCTAATTGCTAGAGTCCGCTTGTAGATTTTTCATGTGTATTTTTTCCAAATGTAAGTGTCAATTGTGCCCATCTTTGAAATGTATGCATTCTTCTCCCATTGGTTAAGTGTGTTTGTGCACATTTTTCAAAATGCACATTTTTTTTCATCCGCATTTCCCAAATGTGTGCATGCTGTTGAAACGTCTTTAAAAAAACAACCCCAAACCTGCAAATCACATTGCAAGCTTGGAAATGTATGGATTTAGACCGCAGATTACATTTGAGTCCATGTTTGGTCCAAAACGTGTGGACTGGGTAAACCCTGATAAAAAAAAACAACTGAAATAAATTTCTCATACATCCCTAGGATTACCTTGGAGTAAATCTCATTGAATTCAATGAGATGTATAGACATGTATAGGGTTGTGCATTTTTGCCATAACTTTTTTAATGCATAGCATGACATGGCCACTTTAGAAGTCATCCTCCTAGCACCAGAAGTCTTGTCAGAACCAGCTCAACCTAAATAAGAATGGTAACACATTTGTTACACCGAAGTCTGAGAATGTGCAAGCCTTTGCCCCATGGATGACATTTCTATAAAGCTTGATAGCATGCATGTTATTACCAATGGAATCTGATTCAGGACCATTTCTGATAGTGTTTATCCAGTCAAACAAGCAAGCAAACAAACAATAGCCATAAGGCAGTACATAAACACTACAGAAAGCCTACGGAGAATCTATAAAATCTCTATCGTGGAGTGTTAAACAATGGGCTTCTGCAAGCTTGACGGAAGAGCAACTTTTACTTTACCACATCTTTATATAAACTACTCCCCCCTTTTCCAATAGTCTCACTCTCGGGAGCAGAAGAGCCTCAGTTAAGTATACCCTAGTTCAGGGTAATGGGCAGCGTGTCCTTGGCTGGCTTTTACTCACTGCTGGACTTGAGCAATAAAAGGAGAATTGCAGCCATGAATCACAAACAGTAGTGTCTTAATATTGTCTTTCAACAACAGGAAAGACAAATACTGCAAAGACAAGATGAGTCCCTTGGCTACTGGATACACCTCTAAATATGTGTGTGTGGGGGGAGCTCTCCTTAAAGAAACAGCAGTTGAGCAGCTGCAAACTCCATATAGACATGTGCCTTCATCTAATACCTCTAGACTAGGGTGCATGCAAGGGTTCGGATGCGCTCTGTGAAAACAGGGGCTGCCTCCATTCACTTCCTGTTGAATAATAATAATAATAATAATAATAATAATAATAATAATAATAATAATTTCTTATCCGTCTCTCCCTTTGGATTGATGCGGGGAACAACATTAGTACAACAAATCAACACATCTTAAAAATTCTTGGTTTCACATTTAGGCCTGCTGGAAAAGGCTAGTCTTTAAAGCTGTCTTAAATTCAGAGAGAGAGAGATAAGTTGACAAATCTCCTCCGGTAGGCCATTCCACAGTCTGGGGGTGACAGAAGAAAAGGTCCTCTGGGTAACAGTTGCCAGCCTAGTTTTGGCTGACTGAAGTAAGTTCTCCCCAGAGGACCTGAGTGTGTGGGGCGGACCGTATGGGAGAAGGTTACCGCAGGTAACCTGGACCCAAACCATGTAGGGTTTTAAAGGTAATGACCAACACTTTGTACTTTGCCCGGAAATTAATTGGCAGCCAGTGGAGTGATTTTAATGTTGGGGTAATATGCTCACCCCTAGATGTACTGGTGACCAACCTGGCTGCCATATTTTGAACTAACTGTATCCAAATTAGATACAATGGCAGCCCTATGCACAACGCATTGCAGAAGTCGAGCCTTGAATACATTCTCCAACCCTGAAGTGAACATTGCTGAGCAGCCTCTGTTTATATAAATCTACAGTGCACATGTACCAGAGCTGTGCTGAAGTTTGGATTATGGTGGTATGTATAAGCTCCCTGACAGAATAGACAGGAGGTCATTTTATCCCATCACCACTGAAATGGTAGGAAATGGCATGAACCGAGCTCCCAATTCTATATGGAATCAGGGACTGCAGTAATGGTCAGTCAGGGAAGGCTGTTTGGTCCTATTGGCCTAGAACACTCTTCTTCCCAGTGAAGAAGCTGGAGCCCCCTCCTTTTTTTTAGGTCAAAAAGGCATTGTAGGAATTTAAGCAAACAGTAAACTAGCAGGTGCATTCCAAATCGAGAAATGGGAAGTTGCCCCAGGCAAGTGGAGCTTTGTGCTCACAGTGTGATGTGGAGAAGTAGGAAGAAAACCACATGCACTACCCCACATGCAGCTTATGGGGTGCCAGTTGATCATCCCAGCCCTAAGGGGACTAAGGGTCAACTTTATAAAGTGTTGCTCCATCATCTGTTCTGTTCTGCTTTCCAGAGATAGGTTGCTGCTTTGGCACAGCAGCACAAGCTATGGATTGGACCCCGACCAGGAAAGCCCCCCCCCCCCCGAAACAGGATGGCAAGTTATGCTCCTAAGCATATTTATTTATATGGTTGTTCCACTGAACTCAATGGGACTTCCTTTCAAGTAAATACATGTTTAGGACTGAGGTGCCAAAGCACTGGCGGGGTGAAAGCATTAGGGGACTGCAGAAGATTACAAGGCAGAAAAACACCATTCTCAAGCTATTAAAAGAGCTATTCTCTTAGTTTGTTTTTGCAGTAAATAAAACAACATTGGCTCCTTTAAACCATTCATTTGCATCAAAAGATTCATTTGCATTTGTTTATCTAATCCAGAAAGAGCCTACTATAATAGAGCACACTCTCACCCTCAATAAGGCTATTCTTCGGAGCAGAGCACTGTGCCTTCATAGCAGCAATACACTCAAGCTGGATTTTGCCAGTACTGGGATCTGCTCCATAGATGAAATCATTTGGTTTTCTTTATTGTGTTATTTACTACATTTGTTGAATGAAAGAGCATAATAATCACATCAGTGGGAAGCCCAGTGAATTAAATGTTTGGGCAATATAATAGGAGGATCCCATTTCTATTTGTGGCTGTCCCACCCCTTAAGTAAACGGATGAGAACCTAGACCTCGGTGGCATCCTCCATTTGACAGCAACGCAGGAGGCCAGAATGAAAGAAGCTTTCAGATTCCACAGCGGCCCCGATCAGGTGTTCATCTGAATACATGGAGGTTGCTAATTGGAGTTGAACCCATTGCTCCTGGCACTGACCTCCACACAGCCAAGGGTCATGTTTGCATGGAGCTATTTATATTGAATCTACATAGACACCTGTACATTTCATCTGGAACTCACCATTTTCCAAAGAACCAGATGCATAGAGGAGCTTGGGCATATTTGGTTGTATATACATAGGATCTGTCCAAATGTGACCTTGAACATAGAATCATAGAAAAGCAGAGTTGGAAGGGGCCTACAAGGCCATTGAGTCCAACCCCCTGCTCAATGGAGGAATCCACCCTAAAGCATCCCTGACAGATGGTTGTCCAGCTGCCTCTTGAAGGCCTCTAGTGTGGGAGAGCCCACAACCTCCCTAGGTAACTGATTCCATTGTCTTACTGCTCTAACAGTCAGGAAGTTTTTCCTGATGTCCAGCTGGAATCTGGCTTCCTTTAACTTGAGCCCGTTATTCCGTGTCCTGCACTCTGGGAGGATCGAGAAGAGATCCTGGCCCTCCTCTGTGTGACAACCTTTTAAGTATTTGAAGAGTGCTATCATGTCTCCCCTCAATCTTCTCTTCTCCAGGCTAAACAGGCCCAGTTCTTTCAGTCTCTCTTCATAGGGCTTTGTTTCCAGATCCCTGATCATCCTGGTTGCCCTCCTCTGAACACGCTCCAGCTTGTCTGCGTCCTTCTTGAATTGTGGAGCCCAGAACTGGACGCAATACTCTAGATGAGGCCTAACCAGGGCCGAATAGAGAGGAACCAGTACCTCATGTGATTTGGAAGCTATACTTCTATTAATGCAGCCCAAAATAGCATTTGCCTTTCTTGCAGCCATATCGCACTGTTGGCTCATATTCAGCTTGTGATCTACAACAATTCCAAGATCCTTCTCGTTTGTAGTATTGCTGAGCCAAGTATCTCCCATCTTGTAACTGTGCCTTTGGTTTCTATTTCCTAAATGTAGAGCTTGGCATTTATCCCTATTAAATTTCATTCTGTTGTTTTCAGCCCAGCACTCCAGCCTATCAAGATCACTTTGAAGTTTGTTTCTGTCTTCCAGGGTATTAGCTATCCCACCCAATTTTGTGTCATCTGCAAATTTGATCAGCGTTCCCTGCACCTCCTCGTCCAAATCATTAATAAAAATGTTGAAGAGCACTGGGCCCAGGACTGATCCCTGCAGTACCCCACTCGTTGCCTCTCCCCAGTGTGAAAAGGTTCCATTGATAAGTACTCTTTGAATCCGATTCTGTAGCCAACTGTGAATCGACCGAATAGTTGTTCCATCTAGCCCACTTTTAGCTAGTTTGTTAATCAGAATATCATGGGGCACTTTGTCAAAAGCTTTGCTGAAGTCAAGATATATGACTTCCACAGCATTCCCACAGTTCACAAGGGAGGTTACCCGATCAAAAAATGAGATCAAATTAGTCTGACAGGATTTGTTCCTGATAAATCCATGTTGGCTTCTAGTAATCACTGCATTGATTTCAAGGTGTTTACAGATTGACTTCTTTATAATCTTCTCCAGAATTTTCCCAGGGATGGATGTCAGACTGACTGGTCTGTAGTTCCCAGGTTCCTCCTTTTTGTAGATAGGGACAACGTTAGCCCTCCTCCAGTCGTCCGGCACCTCACCCGTCTTCCATGATTTTGCAAAGATAATAGACAAAGGTTCTGAGAGTTCTTCCGCTAGCTCCTTCATTACTCTAGGATTCAGTTCATCGGGCCCTGGAGATTTGAACTCATTCAAGGAAATTAGGTGTTCTTTGACCATTTGTTTATCAATCTCAAACTGCAATCCTGCAGTTTGAAGTTGGAGATGGAGTCAAGGGTCACAACTTCAATCTCCTCCCTCCATATGTTCTGATGAAAAGAGCTGGGACTTCCTTCCAAAATGACTGCGACGTAACAAACTCTTACACTAGGCCTGTCGCATAAACCCTTCTCAGGCCAAGCACCACCACTTGAAAACCCGAGGGAGGGTTAATTAAAACCTTTCTCCTAGCTATGAGGGAAACAGGTTTCATGCAGGACCTGCTCTGGGTATATGCTGTGGGTATAATATGGGGTGGGTGTTTAATAACTGTAAGGCAGGTAAATAATGCCAAGCTGACATGTGGTATTTGGTAGCTAACAAAATAATAATAATAAGTGTATTGTTATTTAAAGACTTTAAATAAAATTATAATACTTTCAATCCTGCCTAATCTCATCTCTCCACACACCAACCATCTCTAGCTCTTTACACTAAACTTACATCCTGAGAATCTAAACTCTTACTTTACAAATAAAAATCACAAGAAAACAAAACCTAAAAACACTCTCTCCACAACCCCCAACACACTCCTTATATACTCCTCTTCCCCCCTATGGGGCGGTATACAAATTTAATAAATAAATAAATCAACAAACCAACCCACTCAGTTCTAACATTGCTTACTTACCAGACATACTAATCTAGACATATACAATATAATCAATTGTGGGTTAATGCCACAATGACCTTCCTGGATAATTTAAGCGGCAGTTTCTGCAGCCGAAACTCTCCCCACGGCCTGAGTTCGATCCCAGTGGAAGCTGGTTCTCAGGCAGCCGGCTCTGGTCGACTCAGCCTTCCATCCTTCTGAGGTCGGTAAAATGAGCACCCAGCTACCTGGGGGAAAGGTAACTGCAACTGGGGAAGGCAATGACAAACCACCCCACTACAAAGTCTGCCAAGAAAACGTCAGCGAAAGCAGGCGTCCCTCTAGGAATCAGTAATGACTCAAGTGCTTTGCACGAGAGGTTCTTTTCCTTTCCTTCCACATGCAAAACCCTGCTTGCTCTCTGAGGGCCTTCCCATATAGCCAGACAAATCACACCACAACTTCAGCTTTGCCCAGTGCAGTATTCTTGCAAGTCCATTTTATTTGCCTATAGAGTGATATGCCATCCGCATATGATCAATGCAGGAATAGCTATGTAGGTGGGAGACAGACTTGCTGAGGGGGAAGCAGACTTGTCTGAAAGTGAATATCCATGCTACTAGTTGCAACTTTTCCTGCTTTTGCAAGAGAGAAAGAATGCATAGTCTTTAAAGATATTTTAAAACTACCTTTAAAAGAAAGGTTGATAAAATGGAAAGCCTAAGGATTATTTTGCACTGCATGCTCAGAAAGTCTTATATTCTTAGAACAGAAGAGGGGAAACAACTTAATCATTTGCAACAAGTAAGAGCTATATATAAAAGTGGGAGGGAAGGAAAGAAAACTCTAAGAAATGATCAAGCATGTGAGACTATCCATACTAATTTAAACCTGCCCATTTTCAGTACATATTTCACCATATATGAATGCATCCCAGAGGATATATTTACAGTCCATGGTATTGCATTGGTAAATTTTTTTATGAGTCTCCACCTCAACTTATTGAAACAGCTTCTTGTTGCTATTAAGTAGTGGTTTTCAACTTTGCACTATGCCTCTGTGGTTTCTTATGGATGGAACAATCTGTTTCCAGATATCATAAATCCATCCTAAGCACCCCTATTCGGAAGTCATTGGACAGGATTTTGTGTTGTCTGAAAGCACCAAAGTGACATCCTTTATTTTGCCCCAAATAAAGACTCGGCCCCATATCCATGCAAACATACTTTGAACAGTTTGAACAAAATTAAAACATGCTAGCGATTGTCAAAGACCCAAATGTTCTTAGATAAGATTCATCTGCTGAGCGGTTCATGCTGTAGTAGAGAAATCACATGGAGTTAAAGTTAGGCTGCAAGCTTCAAACCACTTACTTAGAAGTAATCCCACAGGCTTCTATAGTGCTACTCCAATTCAACTTGTACAAAGGCATTGTTGCTTTATTACTGATCTTGATTGGGTTTGTTCTGCTTACAAGGGGCAGGGGGCGGGGAAGACACAGGAAGCTTTTTGTTTAATTGCCAGACTTTCTTTGGTAAACAATGGAAAGTGATTAGAGATGTTTTTTGGCATGCACAGGCCAAAGCCACCTAGTGAGAGTTCAAAGAACAAAGCAAGTGCTCATTGGAAGAAATTATGCAGCTAACTAAACTTGTATATCTTGGAGCCAGCCATTTCTCCAGCATCTTTGCCCCATTTATCAATGCACAATTACTGTCACCATTGTGTGGTGTCATTAGGCGTAAGGTTACAAGTGCCAGTCGGAATAAAAAAAAAAAAATTGCAGTTATGTTGGCATAATTTTTCATTATCATCTTCATTAACCAGAGCTAGTGGGAGTAAGAGTTTATCCTTGCTCTTGTCATCGTCATGACAACGCTTCCAAAGCTTGTCTGCCGAGAGTCCACCCAATACAAAAAAAACCTTGAATGTTCTCATTATTCCGCCTCTCACACACTCACCCATGCCAAGGGTGATACGCGTTGCAGAGGGCCCTTGATTTATCCCCTGTGATTTCTCTTGACAGCCTGGTATGGTGTCTCAGCTTAAGGCAATCGGTCTGATTTCACAGTTTAATTACTGCTAATCTGAGGGAGCGTGGCCAATGCTAATGAGCCAGTAGCAATCAAAGCAGTAATGGCTCAACTCGCACTATTTCATTCTCTTCCCCACACCTCTGAAATAAGCAAGCCATAACCCCACCCTGCAGCATACTGAGAGGAGACGCCTGATATACAATTTGTTATGAAATCATTTCAAGCGGGAACACACTCTGTAAACTATTGTCGTCTCGCTCTGCACAGTTTTGCTGAAGGAAAGCAGTATGTTCTGATGTCAAAATGACCTCCATATTTTGTAGCCCAGACCTTGCAGCCACGCTGACTCTAACATTGTAGAACTTGGCTATTTCAAGCACGGTCAGGATTAAAGAAATGACGAAAGACACATGTCTTTGTAATGATAGAAAGGTCAGACATGAAGTCACAAGCATTGCATCTTACCTGTTGGGAATTACAAAAACGTTGGCCATTTTCTCACATCTTCACTTATATATGTGTTTTAAATGTGAGCAGGGAGATACTACACACAACATGGCCACAAGTGACAACCCACAGCTAAACAACAGCCAACAGCTTTACCAACAGTAAAGATGAGTTTGTAAAATCTAATGAAGATTCTGCCCCCACCCCCACCCACCCCACACATGTCAACTTTTGAATGTACTTTCAAGTATCAGACGAACATTGTTCCCCAGTTCTAGGTCACGAGTCACCAGTTCAAGTTCAAGGGTTACCTGGATTGGGCAGGATTGCAGAACCAAAAAACCTCTATTTATTCAGACAACGTTGCAATTAGCTTAGTATTGTTAGCAGAACTAGGGCTACAGGTCACTGAATCTGGAGCTAAAGAGTTAATGTGTACCTGATCAAGGTGGGAGGGGATTACTGGAGTGCTTGTTTTTCCCGTTCCTGTCTCCTCCCTCTACTTCTTTCTTCTTTCTTGTTCATTGCCTTATGGGTTGCTGACCACATGGCTGACCTGAGCCATCCTATCCTAGGATGGAAAGTCACTTATCCCTAAAGTAAAGTTTCTTTCAAACCACCACTGAAGTGTTTCTTTTGTCGACATGTGTGGCTACTCACAGGGAGCTGGTTCGGATGACAACAAGTATCAGTGGTAGTTCACAAAGTGTGTGTGTGTGTGACAGTATTAAGAGGCTTCTGTTAATTACTGCCCAAGGAAGAGGGAATCCTGGTACAAGGGAGAGGGGACTCCAACCTTACTGGATAGGGCTGCTTGGCAGCAATGGAGACAAGCGCCCTTGCATCAAGCTGATGTAGGCACATGGCTGTTGAACAGCTAGAAAGGCCATGAATGAGTCAATGGTTTTATGCAAGTCAAAAATAAATTCTAAACAATTAATGGGAAGTCTTTGTGATCTGTCTACCTGACAATGGAAGGCTTAGTCTTTCACAGTTGCATGGTATATATTCAACAAGAAAACATCCAGAGCTCCTACATCTTTAGCAGCTGCATAAGAGGCAGATTTTCAACAGATGAAGTTTTCCATCAGTGCATCTCCATGCTAGGAGATGCAGGAGCCCTGCAGAAATCAAAAAGTGTCAACTATTGATACCAAGTTTTATCAGAAGTTGGCTAATCATCACAACTCAGGCCAGTGGGTCTAGGTAAAATATAAGGAAACTCTGGATATAAGATATCCAAGACAAAGAAAACAAGGAGGCAATGTTAAAGTGAAACAAAAACTGTTGAAAGAGAGACGGAGGATCAGACATGCATTGAAAGGATGGGGAAAATCCACCAATACACTCAGGGGCTGGATCTAGGAACAGCCTTCCACAAGAGAAGGGGACTTGCCACAAGAAGAAGGGCTCCACTCATGGAGATCCCTCTAATTTGGGGGAATCCCCCCTTCAGCAACTCATCCCATTCAGCAGGGTCTCCTGACTGTTGTAGAATTTTCAAGGAGTTGGAGGGGCTGCTGTGGGAAGGAAGAGCAGGGAAGTCCAATTCTGTTAGTGCAGTTGATTCAGCATAAATCTGGATCCAACCCAAGATCATGCATTTTTTCTTGAACTGGCTTATAGAGCAATCCTATCATTCAGGGTTGGTGGGGGGGAAATCCCAGGGACTATAGGATATGTTGGATTCCCCTCTTGAGACTATAGACACCCCTATTAACTTAGGAGGGGAAATCCCTCCCCTGTCCCCCTTGCAGCTGCTGCAGAAAGCACACCATGCATGCTCCCCTGAGAGGGTTAGAAGGGGACAGGCTGGTAGGTGGAGCAGAGAGGGGATTGGCCAGGATCCAGAAAATCCTATGGCCTCTCCATTGCTGGCCCTGCCCACCACCAGCAAGTTAGCTAGACAGCCTGGAGGAACAGAAAGTAAAATTGTCTCTAATGCCTGCCCTTCCTGGCAGGATATAGGATAGACAGAAGGCTCCGATCTCTATCTAAAGAGTTATGAATTCCATACCATTTCAAGAGGCAGGATACTAGGGCAGCAAGCTGAAGTGAGAAGAGGGATGTTGAATTATAAATGCAGTGGTGGAACCAGTTTCTGGAAATTCAGTTTGGGGTATTATTTCCTTGGCAGTACTGGAGATTCTTCTCCCCAACACACACATAATCTCTTTGTTGCTGAAACTCATCCATGACCCCCTTTCCTTCTCTCCAGACAGAGACTGCCAACAGATTGAGGAAGAAGCAGCTTGCCCCATTTGCCAATAATGCAGCACTTATTACCTTCTGCTGAATCCAGGTAACATCTGGAAGAAGCCATCTCTATTGGCCAGGACTGAGACAGAATGTATGAAGTAGTTCGCCAGCAAGGGGGTCAACCATTTGCTCATAAATCATTTTGTGCATGTCTTGAGTTGTAGTCAGCAGCCAAGACAAGTAACCTTGTTGCTCGGGAATTGTACTCTTCCAGGGACCTCTACCAGCTAGAGACAGGTAAAGGGTGGGGAGGGCACTTTTCTAGGTGGGCAATGCTCTACTGGTACATTGTGGCATTGGCTATGTGAGATAAATTCAATCAATTTCCCCCCCAACAAGCAATAACTCAAACAGAATCGCACAAAGAAATCCAGTGCAGAAATGCTTTCAGAATTTTGCTCCCTATTAAAATATGTCACCTGCGAAGTCAATGGCATTGCAGACCTTGGGCAGTATCCAAGAGCGTCGTTCTGCTGGCACAAATGCTATAACTGGGCCAGTTACAAAATGTTCCCACTTTGTTCAATGGGTCTTCCTACCAAGTAAGTGTGCTAGGAATTGCAGCTTTGGAGTGTGTGTGTATGTTTTAAATGAATAAATTATTTTTTAAAAATACTACAACACAGAAAAACAACATATATATTGCATCCATAGTGTTAAGCTGCAGTCCTGCATCCAATTTTGCGTATTCAGTTGTAAATGACAAAAAGGTTTAGTATTGCAAAGAAAAACTACGTAAAGTAATATTACTGTTGTGTTAGCCTTCCAGTGATAGTGCTGCGCAAAAACAAAACTCTAGACACTCATGCATAATATTCATTAACTAAATGACAAATGATGGCTTAGCTCGCATGTTGGCTTGGGTTTTGATAAACAATCTAAACACCAACACTTCACAAATAGAATTATTTCACCACTGAATGTCTGCTATGGAACATGATTCTTTCCACAGAGACTACCAACCAGTTGCTTATGCTACTTTTCAATTATTGGTTTTGCTTTATCTTTTCATATCTGTATCACTAGTCTCTTAGTGACTATAACATGTAACTCTGCTGAACCACAGTTTTTCATATTTATTCAGATTTCTCTCGATATTCATCAAACTCAAAATTACATGATTAGGTCACAGTAGAATTCTTGCTGATAAGAAAAATAAAATTAATTCCCTCAGTCCAAAATAGAGTTTATTAAACAGATTTAATTAAATATTAACAGGAATAACAATCATTTCTACATAATGCACAAGGGACTGAGATAACCAATGACACAGCAGCCTGGTAGAAAAATGCTAATTAAAATACCTGAACAGTGCCAGGCTTGCAACGGGGAAAATGCTTTCAATAAATGCTTGTTTTATCTAAGGTATTCATTTTTTCACCTCTTTGTGGAATTAATTTGAGAACTCCTCTCTCTTTTAAAACATTAGGGGGAAAAGAGTAAAAGAAGAGTCTGTGAGTCTGTTCCTTCTCTGGGCTAAGTAAATATAATGCATTTATTATGTGCAATGGTAACACTATCATCCACACCTACAGAACATCTATTATTTTTCTAATCTGCAAGAATTCAACTAGAAGAGGCAGCAGAATCCTATGCTTGTTTTCTCAGAATCAAGTCTCATTAACAGCCGATTCAGATGTAAGCATGCATGCTTAGGGTTGCAGCTTTAATCACATAATTGAGAGTCAGTGTGGTGTAGTGGTTAGAGTATTGGACTGGGAGTCGGGAGATCCGGGTTCTAGTCCCCACTCAGCTGTGGAAGCTCACTGGATGACTTTGGGCCAGTCGCAGACTCTCATCTCAGCCCACCTACTTCACAGGGTTGTTGTTGTGAGGATAAAATGGAGAGGAGCTCATTAAGGAAGAAAAAAGGTGGGGTTTAAATGTAATAATAAATAAATAAAAAGAGGTACTGATAAAATGAGTGATGAAATTTAAGTGCAACTTAAGGCTTGCACTTCATGGATAAGACAAATATGCGGAAGAATTTTGCATTCCCTAAATACCCCCATATGGAATAAAAACCTTGCCAGAGTCCTCAGTTTAAACAGGTAGGGTTGCTAACTTTTGATTTCAAACATTTTGGAATCTTGGGTGGAGTCAGAAGTTAAAGACAAGGTGGCCATAGATACCTGTGGGCTCAGCTTCTGACCTGCAGTTTGGACGGGCTGGTTGGTAGCCACAGTGTTTTGTATAACATGCTTACAGCAATAAACACACACTGGGTGATACACGGTGAAATGGCACCAGTGATTTCAACATGGCAGTTCATTGGTGCATTTCACATGTACAAGGTCACATGTACACAAAAGACTTGTTCTGAGAAGTTAAGCATTAGAAGAGCTCTGCTGGATCAGACCATCTAGACCAGCACTCTGCTTCTCAGAGTGACTAACCAGATATCTTGAGGAAGTTCTTTATCTGCAGTTTATTCCACTTGTACATATTTTTCCATCCACGCCCACTTGCCTTTTAAAGACAGGGTTCAATGGATTTTGAATGCGGTTCTTGTATATTTTGGTTGCAATCTATACACACTTAACTAGGAGCGACCCCCATTAAACTCAATAGGACACACTTCTAAGTAGACATGCATAGGATTGAACTATTCATTGTATTATTTTTCTGTAAATAATGGCAAATGAGAAGTACCACTACATGTTAAAGGCAAGTTATCAGACATTTTTCAATGAAAATTCCTTTTTGAATGAAAAAAATCCGGCTTCCCACTCCCACAGCGTACAGCTAGGCTCTAGGGTGCCCCCCCACATAGAATTCCCTGCCTCTGGAGGTCAGGCAGGCGCCAACTTTGTGTTCCTTCCAGTGCCTCCTGAAAATGTCGTCGTTCCAGAAAGCCTTCCCTTAACGACCAGCTCTTTTAAATGTACTTTTTACATGTTTTAAATCTGTTTTCATTCTATTTTATTTTGCCTACTGCTCCGAAATTCTTAATGGGGAGCGGTATATAAATATCGTAAATAAATAAATCACCAAAAAAGAGGAAACACCTACCCCCCCCAAAAGGACAAATCATGACAGCTAAGTGCATACAATTTGCACATGCTAATTTCTACATATAGATTCAAGTTTAGAAATAATTATTATAATGCAGGGCACAATCCTATCATTAATAGACTTTTTTGCCCACCTACCAAAGATATTTTGGAAGGGGAGGAAAGGTGGCTGGCAGAAGCTCAGGATAGCTCATGTCCAGGCTTCTCAAGGCTCCTCCTCTCCCTGCCCACCAAAATGCCAACTTTTCCACCACTCAGACCTTGGAGGCCACTGGCGTGGTTCTTTCTGCACTGGCTGAGAGGGGGAAGGGGATCAAATCTCTGAATCCCCCTTCCAAGGTCAGGGCACTGTCTCCAACCTCAAAGGAGGTACTCTGAACAGTCCTATAGGCCCTATAAGTCTAGGGGGCATAGGATTGCTCCCTAAAATAGAAATACAGCACATCTCACCATAGTGTGGAAGACTGTGAGCAGGTGACCTCTGTACTTGCTCAGCTTCAAGTTCTGTTGAAGGCCCAGCTCTTCCTTCAGTTGCTTATTTATCTTTATGCAGCCTTCAGACAGAGGGCATCTTAAAACAGAGGGGCAGTTCTTCAAATAGAGGCCTGTCCTCAGTAAAAAAGCACACATGGCCACCCTAATTCCATTCTTTGGCCTGCTCTCCAGGTATCAGGATTCAAAGCTATCATTGTATACATACTTACCTGGGAGAAGGTCCCACTGAATGTCATAAGACATACTTCTGAGTAGATGTACATAGGATTACATGACATAACAAGGCGCTTATTCCAATCAGGCTGTGCCTGATGTCTCCATAACTGGTTAGGCATGGAGGAACCATATGGAACATGCTGGTAGGAATCTCTGCATGCCAGTACTAAAAATGCATCTCAAACCCAACCCCATTGGCTGCTGGCTGGACTCTTACTGGTTTAGAAAACTTGTAACATTATTTTTTTAAAACCTCCTTTTAATACTTTGGAAGAAATCACTTCTTCAGCAGACGAATATTCTTATTAAAACATTTTGACAAAGCGAGCCGAGAGAGTGCTTTTTACAGACGCAGAAAGAAGTCATGGAGGAGTCAAAGAGCAACCTGCATGGCAGTTGAAATGTGAGTGCTTCTGGGAATTGGTTTAAAAATTTGGAAGAGAGGGGGAAGCTCACACTCTGGATGAGATGCTGGCAGGCGGGTATCCTTTCAACTAGTAATTTCTCAAATGATATTCCGCTCACTGGCAAGCTCTGGTGTTATTGAAACTGTATTTCTTGAATTGTTTGAACTGGTCCAATTTCTAACCTATAATAAAGCTGCCGCCTTCTGTTATTCTAAAGGAATACGGCTGTTGTTTTTCTTCTCCAGGAAAGAGGTGAAATGGCAATGGCCCTGCCTCTCTCTTGAAATAAAGAAATCAGAGAAAATAGACAAGACAAAGAAGGATGAGGTTAGATTTGAGACAAACCTAGGAAGGGACAATATCAAGAGAGGGGAAAAGATTGGTATGGGGAGACGAAGGCAAACAAACAAGAAATCTGGCAGAGGGAAAAGAAAAGGGGGAACGAAACAGAGTCACATTTGATTTCGGCAACTCAGGATAATTCCCTTTCCTGTTAGAAAAGGTCTTTAAAGGATAACAGTACTAGAGAACTCTCAATTCAACTTGAGTTACCAGTGCTATGATGATTAGGAGAATCCTAATACATTTTCATTCATTGCAATCACTGAAGCCAGAAGCCCATTTGAGTTAGGCCGATACAATACAATCCATGAATGATAGAGAGAGGGATATCATCTAATATTGATATCCTCCACCAATTGGCATTGCATAAAATAACAGGAGTCACATGGAGCTTGGCTTTCATTTTTACAGGTCACCAGATCTCAGGCTATCATTTGCTTTAATTCTCCAAAATAGGTGAGGCGTGGATTCAAGCAGAGGTTTCCATGATGTGCAATGATTAGCAGGAGTTTAAATTTAGACACTTTTTAAAAAGAAAATCTGCCCTTGTGGATTCAGTATACTATTCAGCATCTTAAAAAATATTAACGAGTGACTCAGTCAGGACAGAAAATGAATGGATCCAATTTAATAAATAAAATAATTCCTTCATAATCAAAGTTGAGTATTTGGAATGCTCTTGATTATAGTAATTATGCTCTTGATTATAGTAACACATCCAAATGGCTTAGTTCATTCCATCAGAATACACCCAGATATAAAAGGTGGATTGACACTAAACATACTTACTTGCCGTTTGTCAAACTATGGCAGGCTATGCTAATGCTTTATTACTTACTTTGCCAGATTAAGAGTATATCTTTGTGGTTTCAGGATCTGATATTGTCTATCAGTACAATAATCATCCATTAGACAAAATGTATCCTGGCTGTTGCATCCCACATGAGCCCATTCAGGAGACCTTCCCTTATAAAGTGAAAGCTAGCAGATGTGATGGCAACTTCATCCCTGCATTTATCTATAGGATTAAGTCCCTAGTTCTAATTATAGGAAAAGATATCTGATGCAGATGCAGGCTCAGTTTGATACTGACAAAATGTGTATAGGAAACATGGTGTTCACAGCTCTACGGGAGAGTGTTAGTCACAGGGATGCCATGCCTCAATATGTAACAGTATTTATTAGGATTGTCACTTGATTAAAGAAATTTTAGCAAATTAAATGCATCAGTTTTTGTCAATTAATAGATTACTCAACAGACACTGTAATCCTGACCTATATCCACTTTCCTGGAAGCAAGTCCCATTAATCTCAATAGGTCTTTCTTCTGAGTAGACATGTAAACGATTGTACTGCGAAATGTGGATACATTTTCATATGAGTAAAAACAATTTCGAAGGGAAGAAAAAGCACACATTCTTCGTTTTTATATGATGTACACCTGTGTTGTAGCAGGAACCATCTTATAAAGGGCAATCCTCTCTCTCTGTTATGAGAGAGATGGGGAATGTTTCCTCTAAGAACATGGCTACCTTTTGCAGTTCTGGGGAACATGGGTGAGAGGGTGCTGTTGCACCATGTCAGCCACTGTGTGAACAGAATGCTGGACTAGATGGACCCTTGGTCTGATCCAGCATGGCACTTACGTACTTCTGTTCTTGTAAGTACATGTGGTAAAAAAGTAGTTACAGGACTTTGTTTTTAATCTGCTACCTGATAAGGGTACATTTTAATTATTATTATTATTTATTTATTTATATAGCACCATCAATGTACATGGTGCTGTACAGAGTAGAACAGTAAATAGCAAGACCCTGCCGCATAGGCTTACAATCTAATAAAATCATAATGAAACAATAAGGAGGGGAAGAGAATGCAAACAGGCACAGGGTAGGGTAAACAGGCACTGGGTAGGGTAAAACTAACAGTATAAAGTCAGAACAAAATCACAAAAAAAGAACAAACGTGATCAACATTTTTAAATAAATTTATCGAACTAACTAATCAACTAAAGTTGCAGTCCTACTACTTACAAATGAAAGGGTGCCGTTCAGTGTTCCCAGGATGGGACTTGGCCAGTTCAGCGAACAGGGTGGGAGGCTGCTGTTGCTTGTGGGTCCCTTGTTGACAGCTGCGTGGCCACTGTGTGAACAGAATGCTGGGTTATATGGACCTTGGTCTGATCCAGCAGGGCTCTTTTTTGGTTCTTATGCTAAAATGGTTGCTGGAAACCTGAATACTATGCTGTTGGTGCAACACTGCTTTCTGGGTGGTAGGTGACGGGAACAAAAGGGCTGTTTGTTTTGTTTTAAATCCAGAAAAGGTATTTATTTATTTATTTATTTATTTATTTATTTATTGCATTTCTATACCGCCCAATAGCTGGAGCTCTCTGGGCGGTTCACAAAAAATTTAAAATTGTTTACAGAAATATATTACCAATAAAGCGGGAAATTGAAACAAATCTCCATCAAAATGTGTGTGAAAATTTGAGAGGTTTTAATCAGGTCCTGGATTCTTTAGTTATATGTGTGCCTCTGTGTATGCTGTCTGTTTATATATTTCTATGTAAATGTTTCTATACTACGTAGAATGTATTTTTAAGATTTTCAATCTTTTTAAACTGTCCAGAAAACTCCAGATTATCTAGTCACAAACAATATTAATATATTTTTTAAAATGCCAGCTTATAAGTTATTCATACTTAGAGGAAAACAGACACCTTCAAAATATGAAGTTCTTCTATAGTCAGTTTGCATAAATGCCACTTGTGGATCATTTCCCTATGGGGAAAACATTGCAGCTTGTCTTCGCATCATACCAAATGTTTATTAAGAAGTTTCCCTCTTTCTAAAAATGCACTTTAAAAATGTTGGTAATTTAAGAGCAGATGGTTTTAAAAAAATATTCCAATTATTTTTTCAATTTATTTTAAAAAAGACTGGAAAAATGTACACGGAAACATTCAGAGCAGTGAGCATAGGAACCTATCTTATACCAGGTCAGTCTGTTTGTTCACCTATTCCAGTATTATCTTTTCTGATTGACAGCAGCTCTTGCATAACACCTGCTACCTGGCCCTTTTTAAACTTTTTAGCTCCAAGGGACTGAACCTGGGACTTTCTGTATGCAAAGTGTATGTTCTATCACTGAGTTAGTCCCTAACATGGTGTTGATTATCCCAAATGGTGGCCAAGACATTCTTCAATATTTCTATCCTCCAACTTCAGCAATCTGCAAGATGGACAACATCTTCATGTTCTCAGCACATATGCCGCTACTTGGTTTGACTCTACTCGGGTTTGACCCCGGCCAGAGAAGGGGGGTCTGACTTAACCAGCCCAGACACACGCCCCTTCACTGCCACTTGTTAACCTTTTAGAGTCTAGGTTCTCAAGGAAGCCATACCACACTCCAGAGATAGGGACCAAACACTTTTATTCTTCACACTACACACTTCCGTAAGGGTCCACACATTAAGGTAAACATGTAAGAGGTTTGTGGGAAAAACATGGACAAAAGAATGACACACTTAGGACAGCAGGGACTAATACCTCCCCCTCCCCCTTTACACGCTCAAGCCAAATAAATTCACACACTCTCCCCACCAGCCATAACTCCGGCAAGGTCCCTTGCCCACTTGTACCCAAACCTAGACCAAAACATAACAAACATTTAACTCTGTGACTCAACCCCTTTGTTGCTCACTCCGACTTGACTTTATGCCACTCGAACTAGAACTCTCCCTCAGCGGCCACATGGAGCTTCCGCCATCCAGCTGGCCCAGCCTGGAAGCTCTAACTCACCACGCACACACTGGACTCCTGACACCCACAGGAAAGAGACCGGACCCTTGGGTGCCTAGGCTTTTTATCCCTTTCTGGGACCCCCTTGTCATCAGACCCACCCTGACCAATAGAAACCCCATAGCAACCCACACCTCTCCCGAAGGGAGGGGGGAATGCTCCCAGACATTGCACAGCTGCAACTTGTTACTTTCCCCCTGGTACCAGCCTGGGGAGGCGTTATCAGCTGCCAGGCACTTCTTGCCCAGTGCGGCCTTGGCATTTCACTTGCTACTCCCTTTTCAGACACAAAGAAACCCCTCTCCCTCTCCCTTGGATGAAGCAAAAGATATTCTCTTAAAGGAACCATGGGCTCAGCCCATGACAATGATCACTTCAGAAAACTAGCTAATCACTCTGGAATAACAATCCCTGAACTCACATCAATATCTCATTTGCTGAAGGTGTGATTCAGAAGCTGAGGTGAACAGAAAAAGTGTCAATGTGTGTCATCTCCTTTGTGTCATCTCCATCTCAATAAGTATAACTTAACCAATAGCAAGGTTATCTCCACTGGAAATCTTTTTCTTAATATAACAAGAATTGTTATATCACAATAACAACCCTCAGGTAACAGCCTCTAAACCTCAGCTGTGTAAATAAGTCCTGTATGTCGTGTACTGATGGGGCTATTAAGTATCATCATGAGAACTTGGCTCCTCTCCTAGACCTCCAAAGCATGTCTGGTGAAATGGCTAGAGCTACCATTAAAAACCACTTTAATCCACACTACAGTTAATGCATTTAGATGTGCAAATGGTATTTTTTGTTAACAGATTACATTAATTTAGCATTTGCAATTTACAACAAAACAACTAAAAATATATCCTTATTAAACTCATCACTCTTACATTTTTTTAAAAAAAAATATCCTGAAAGGTATAGCTTTGCAGATGGAGCTCTCCAATCTAAATAGAAGTAGCATGGGATAGAAACACCATCCAAAAGTAGATTAAATGAATAATCTGGTAATCCACTCCCAGAAGGCTCTTAAAAGAGAGTAGGAGGAAATGAGCGATGGATACTTAAAGAAATTACCCAGAAAATGACTGCCTATGAGAAGAGTGAATATTATCTCATCAGCAAGATGCACAAAAGAAGAAAAACTACAGAAATCTAGAAGGATAGATATAGGGAATTGCATCTTGTTTCTGGAGCAAAAAAGGGAAGGTGTGAAATGAGGTATATGGAAAGGGCCCTGACAAAATGCCATGTTTACTTTAGGTGGAATTGTGCAGCATAAGAAGTAGGTTAAATATTCTAATGGGGATATTAGGGACAGAAAAATAAGTAACTTTATACTGAATCAAATATGTTGAGAGAATTAATTGGGGCAGAGGCTGACAGAATCACTTTTTCAGAGGTACAGGCAACAGGTTAAGTATGCAAACAAGCCGATAATCACCCTATTTTGAAAGGCATTTGTACTGCCAGATTCAGCCTGTTGTGTTTTGAATAGAAAAGCTGGTGTTTTTATATCTGCCTTTGACCTATCAATCTTATGATTTGTTAGTTTTTGAAATTGTTCTTTGTTGTTTTACCAGTTTTGTGTCATGTTTATTGATTTTTTTCCATTAATTCCTTTGAGAATCTTGAACTATAAATCAATTTATAAACTTGAGAAATGAATGTTTAAATCCGTAAAGATCTATGATTTCACAGGAAAAAGTGATTTGATGGTGAGTCCAATCCCTGAATGAATATGTATACTGGCTTACGCTAACCCACGGTTGAGCACTACATGCATAACCTGAAACGGGTCTGAGAAAACCTCAGGTTTACATGCTCCATCCCAAATGAATATGCCAGCTTCAGAAACCATGGATCAGAATTGGCTTGTTTAGAAAGCAGCCAGATTTATTTATTTATTGTATTAATATATCACCTTATTATTAGACCAATCAAGGCAATTTGCAAGAGGTCCAAACTATAAAATCCACAATCAGATAAAAACATAATTAAATAACAATGCAGGAGAAATCCCTTTAGCCTAAAAGCTCCCTTTTAGGCTAAACTCTCTCAAGGGGGTGTGCAACAAAATATTAAACCACAAAACATAACAAAAGAGCAAGAACAATTATATAAAAAATAACCTTAACAATTACAACCAGACAGTATCATTGTGGTCAAGAGCCCTAGTAGAATCCTAACTGGATTATAGGTCAAGGTAAATGGATGAGTCTGTAGGGCTCACTTGAAAGCCTGTAAGGGCGGACAGTAATTGGAACAGTTCACTCCTGTTATAAACCATGCCCTCTGGTTTGTATGTAAGAACAAACCAGCCTTTTTTTTTTTTTTTTAAAAAAAGGGAAACAGAATGCTGGGGAACATGGGTGGGAGGGTGCTGTTGCACCATGTCCTGCTTGTGGGTCCCTGGTCGACATCTAGTTGGCCACTTGGTGAACAGAGAGTGCTGGACTAGATGGACTATTGGTCTGATCCAGCATGGCTCTTATGTTCGAATGCTAGCAAAGGCTGCTCCCAGCTGCACAGAGGAGAGTGGACAGGGACATGCATGAGCCAGGGGCTTTGCTCAGGTTTATTCCAGCTTGTACTGAACCATGGTTTAGTATTCTGTGCAAACTGGACCATAGTATATTGCTTCCAGCTGGTCACCCGTGTGCCTAGTGGGGACAATTAGAGCTCACAGAGAGCCATTTTTGTGTCTGCTCACAATCATTAACATCTGAGAGCTCAGCAACTGTTGAAGGCATTGTAGGGACAAAGCCCAGGGATAACCAGAACATAGTTTCTAATGGGGGTAGGATTAAACCATCTCATGCTTCAACTGTTACCTTTTCACTGTTTATTTTATTTATTTATTGCATTTTTATACTGTCCAATAGCCAAAGGCTTATAAAGAGTCACTTTCTTGGTAGCCTGAGCTGAATAAGTATAATCTCTAGATGACAAGCTACAGAAGCTTTTGAAAAACTGGGAATCAGTTTATTCTCTCCACACACACACACACACCCGCCCTCCATCATACCATTGATATGTTATAAATGACAAGGTGTGGGCGCTGGACGTATTTTTAAGGGCAAAAAGATTTTGTGCATTTGTTTGTAAACTTGCCATGTTTAATATTTGTTTTTAATCTACAGTTTCCTCCACCCCACTCAAGCTTAAGTAGAGCCTATATCATTTTGCGATTAACCGAATAAAATAATACTGATGGGCTAATGGAACACATGGAAGGCAGCAGCATAGAACGGCATACACAGGACACAACAGAAGAAGCATTTGTTAAAAAGCAAAATGACAGACATTTCCAAATGGCAAGCCATGCACTCTATTTTACAATTGCTCTTTTCCTTTTAATTTATAAGCTCCCCAAGTTTGGAGACATGCAGCTTGAGCTAGGATGGTGTGGTGGTTAGCAAAATCCATGCCAGCCTGGTTCCATCTCTTTTCCTTTATGCTCTTGGTTCAGCACACACATTTGTGACTGACAGGAAAAATGAAAAACTGCAGCTTGGTTGCACATGGAGAAAACACACAGCTTAGCCTGTGACATATAATGCATGACATATTCAGAGAGAGCAAAGAATGCTACTACCGTTCTCTGACTCCAGATAAGATACACAACCTTCAAAACAACAACCCCACAACCCTATATTGGACACGTTTGCTATTCCATTATCTGGCCATCAAATTGACAAAAGGACTGTAGTTGATATGCAGTTGACCGCTCACAGCAGATACACCATCAATTGCTGACTACCTTTTGCAGCTCATTCTAGTGTGAGTGGTGGTGTCATGTCCAGGTATGAAACACATGCTGCAGAACTGGAGTGCATGTTTATTATGTTTATTTTCTCTCTTCTCTTGTTCATAGACCCTTTCGCAACAGCCAGTTCAATTATAGGTTTAGTTAAACTGTAGCTTCTTCCCCCAAATTCCCAAGCCCTTCAAAATGCTTTTAAAGACACTTTTCACCTTACGATGCCTCGTTAAATCTACCTACCTGCTCATGGGAATAGACACAATACCATACATTAGAATGGTTACTGAATCCATGGGGCTGTCTTCACAGCACTTAGTTGGTGCCGCGTTCCTCCTAAACCCTATGGTTTCAATTACCCGGGGTGATGTTGGGTAATCCCCATGTCAAGGAGGGACCACATCCCAGATCAGCCACAGAGCGCGGTCAGATGGTGGAAGAGCTGGGGTGACCTCGCTCCCACTGAAAAAGTCAGGATAAGTCACTGACTTTTTTTTTTTTACTGGGCAGTCTTGTGGAAAAGCCCTGCAGTGGCTGAGAATCTGCAGCTGCATCATATAACTGACACAGCTCAGTTTCACAGCCATCATGGAGCTTTGACCACAGCCAGACAGCCCCAAAATCTCAGTCATTTCAAGCGATTTACTATCTCAAATTGTTGTACGAGATGCTCCAGGACTAGTACTATTGTTTATCAAAAGGTACATTATTCAAATGTTTTGGATGTATTTCAGAGTACTGGTTGAAGATAGACTGTAGTGATTTGAGAAAACAGAAGTGAAGAAAAAGGAAAAGCAATATCTTTGTGGAAGCTCAAACAATCCAAGGACTGGCTAATTTGATAATTTATTTATTTATTTATTTATTACATTTCTATACCGCCCAATAGCCGAAGCTCTCTGGGCGGTTCACGGGTCATATTACACCAGTGCTTTATGATCTGCACTGGCTGCAAGTCTGTTTCTGGAACCAGTTTTGGTATTAACCTACAAAGCCATATACAGCTTTAGGCCAGGCTACCTGAATAATTGTTTCCTTCCATACATATCTATCCGGACCCTAAGATCATCCTAAGAGGACTTTCCCCCAGATGCCCCCACCAAATGAGGCGAGGTGGATGGCTATTAAGAAGAAGGCCTTTTCAGTGGTGGTGCTCCAGTGGCAGAATGTTCTCTCCAGCAAGGCTCACCTGGCACTCACGTTGTGTTTTTCCCCCAGTGCCAGGTAGAGACTTTTTTCCCCAGGCTTTTTAGTCCTTCAGTTTTAAAAAACATGCATTTTCTTTGCCCTGCTGCTGGCTTTTACTGTAGTTTTTATTTTTTTATTATTCTTTTTTTAAAAAAATGTACATTATTTTTGGCTATGTATTTTATGATTTGTTTTGTGAAGAGCCTGGAGAGTTTTAGCTATTGGGTAGACAACTTGTGGACCTCCAGTTGTGGGCCTACAACTCCCATCATCCCCCACCATTGGTTATGTTAGCTAGGGCTATCGGGAGTTGTAGGACAAAACATCTAGAGGACCACAAGTTATTCGTTCCTGCAGAAAGAACTGTAATTTTACTGTAGGAGTTGAAGAATCATATCCTCAGTAACTCAGATGAGATGAGAAAGAGTTGCCTTGTGATCACCATGAATACCTACCTGCCATTAGTATTTATCACTTTTTCGTAAATCTTAAACTTAGGTAACAGATTCCCACAATCCAAACAAACACAAAAGAACAAAACTGGAGATTCAGGCAAAAACATTTGGAAGCCTGACTATTTTAACCAGGAGCACTAAGGTCTTCAGTGCTACTCTGCCACAGCCTGCGGTTCTGCCTCAGTCCTACAATCAACTTAAGGGAAACTGGTACAATTGTAATTGTTATTTTCTTCATTGTAATGGGATCAGTAGGGAACAACTGAACAGGCATAGAACCAGAAACAAACTTACCAGAGTTAGGATACTACTTTAAGATGATAGCGTGATTGCTTCATCGTCACAACATCCCTGCAATCCTCAAGGTTATTTTTGAGTCAAATATGTATAATGAAGGGAGAAAGAATGAACACACTTCTAAAAAGTGAGTTGTTGTAAGAGGATGGGGTGTGGAGAGGACTTCTATTTAAAAGACCAGGTAAAAAAATCCTCGTTATTTATAGAAAGCCATTCAAGGATCTTATCCATTGCATTACATAGCTGGAGACAGAATATCACCCTCCCTCTGTCCTGTCCATCTATAGAACCTCCCAGATGTATGTTTCTGCCAAAAAGAAGTATCTCTACAAGCCACCATATTTGCACATTATTAATCAGTGTTCAGAGAGTGGTGAGGACATCTAAGCACCACAGGACCTTCCATAACCAATTTCTGTTGACAGAGTGTTTTAAGGTTTGCATAAGCTGCAAACAAAGGCCATTTGACTCTCCAACGAATCACAGATAAAAAGTATGGAATTTACTTTTGATCTCCCAGCAGTAACATTTGACTTTTCAGGATGACAGCATGCTGATAACATTGGTGAAAACCAAGGAAATAGAATGTGGGAAGCGAAGTTGGAGAGGAATCCAACCTCCTAGAAGACAGATAAATATTCTTGGTCTGCAGCTATTACATTTTCTACAGGAGCCTTTTCCTTATAGAGATAATAATCCCTTCCTCCTTTGTTGGCACCTTTCCAGAAGCTCAACATGAGCAAGAAGCCAATGGAATGCAATGTTTATGGGCTTGAATAATTGCATATTTAAGACATACAAGCAGGTTACAGCTGGGTCTAGCCATGTGAGGCCAATGCAGCTTCTAATAGCTAAGTAGTTTTCTTCCAGTGTACATACGCAAAGAGAAGTATCAGGATAAGCAGTTGCTTACATAAAAAAACAAAACACCGAGGGCTTGTTGACATTGAAAGTTGAGTATAGTTTACTGCAGAAGCTGATTTAACCAGTAGCTGCTTGGCTGCATCTGCAGGCAAAACATCTGGGAGTCACTATAGGCATCACCTGATGTTGTGTTTGTGTGGGTCAAGTGGCATCGCTTTACCGAGGTGCAAATGTTCCCAATACAACCTAACAAGATACAAAAATTAGGAGAGAGACTTTGCAGTTAATTCCATTCAGCCACAGTGACATCCCAGTTAATTCCATTCAGCCATCCTATCTTTCCTCTTTTCTGTATTTTGCAAAGAATTGTATGTCATCAATACTTTTTATAGAATTGATTTAACACAAGCAGACAATAGGTTATGCCTAAAATGTACTAGGGGACATTTATTTGGTGAAGCAAAACAAAAGGAAAACAAACCTTTTTCAAAAAAATCATTGCAGCAGGGAAGAGGGGGAATTCAAATACACCCTCCCCCCACACACCATTCTTTACAGACACCATCAAATCTTACTGCAGTTTTAAAAAGGTGGAAAGTGGGAAGGAGGAACAAGAGACTGGTACCAAGACAGGGTAGTAGAGGAAGAGATAGAGGCAGGGTAGATTTGAATGATGTTATCATTATCACGAGGCATAAGTCTATCAATGGCTATTAATCATGATGGCTGTATGTAGTTCTAGTATCACTGGAAAACATTTCCTTACAAGTTTCATGCAGTGTTTTTATGCTTTATAAACAGCAAGTCATTGCATGTAATAATTTTTAAAAATCCCACAGCCCATAATAATGTGTAGACTGTAGAAAAGTTAATTTAGGGTGCAAATCTAGTCACACTTACCTGAGGATAAGTCTCACTGAAATCAGTGGAGCTTACTGTTAGAAGAGTAGTTTGTAAGCACAAAGCTAGCTGGAAAAATTTGGAACTTAAACAATGGCAATGTTAAAAACAAACAAAACAAAACAAAAAAACTCTACTACTAATGTGAAGATAGTATATTGAAAATTCCCATTATGATTACTATTTCCCACTCTATAGATATTTACATGACACAAAATAATGGTTTGAGATAACACTGTTTAAAATTTTCTATAGCTCCCATTATCATACAATTGCTTTGAACATAGTCTTAAACTTAATTCACTTGTTTTCATCATTGCTTATAGCAAGCTGAGTATTATTTAAGAAAATGTTCTGGCATCTAACAGCACATTTAAAGAGAATTCTGTAAAAACAAGTTGCAATCTAAATGTTTATGGATGATCTATTTTTCTATTTGACAAAGGAATATAATGTGCATCAGCTCAGCACTTCACTCCTCCCTCCCCAGGATGCATAAGCCAGGATCATCCTTTGCCAGAATGACGAAGCAAGGTATACAGTATGTCCATGAAACTTCATCTACTTCAGCTGGCTGTGGGCACTAAGGGTATGTGTGGAGCTAAAAGTCACCGATTATTCAGGACCCAGAGTCTTGTGCACACACCTAAATCACTTCTGTATCTTCACAGAACTTTGCCAATCTTTGCTTCCAGCTGCAGTCCCCCCATGTTGCATTGGAAACTGCACAAATATTTTTTCTAGCTGAGACTTTTAATTTGCTATATCTACTTTCAGTTTTGTTGCAGAACTGAGATCCAAATAGTGTTTTCCATTACATAGCCTCTAGATGGCACTGTGACATAGTAGAATAGTGTAATTACACAAGCGGAAAAAGGGTTTCCTTTCATTTTTACAAATAATACTGTATTTTCCCCTTTCTAAAACCCCCCACTGAAGGTGCAGTTTAAAAACAGAAGTGAAACTGTGTGTGTGTCTTGATGTTGTCTAAAGAACCATAAACAACTGTGAGTAGGGAATAGTAAGGCACAATAATGCCTCTTGTAGAAAAGCTCAAACAGTTTTTAATTTCTCCACAGTGACATTTTGGGAGGCCCAGGGCTGATGTCTGGAAGGTGATCCCAAATGTCCTGGGGTGCGCAGAAGCAACCTTGCAGTTCTATGATCCTTTCAAGGGGGCACAGAACTGGTGTCTGTTTGACTGGTCCATGTACCCCCAGTGCTGGTCCTTTTCAAGGCAACCCTTTCTGGCAGAAGTGAAGCTAGAAATGTGAGCTATCCCTATATCCCTACAAAGATGTCTGGTCCTTCCTTCTTTTACCTCACTGGATTCTTGACAGAAACCATGTCATTTTGCAAATGTGGCAAAAGTCTACAGTGTAAGTGTGTCCTGCGTGAAGAGGCAATCCTTTTTATCCACTGTGAGCTTGCCATCTTTCAATTTAATTATAAGTTCCCTTGTTCTTGTGCTTTGAGACACAGAAAGAGTATCTCCCGACCTGTCTTCAATACTATTCATCACTTTCTATACATTTATCATGCCTTCTTTTATTTGTCTTTTTTTCTAGAGTTAACAATCTCTAGCCTTTTGGATCTCTCATCTAGGACAGTTTCTCCAGGCCTTAAGTGATTCCTGTTGTTGTTGTGCTGCTGTTGTTATTACCATTTTATTTATTTATTTATTTATTTATTACATTTTTATACCACCTAATAGCTGAAGCTCTCTGGGCGGTTCACATCTTCTGAAATCCTCCTAAGCAGCAATGTCCCCTTTTTAGGTGAGCCACAACACACTATATTTCAAACGAAAGCAAATAACTGATTCTTCTAATGGCATTTTATTATGTCCTTATTATATTCCACATCTCTTTTTGTGGCGCCCCAAAAAAATCAATTTTGTTTTCAGAAAGTGAGCAGAGAAAAGTCTCAAATGAGTATTTTAAACAATAATGCTTTCATCTCATCAGCTGAGTTTTGTAGTTGTTAAAACTATAGGATTAAGACATACAAACTTTTAAAAAATGTGAGAGTGGTTTTGAAACACATTTCTTGCATTCTGAAGTATTGTTTTCGGGACAGAAATGTGTGCTCAAGGTCAAACCACCTCCATCATGCTTATGTAGGCTGCATTCAGACACAACAATAAACTATGGTTAATTTTTCAGTGACGAGCTTAGGTGAAACACACTGCCCTTTCCTCGTCCAGTGCAGCTATGAAGAGTATATTGGAAACTTTCAATTCTGTTTGACTACCTGCAGTTTAGCATTATGTCTGAAACTGTTTAAAGTATGATTAGTGTTAACTTTGGCTTACAGAAACAAGTCAAGTTCAAACAGTTTATAATGCTGGCTTATTTCAATAACTGTAGTTAAGGTTAACCATAGTTTAGGTTCAGACATAAAGTTAAACTCTAGCTAATTGAAAATGGAAGCAAAAGCTTCTGATTTCTTCACTGCAACCGTATCAGAGGAGGGGAGTGCAAGTACTTGAGGTTCACCTAGGCTAATTCCTATACTGAGAAATCACAGTATTTTTAAATGGAATAACTGGGGGAAGGCGCAGGAGACACACATAAGGCTCATAACATTGTCAAAATAACTCCCATGAGTGGCCAGTGATGATCTTGCTATACATCACTCATTTAAAGAAGTCTTAAGGCTTGAGCAATACATGTTTTCAGTGTTGTGGTAGCCCCCTGAAAATCCAAAAACAGGAATGCCACTCCAAGTGTATAAAGCAGCTTTCACTTGGGGCCTTACTAGACGAGGCCTTAGCGCGCCTTCTGACCCGGTTTCCCTGCTGTGCGTCCAGATTATTTTTAAAATCATCATTTTTAAAGATAAAGAGATGAAACTTTGTACCATGATAAGATTTAGGTAGAGCTTCAGTCACACCAAATTTGAAACAGATCCGTTCATCCATTGATTTTTTAGGATTTTTTTTAAAAATGAGGTTTTAAAATTATTATTTTTAAAACTGTCATTTTTAAAGATAAAGAGCTGAAAGTTGGCACCATGATAGCTTTTAGGTAGAGCTTTAGCCATACCAAATTTGAAACAGATCTGGGGCCAGTAGCAAACCCTGTTAACAACAACAGCAGCTAGCAATGAGTGAAGATACAGTCAGAAAAAATATTTGAGGGAAGGGGAGAATGTAACACACAGAGTATAGCAGAAGCTTCAAAAGTAGGAGTGAGTGAAGTTAATTTCAGATACATTGAATCTCTCACTTGTTCTTTATTTCAGTGATTTTAACATTAAGATGTTATGTAGAACAGATTTGTCTTAAATGTGTGCTGTAAAACCAGACATGTGTCCAAGGCTATGTTTGGGTGGGCACGCCCCCTTGGTACAGGACACGCCCCCTTGGGGGCGACCATGTTGTCCTCCTTTTTGGTTTCCAAAATATGGTCACCGTACCATAAGCGAATGCGCTTATGGCATGCTTTTTCCCCAGCTCCGGCCTCAGGCCGGGGCTGGGGGAAGTGTGGTGACTTCCGCGGCTTTTCGCGGCTCCTCGCTTACTCACGAGGAGCCGCGAAAAGCTGCGGACCTGCCTGGCACAGCGCGCATAGGAGCGCTGTGCCCATCGGCGGGGGGGGGGAAGAGAGGGGAGGGCGAAGGATGGCAGGGTGGGTGGCACAGGGGAGGGCGGGGGAGATCGCGCCGTGCGCCGCCCGAGCAAGCAGACTGCTTGCTCGGGCGGCGGGCGGCGCGATCTCCCCCGCCCTCCCCCGTGCCACCCACCCTGCCATCCTTCACCCCACCCCATAAAAATAACCAAAACAACGGGACTTACCAGTCCGACGTCTTCGGGCCGCACCCGGCCCCTTTAAAATAATTTTAAAAATGGCGGACGCCGCAGGGACATGATGTCCCTGCGCGTCCGACGTGTGGTAGCCTGGGGGAGGCGCGCTAACGTTAGCACGCCTCGGCCCCGCCTCCCTGCCGGCAGGTCTAGTAAGGCCCATGGTTCCATGACTTTCACAAGAAAATCACTGGATTACATGAAGAGATGCTTCATGGATGTGGCTTGCCACATGGAGAAGCCTTCAGATGGTTATCGTTTCATTTCAAGCACCTTCCACGTTGCTAACTTCATGTGTGAATTGGGCTTCAGAACAATTCGGTTTCTACCCACCATTGTGTCTTGTTTTAAATCTGTCTATATTTCATTTCAACAGTGTATTCATTTCAGTTGTTCAATGGCTTCAAGTTGCACTACCATTGACTCATCTGGGCAAATGAAAAGCTAGTTTGCAACTGTTCCAGGAAAGTAGCAACACATGAAAACATGCTTAGGACCATACACTACAAGAAGGTGCAGAAGAAAAGGAAATTGTGCTTTGACTATCCAAAGGCATTTGACTATCTATTCACATGGTCAGAACAGAATAATTATCTGGATAAACTGTTCTTTTTTTTTGGTCTGTCTTTTTTGCATCGATTCATCGCTTAGAAACATATTAATACAGCCACAGATAAATTTAACAAATCTGTTTCTTACATATATTTTTTTGGCTAAATATATTTTGAAGGGCCTATTACAGGCACACTACTGATTAAACAAAAAAGCAGATGAAACTGAACCAGAAGAGAATGAATAATCCCCCAAGTCCCCTCTGTATGTATTCCCGAGTGAACTTGAAGGACTCTAAAGAAAAATGTGTATTTTAATAACTTTTAAATCCCTATTGCTCTGACACTAGCTTCAAAACAAACAGCAAAAGAGGCTTGAGAAAGCACTGTAACCTTTTCAATATTCTTCATTAAACTCCACCATGTATGGCCCCTAGAGTGAACTGCATCATCAAATCAATGGCACCAAAGCCAGCTCTGATTTATGAAAGACCTCACCATGCCGTCTTCATATACTATTTATTTAAGTACCAAAATGTCTTACCTATAGATCCCTAAGTAATTACACACTGGGAAGACTCACACAGTGCAGCTTTTCAAGTAAAGGAGGTGGGCATTTCAGAAACAAAAAGGCTTTCACAACTGAATTCAAGCTTATACTATAGACTTTAGGCACATTTTGCTTTTGGTTTTTAATCAGACAAGTAGCTTTGGGAATTAAAAGAAAGGTTCCTGAAGGCAGCTAGCAAAATGTAGTATGCATTTCCATCACAGCATGGAGTGGAACACAATCCTAAAATAGGGGCCATCACAGCTCTATCTTTTCTATACTGTTAACCCCCTCTCCCTCATTCTTTACTGTTTTGGTTCTCCCCTCCCCTTTGTCCTGTCCATCTTACTGGGATGTAAACTCTATGGGTCTAGGACCATGCAACATCTTTGTTTTCTAAAACACCTAGCACAGACTTGTCATTAAATGCACTGGGTTTACTTCTTATTAGCTTTTTTAATACCTGGTTTGAAGAAAGCATTACTGTATGGGCTTTGCTAAATTTTAAATAATATGGTTTTAAATTTGTAATTTTGCATTGCTGCTGTTTTTATCTGGTTGAGCTTTTATATTGTATTTTATATTATGGTTTTATATTGTTGTTTTATACTTTGAATGGTTTTAATTTTTGTGAACTGCCCAGAGAGCTCCGGCTATTGGGCGGTATAGAAATGTAATAAATAAATAAATAAATAAATAAATAAATAAATAAATAAATAAATGAGGGGTCAGCCCGGTCAGATACCCAGGATTGCCCCTGTGCACCCAAATGATGCACAGGGGATCCTGGGTTTAAGCAGGGGTCAACCCTCCCTTGCCCCAGGGTAATGTATTAATGCTCTGCAGAGGCCACCATTGAGGGAGGAAGCAGCACCCAGGCACCTCTCCACCGTGCCTGGGTCCAGCTCCAGCTCAGAGCCCCCTCCCTCCTGCTACCAACTGTGTCTGCAGAGGCCACCAGTGAGGGAGGAAGCAGCAGCCAGGCACCTCTCCACCGTGCCTGGGTCCAGCTCCAGCTGAGAGCCCCCTCCCTCCTGCTGTCAACTGTCTCTGGAGAGCCCACCAGTGAGGGAGGAAGCAGCAGCCAGGCACCTCTCCACCGTGCCTGGGTCCAGCTCCAGCTCAGAGCCCCCTCCCTCCTGCTACCAACTGTCTCTGCAGAGGCCACCAGTGAGGGAGGAAGCAGCAGCCAGGCACCTCTCCACCATGCCTGGGTCCAGCTCCAGCTCAGAGCCCCCTCCCTCCTGCTACCAACTGTCTCTGCAGAGGCCACCAGTGAGGGAGGAAGCAGCAGCCAGGCACCTCTCCGCCGTGCCTGGGTCCAGCTCCAGCTGAGAGCCCCCTCCCTCCTGCTACCAACTGTCTCTGCAGAGGCCACCAGTGAGGGAGGAAGCAGCAGCCAGGCACCTCTCCACCGTGCCTGGGTCCAGCTCCAGCTGAGAGCCCCCTCCCTCCTGCTACCAACTGTCTCTGCAGAGGCCACCAGTGAGGGAGGAAGCAGCAGCCAGGCACCTCTCCATCAGGCCTGGGTCCAGCTCCAGCTGAGAGCCCCCTCCCTCCTGCTACCAACTGTCTCTGCAGAGGCCACCAGTGAGGGAGGAAGCAGCAGCCAGGCACCTCTCCACCGTCCCTGGGTCCAGCTCCAGCTGAGAGCACCCCTCCCTCCTGCTGTCACCTGTAACTGCTGAACTTTCCAACTAAGATTGTAGTGTCTGAATTTGCTTTCCTTTTCCCCCTCCTCCTCCTCCCTCCCAATCCCCTTTCCTTTTGTGTCATGTCTTTTAGATTGTAAGCCTGTGGGCAGGGACTGTCAAGAAATACTTTTGTAAGCCGCCATGAGAGCCTTTTTTGGCTGAATGGCGGCATAAAAATCCTTAAATAAATAAAAAATAAATAAAAAAATAATGGGCTCCACTTGTAGCCTGATATTTCCACAGTCCCGGGCTGAGCCTGGGACCGCGGAAGGTGTAGACTGTTCTGCTGCTTTTCCCGCCTACGCACGCTTACTCGCGTGTAGGCGGGAGAAGCTGTGCCCATCGGGGGCAGGGTGGGGGTAGTGGGGAAACCTTTTTTTAAAAAACACACACCACTCACCTTTGTCGATCGTGCGCTCCTGTGCACCCGGCCCTTTAAAAATGAAAAAAATGGCGGACGCGATGGGGCTTTCCTTTAGCTCGTCGCATCTGACGTATAGACTGGGGCGACAGCCCTCGCTACTTGTACCGCGGGCTCGCCCCTCCTCCTGACCGGACTTTCAGGTAGGTCTAGCAAAGGCCTATGTCAGATATAAAATATTTTGGGTACTCAAAGACCATGTTGAGAATTTTGATGTCAAAATGGACAAATTGAGAATTTTGAGAAAATCTGTAAGAGCAAATTAATTCCAGAACTGAGCAGCACAATACAGGCTAGCCACACATGCAATCTCATTTTGCCAACAAATTGATTCCAGATGTTAGTCCTAACTTAAGTCCCATTGATTTCAATGGGTCTACATTAACTATGGCCCTGGTTCAGATGATGCACTAAGCCAAGGTAAATTAGCATTTTGAGTTAAACACTATGGCTTAGCGTGTTGTGTGAACCATGACATGGCATGTTGTGTGAACCATTCCTAACCATGGCGGCTACTTAACCACAGTTTAAACACCCTCACTAACCATTTGCTGCAAAAGGGTTAGCAGCCTAACCATGGCTTAGTGTGTTGTCTGAACAGACCCAATGACTCAATCTGGAACCAACACAATAACATTTTTAATGATGTGTTATTCTTTGGGACAAACTCTGCATCACAGCTAACTTTAACTTACCTAATAGAGACAGATTATTTTTAAAAAAAAATATTTTAAAGGCACAACAATCCCCCTCCCCCTCCCCCATTGGGGAATTATGCCACATGTTCACATGCTACAGTCTGTAAGAATATTTAAAGGGTTAAAACTTACATATTGGCCATACATCCTCATTGTTACTCTTTCAGGCAAAGTATCTCCATTTCATGTTTCCAGAAACACAACACTTATGCCATAAATTCTTCCTATGACTTGTAATGTTTTTTTTAAAAGTTCAAACAATTGGTTCTATAAGCATGGACGCCAATAGTATCACCTACTAACGTGCTCGTCCATCACTTTAGAAATAGCAATAACTCTTTTCCTTCCAAAACCAGAGAAACTGCACCATATTTATCAACTTTTAAAGTGAACTTGCCAAAATGTCATCTTCTTGATTAGTTAAAGATGACAGACTCCCTGGTGTAATAGAGGACCACAACATTCTTGGTAACGGACAATTCCTGGAGACTAATAATTTCCAGGAAATGTGAATGCTTTGTAGAAGGCACTACTTCATACTTGGATGAAAAGTTAGATCACAATTGTTGACGGTGCTGCCAGTTATCTCTACTTTTGTCCATGTCTTTTTGTTGTTTGAAGCACTTCTTTTTAAAGTCAATTGCATTCAGTTGATTTTATATGCAAGATAAACAGACTGTTTGGGGCTTGTACTGGCAAGATATTTGGAGGGTATCAGTACATTATGATCTTCAAACTACTTCTGAATCTGTGAAGCCCAAATGGATGCTCTGAAAGGTAAATATCAGGACATAAGAATAGCCCTGCTGGATCAGACTAGAAGTCCATTTTCCACAGAGTGGCCAAAGAGATGTCCTCTGGGAAGTCCACAAGCACGTCATGAATGCAAAAGTTCTTTCCTATTGTTGCTTTCCAGCAACTAGTATTCAAAGGCATTCTGCCTCTGAATATAGAAGTTTCATATAACCATCACAGCTAACAGCCACCAATTTTTTCTAACCACTCTGTAAACCCAACCATTATTTGTGCACCATGTGAAGAAGTATGCATTTGGTTGAATCCAATACCGGCTATTTGCCAGAACAAAAACCACTGGCAGAACAGATTTCCTGTCCCTGCTCCAGCCCCTCCACCGCCCCCATATCTGCTCTGAGGTTTAGAGGACCCTTTGGAGCAGATTTGGGGAGGGGGGTTGCATGGAGCTGCAGGCAGAGGAGAGCAAGTTACAGCTCTGTTGCGCAAGTGAAAGCCTGTTCATGTGATGTTGGATTTGACCCCTAGGGATGAAGTATTATGCAGACCTAAAAATTAGAGTATAACTCATGATATTTATTTATTTATTTATTTATTTATTTATTTATTTATGACATTTGTATCCCCACCTTTTTTCCTCCAAAGAACTCAAGGCAGTGTACATAATTCTCCTCCTCCACCTCTCCATTTAATCCTCACAACAACAACCCTGTAGGTGGGCTGAGAGTCTGTGACTGGCCCAAAGTCACCCAGTGGGTTTCCATGGCCAAGCGGGGACTAGAACCTGAATCTCCCGACTCCCATTCCAACATTCTAGCCACTACACCACACTGGATGGATACACACACACACACACACACACACACACACACACACACACACACAGAGTTTTAAATAATCCTCTATAATTATAAGTTTACAAATTTAATCCATACTTCCAGTAATTTAAGTCTTTAACTCTATTTTTTAAAAATTAAGATATGTTAACTTAATTATTTTAAGCAGTTCCCATGTTTTAGAAGGTCATATCCCCAACCTCTAATTAGAGATATAAATGTGTGTAAATATTACATTAATACTCACGCTCTATATTCTGCCAAAGGGAGATATTTTAAATCCTCTGTTACAAATTCTTGTTCTAGTTGTATATCCTCTTGGGTCTAACTACCTTTCAGAAATCATGGAAGCATTGCTAACAAAATAGCCGCTTGATAATAAACCAGTGAATTTGGGACAGGAAAACTGCCATAACAAGTTTTAAACATCAACAACCACTACCATCATCCTCTGGGAACTCTGAGAACTTGTGTGCTGTAGGGTAGGAATCTTGAGAATTGCTGGTCTTACAAACCCACAATTTTCAGGCCTACTGAAGGAAAGGCATTACATGTAAACTGAGTTTAAATCAGTTGACATTTAGAGTGCAGATGTACTGTGAAGAAGGTATCACAACATGGAGAGAGCACCTGGAAAATATGGATTATTAGATTTTTTTTTAGTAGGCTTATAAATGGGAAGTTTCACCAGTAATCTTTATAGCATAAAATAGGTTCTTTTGTACTGTACTATATACTCACAACAGAATATTTGGAAGTAAAAAAAAATGCTTGCACAGACTTGCTTTTGCAGGGCACAAAATGACATTGGTGAGTCATAGCTCTGCTAAGTAGAAGTTATTTTGTTAATGTTGCTGAAGAATTTATCAGTTATTTGTATACACCATATGAAATTATACTGGAATACCTAAATATATTTTAGCATCTACGCTATAGTACTTAATACTATTATCTGGGCTCCTCTAAATGAGTGATATCTTGCACACTCGTGATTGGCCACTCATGAAAGTTTGCAGGTCTTTTACATGACACCGTCAATTTCCAGGATGTCTCCTGCAGTATCAAAAGTGGTAGCAACCTGAAAAAGCAAGATCTTTTGCCACTAGATGGTGCTCTATTAATGAAACTGAACAGAGGGGAAGTATTCAATTAGAATGTAAGCCTATGCGGCAGGGTCTTGCTATTTTATTGTTTTACTCTGTACAGCACCATGTACATTGATGGTGCTATATAAATAATAATAATAATAATAATAATAATAATAATAATAATAATAATAATAATTTCAGCCACTCCACTCTGCCTGTGTAATGTAGCCCATAACAATCGCGCCAAAAAGCAGGAAGCACAAATGCCCAAGTAAGCAACGCAATTTCCCCTTAATGTAAACATGCCCACAGACAGTCAGGGGCTTCCAGATGGAGGACTCCTAACACGAACTATCAGAAGGCATTCTGCAGCTATTCTGTCTTTTCTTCCGTAATGGATTTTCTGTGGTAAGAAAAATGACATAATAATCAGTAGGAAAACATGGGAGAGTTATGACCATCATCTGCCCCCTCCCCATTCTGTGAATGAGGAAGGGTAATGTCATGATAAAAGCCTTGTGTGGAAGCACCTTCAAATGATTATGAATCACATTAAGCAGATTAGAAAGAAAGTAAGATACTAATCTAGTATTGTTTTATATATGTGTTGCCTACTATCCCAAAGCACTTTACAACCTGGCTAATAAATACATTATGTACAACTAAATACGTTTAATGGTCATAACTTAAATTGTACCACACGTTTAGGAGAAGCCTGTATGCTTCCCCCTGTATGTGTTGTGATAGTCTAATCATAAGAAATTATGCTGCTCTTTTCCCTCTAAAGCATGCTTATCTCAGCAAGACCAATTTCCTGTGTTTTCAAGATTCCAAGAGTATCAAAGAGAAATGGCAGGCGCTTACACAAGATACTAACCTTTCATACTGTTTTAATTTAATCTGGAGCAGTTGCCATCCCTTAATTCCATATTGACAATCTCTAACGTGGTTTACAATAACATTCCACACAAGCATTCTTATTTGGTGGCAATGGAAGCTTTCCTCCCAATGAAAAGAACAGGTGGAGGTGGCCCAATCCAGACTGGGGTTGCAGCAGGGGTCAAAGCCCTTCTGCTGTAACTTGTTTAGAATACCTGTGCCTCCTACTTACTCTAAAAATAAATAAATCCACACAATTGCTAATTGTGTTAATGGTGTCACTTCTAGATTGTCCCTTTATATCTGAAAGTCTTTCATTCCCTTCCCTATCCACACAAAGAGTGTCTCATATATGGTAAGGGAAAACTATACACTTTACCCTTAATCAGATCCCTGTATCCCTGTAGGAGGACTATGAGTATAGCTGAGATAAAATTACTTGCTTAGTTTTATGTTCTTTTTCATGAGTGTCAGAAAGAGCCTCCCTTTGCAATGATTTATTTTTCAGCACTTCCTGCAAACATATTTATGTTCAGGACCCTTTTATTCCCCCAGCTGCATCTTGACACCGCTATCCTTTTCTTTCCCCTCATGATCCTTGGCTTCATTTTGCTTCACTACCGTTTAATCTGATTGTCTACGATTATTCAGGTGATTTTGCCAATAAAGTTACAATGCTAAATACGAAGCGATGACATCACAAATGTCTAAACAAAAGCCATATGGGTTGCCACATCCAATCAGATTAAATGGCAGCAAAGACAAATGAGGCCAAGCACAGTGAGGTCAATAAAGAAGGAAAATGGCACTGAGAAGTAGCAGCAACCAGGAGAACAAAAGGGCACTGAACCAATGCAGATGTTGGACGAGTCGAGGATATACATTTAGTGATGTTGAATCAGCTGATTTAGAAGCAAACATCAACAAGAAAGAAAATTCAGTGTAGCCCTAGTTATGAACATTTAAAATAACCGTAAATATTTTTAAAAATCACATGAATAGGAAATCACCATTTTTTCCCCAAAAGCTGAAAGTTATTTTTTTTAAACACACACAAAAACATCCAGCCTAATAGCCTGTTTCTATGAGTAAGTGCTCTCTCTCTCTCTCTCTCTCTCTCTCTCTCTGTATAGACTGTACAAAAGAAGTAATCTGCCAGTTTTAAGCCCTAATATGGTAATTACCTTTACGCACTGCTTCCTGTCTTTCAGCATCCTTATCCCCGCACAATACAGCTGTTCCACACAGGCCATAAGCAGCATCACCTCCTCTTCCATGCTAACCTAGAATCCTTTTGGTCTATAAGTGATGCAGATGCCCAGAGTATCTTGTAGTAGAGCATGAGCAGGTATCTCCTGGTAGGCAGGATGGAACCATCAGAATTACTAGCCAGGGTTCCCAGAAGTGTGAACACAGGTGTTTACGGTTGCAAGCATGTCACCCTCACTTTACATGTTTCTGCACTTTACATGGTGCGGCCGTTTTGTGAACGTTTTTGTCTTGAAAAGCAGAGTATGAAAGCTATATGAATAAACAACATACAGTGACTGTCTCTGCCACTTGGAGCTCCATCACACCAGCGATGTAGTGCACTCTCGCCATGCCTGGTGTGCGGATTTGTAGCACAGTACTCACATGACGCCATGCCTGTCTTGCTGACACCCCGCCTCTTCCCCAGCCTTTTCCGTCTTTTCCTAGAACACCTAAAGTCAGGATTATTTTCCCTAAGTGTGTTTTCCTTTACTGGGGACATGTACTGTGACGGGAGCCTTGCTGTTGGCTTGAATGGATTGCATCAGGTCCTGGCAGGGAAAAGCGATCTCTCCCAGCAGCCAGCTCCAAGCCTCAATATAAAACCCAAACCTTGCATCCCAAACCTTGCATCTCAAAAGGGTTTTTTTAAATTGTACAGTGCCCAAATCTTTGCAGAGACAGGATTGTACTCCCTCGCAGCTCCCGAAGAGCCAGACTAAAGGTTCATTCCATTTTTGCTGGGCAGAAAGGTGGACCCTCACTTATAGACTCACCTGACAGGACCTGTCTTGTTAAAGGGGGGGGGGAGGAGCAACCAATGAACTGGAAGAAGAAAGAGAAGGGGTGGGGTGGAGTGGAAGAGCAAACTAGTGAAAGAGCATCGGAGGTTAAAAAAACATGGAGACAAAGTGGGGGGCGGAATTACGTGTGATGGAGCCTTTAAAGTCTGGAGGTGCTCTCATTGCGGTGACTATGAGGTCTGTTTGATTTGAGGAAAATACCCCACAAATAACTGAAAGACAGGAAGGCTCAAGTGTGGCTGGTGATCTATAGGCTGGAGAGGAGGGGCAAGGAACAGCTGGTAGCAGGGCCGGCACTACCATTAGGCCAACTAGGTAGCCACCTAGGGCACAGACCTCAGAGGGGCACAGTACTGCCCTTTAAGGGTTACAGTTTTATACAAATTAGCTGTTTTAAGAAAAAAACATAATAAAAGGAAAATATAATAGTTCAGAACAGCTGAATCGAAGTTGGCAATTTGGGGGGGGGGTTTACAGGTAGATCGCCTTGCCTAGGGTGCACAATAGTCTGGCCCTGGCTGGGAGAAGTAAGGAGGAGCAGACTGGAGGTGAGGGAAACCTATGATGGACTTTAGCAAATGGAATGGCTTCTTTGGTTTTTCCTGAGAATGAGAGTAGAGTGCTATGGAAACTGGGATACCACAGGGGAACCAGTTTTGACACTGTGGCATGCATATCTCTACATTTACTTAGCCAACAGTGCAATTCCTTTGAGCATGTAGTTTCCTGAGTTGTGGCTATCAACTGTGTGGCCCCGAAGCACTCCAAAAGTACAACATTCGTCACTTGTCAAGCATCTTTCTTTTCTTCCATATCTATTGATTATCTTTTGTTCTATGTCGCCAATGTAAAATAATCAACCTACTCAGGAAAGAATGTTACCATAAAGGACACGGCTGTCCATCACACACATTTTAAATACCGCATTGTTGAATTTTTCCTCTTGTCATATTATTTTATTAAATGGGTCTGAATTACGTGCAACAAACAATGGCCAGTATTTAATCTTCACTCTTCACTAGAAGATTCCATTCCAGTTTCTCTTAAAAGGAGGCAAAACAGAAAATAAATCTATATATCATATCAGCATGTTTTAATATTTTGCTGGGAGAAAGTGAGTAACCGTCGCTGTTGGTTTATTATAATTTAGCTTGCAAATTGACATCATTAATCCACTTCAGCATGGTGTTATTCCCTCGGTATGAGAGCCGTAGCCCATATTTAAATTCTCATCCTGGTGTGGAAAATAGAGCAAAAGTTCCCAGCTCCACACCTACTAGGCAGAGAAAATCAGGGTGCTGATTGGAGCTGAGCATTTTGAACATATCATGCCTAGTCTGTCCAATCTGCACTGACTCTAGTTTGCAAGGTTTATGCAAGGTTTATCTGGGTTTAGGATTATGAGGGAGGGAGCCTGTCTGCCTGCCACTGTCTCTCTGCCTGCCAGTAGCCACCTGGCGCCAGGGCAAAGTTGCAGGGCTCATAAGTTGCACCCTGTGTATGACGATTCACATGCTTAAGGCTTACTTGTGGCTGGCAGTATTTTTGTATGTGTGTATACCACCTGCCCCCTCACCCTGCCAGTCTTCCCCCACCACCTGCATCTGCTTGCCAGGCTCCTCCACCCACTTGCAAGCACTATCCAGGACTTCTAGCTCACCTTCTGTCACTTAGCATGGTGATCCCATTTGTTATCCAGGGACAGGGGGATCTTGCCCACCTGGCAAGGGTGTTGCTGCTTACTCAGTTATCTGACTGAGTTATCTGCCTCCATCTCACTTTGCCTGCCTCCTTCACCACTTGCTTCCTCGCTCTGCCAGCCTGTAAGACTCCATCAGCACTACCGTCTGCCTCTGCCTCTTGCTGCTCTCTTCACCCAGCAGCTCTCTTGGTGCAGCCACCACCCAGAACACCTAGATTAACTTCTGCCCCTTAGCATGCTGATCCTGCTTGCTATTAGGTGGATAATGGCAATGGTGCTGTTCATCCTTATAGTTAGGTGCCTGCCTCCTTGCTCGGCAAGCCAGCCAGCCACCAGCACTTGTGACCAGAGTCACAATCCAGAAATCTGAGGCTTCATGCCCCATTGACTATCACAGGAAATTAAAACCACTGTAACTTTTTTCTCTTTCTGTCAGAACTGGATGAAATTTCCAGATATAGTAGCCTCTTATGCCTGCCATATTTCAGGAAAATAGCTGCTGGGTTGTTGTTGTTTGTGCTATACGCCTCCTCCTCCTCCTCCTCCTCCTCCTCCTCCTCCTCCTTCTTTTTCTTCTTCTTCTTCTTGGGAATGGTTGACAAGTTGATGGAATTTGTGGGGATGGTTACCCTTAAGAGGGGAGTAAGCCAAGTTTCAGATGAATAGGTGCAGGAATTACTATGCAAAAGTAGCCTTTACTATGCAAAAGTATCCAACAACAACAACAAAAGGATGCACATCCCCTTATATTCCCTGTGGACCATTACTCTGAAAATGGCAGTCAGCATAGAAGCGGCCGTAAGTAAGAAACGTACAGAGTTTTGGGAGTATAGGTGGAGCAGTTTATGTGGAAGGAAAGTCCTCAAATTTGGGGAGGAGGTGAGTGATTCACTTCCCACTGTGGATTTTTGGACAATTTATATGAAAATGGCACACATCAAACACTAATAATTCCAAGACAGTGTTAAGTTTTCATATTAAAATGTAAGAAAAAGATATACATTAACAAAAATCAAACTAGCAAAATTTCACTGGGGTAGATTTTTAAAATTATAGTTTCTATTTCAGTACTGCATTTCCCAAACGAAATAATGATACATTTATAACCCATGCATTCAATATTTCTTTTAATTTTACATTTACTTCATGCTTTTGGTAGATAAAACTGTCATTACAGCCTGTCAAATTAGCCTGGAGTAAAATTAATGTGAGAAGAGACAGAGGGCTTGAAACTTTTATTCATTTTCACACATTTGTTTTTCTGTAGTGCTTTATGCCACAAAGTAAAGGAGATTTTTCCCTCCCCCTTTCACTATGGTTTCATTAAGAGAGAAATATAAATATAGCTTCAGTTCAGAATTTAAGAAGAGAAAAGATGCCACCAGACTTCAGGAAAGAAAGGTGATTGTTCTCTCCCACACTATATCAACACATCGTGAATAGAGGTTCAGAACATTTCCCCATTATAAATTAAGAAATGCTGAAATGTAGTGAAGGAGGTGAGAACAAAATAGGATTTTAAAGGACATATTGAATTTTTAATAGGCAAGAGTAACAGGAAATAAATGCTACAGGAGGACATAAACCAGTCCTTGATCAGTTCCTGCTCTTTGATGGATTTGGATTTATTTTTGCTTTCACATAGGAGTATATAAATGAAATCACACCCCTGTTAACTAAACTAATAAGATCAAGAAAAGGATTCAATTGGATATAATTGCATAATTTATAGAAATGTTTAATTTCATCCAATCACTTCATCCTAATCATTACCTTCATCAGATCAATTTCATCATGTCATTTATAAGCACAATTTGCTATCCCAGGTTTTTGCTACCCAGCTAAAAAACTGATGGTGCACTGAGCTTGAGAACATGTGATTATTTTAAATGTCCAATATAGTATCCTGAGTTTGCAAATAATGATTGAATTTTGTCAGTTTAGGAGCACACGGATTGTTGAATTACATAAAACTCATTAGGCAGAATGGAAAATTAGATCCTCCTCAGCTAAATAGACAGTGATATTGGGCTAATAGCAGAAGGTTTTCTTTCCACTTCAAATACTTATAATTAGGGCTGAGCGGAAGCAACTCGCAGGGTTTCTTGTGAATATTTTTGACAGTGTGGAAAAACATCTCCCCCTTTCCATTTTTTTTCATTCCTTGTGGAAATGCTTGCTTATTCATTTGCATTACCTTGTGCTCTTTATCACAGACTTTATTTGACCTCAGTAACATTATCACATATCCAAGGACTTTTCTACACAAGGCATATCGTGCACTCATCATTCCCTACTCATGGTTGTTTATGGGATCTTTAGATGATGTTGTGACCTTCCAATTTCACATCTGTGTCTACAGAGCACTTTTGTTGAGGTTTTTTAGAGCAGGGAAAATGTGGTATTGAATTGTAAAAGTGAGGCAGTTCCCCCCCCACACACTTGTGCATTTGTGCTATTCCACTATACCACAATGCCACCTAAAGATTATGTAGTGGAAAAGGCAGGAAAGGAAACACTCTTACCCGCCTCCTAGACGGCCGACGTGCAGGGACTGCGGAAGCCCTGCAGCGTCGGCCATTTTTTTTTTTTTATTAAAGGGGCCACGTGCGCCCCGAAGTCTCCGGACAAGGTAAGGTGTTTTTTTTTAACTTAAGCCCCCCCATCCGCCCTCCCTCCCCATCCCCGTCCCGTGTGTCGCCCTCCGCCCTCCCGTGTGTCGTGTCTTTTGCCCTCCCGTGTGTCGTGTCTTTCGCCCTCCCGTGTGTCATGTCTTTCGCCCTCCGCCCCCCCTCGCCCTCCCGTGTGTTGTGTCTTTCGCCCTCCGCCCCCTCTCGCCCTCCCATGTGCCTCAGGCCGGGGCTGCGGAAAAGGCACGCCATAAGCGACTTCGCTTATGGCGCGCTAAGGGAGGCTTCAGTGCGCCTTGACCCCGGATTCCCCTGTGCGTCATGTGGATGCACAGCAGGGAAACCGGGTCTCAAAGCGCGCTAAGGCCTCGTCTAGCAAGGCCCTTAGTGTAGTCCTTGGATCTCAATTCTATGATGAAGCCAAAAGCACATACAGTGGATTAACAGGCTCGTATGGAAATGCTCCAGATCTGATTGTGGTTCCTTTTCATTCATGGCATGATCGCTGATTTGATGAAACCAGTGATGTGAGTAATCTAGGAAGTATTGCCCTTGCCCTCAACTATTGTAACTGGTGTTATTATGTAGCAAAATAGACTACATACCATATCGATGCCATTTGCTACGTGATTCCTGATTGGGTAGTATCATGCATGTAACTAATCTAGTAAGGGGGAAATAAATAGCAGCCAGAGAAAAATGACACCAAGCAAGAAGGAGGAGGGGAATATTAACTCAAATTGTGTTTTTTCTTTTACTTTTAGTAAAACCTGAAATTGCTATTTTTTATCTGAAAATCAACACTGCAGAACTGGAAAATATCCTAAATAGCACTGTTTATAATACGTTGATCCCAGGAGTGAAAATGTTTTGTGATATTTCCGAAATTACTAAAACATCTGAAGTTGTAACCGACACAATACTTCAAATAGCTGAGAATTCCATAGCACATAATAAAACACCCTTTCCTAAGCTGGTCTGGGTCTGGCCAGCGGACAGGAGATTTCTGGAAGACCCTACGTACAACACCCTACATTTCATCATGGATAAATAGTGGGGTATAAATTGTACAAAGACATAAACCAATCAATGCATAAATATTTATTTGAGGACAATGATCTTGTTTGGACTTGCCAACCTTGTTGCCTACAGATATGCTCAACCTTACAATCCACCAAGTTAAGTGGATGATACAAATCCAACCGAAAGGTCTTCAGCTTAGACAGCAGTATACATATTTTTATTAATTTTATGGTGGAATCAACATGTTCCAGAGTGGGCTTTTAAAAACATTTTATACTTCATATTGATTTGAATGCTTATTTTCATACACATTTTCATTGTTAAAGCATTGCTATTTGCCTTGAACTCATGAGATGAAGTAAATACGAAGAGTTGCTGCCTTTCTTTCTCTCTGTGTGTGTTTTAAAGATGTTCTTTATGGTTTCCTTTTTTTAATAATGGGGAGCAGGGATAAATTATTTCGTTAAGGTTATTATTTCTCAAATAGAATTTGAATCAAATTCAGATTAATATTTTAACTCAAATGAACTCAAGTCGCCTCTTCACTGAAACTCATTGAAGAGCTAAATGGACGTGTTGCAAAACAACACGGGGTGGAGAGGCTGGCAGTCAAGGAGCCTCCATAGTTCATTTGCTGTAATAGTGATGGATGCTCCATGGCCACATGAAGGGCCGTTATTGCAACTTGCTTGACAGCCAGAGTTGAAATGTTGATCTATTAGCCTTCTGCTTCTTCTGTGGAATGTGCAAGGCAAGCAGGCAGGTAGAAATTTCGCTTCAGAAAAGGGAAGCTTTTAAGGGGGGGGGGGAGAACGGTGATTTGAGGGATATCTACTCTAATTCGCTTAAAGTCCAAAATCAACTTTGGGGCAAGACAGAACGATATGTTGTTCTCAACGGAGTACGCACAGAGTAACCTGGAAGTCGTAGGGACATAGGAAGTTGCCTTATACCAAGCCAGGCCCTTGGTGCACTCAGCTCACACTGGTTGGCAGAAGTTCTTCAGGGTTTTAACTGCAATTTTGCTGATCTACTAGCACCAAGCAAAAATGATGGAGGTCTTTCAAATTTCAGGGATATGATTAGCCTGGAGAAGAGAAGATTAAGGGGAGACATGATAGCACTCTTCAAATGCTTAAAAGGTTGTCACACAGAGGAGGGCCAGGATCTCTTCTCGATCCTCCCAGAGCGCAGGACACGGAATAAAGGGCTCAAATTACATGAAGCCAGATTCCGGCTGGACATCAGGAAAAGCTTCCTGACAGAGCAATGGAACCAGTTACCTAGGGAGGTCGTGGGCTCTCCCACACTAGAGGCCTTCAAGAGGCAGCTTTACAACCATCTGTCAGGCATGCTTTAGGATGGATTCCTGCACCGAGTGGGGAGGTTGGACTCGATGGCCTTATAGGCCCCTTCCAACTCTACTATTCTATGAGTCTATGATACAGAAAACTAACAACAACCGAAGTGATTCCACCCACTTTGGTTCATTCATTTGAGAGAGATATACATCACATTTTTATACCGCCCAATAGCTGAAGCACTCTGGGCAGTTCACAACAATGCATATCGCAAGTTGATTTAAACATGTATGCTTAATTGATCAGTTGTGAGGGAGAATCCAAACTCAATAAAAATTGAGTTATAACCACCTAGAGTTATAACAAAGTTCATGTCCCAATGCCTTTTGAAGCAATCCCAAAGACATTGAAGTAGAATAGTTGATTTAGGATGGGTTCACACATACCTCATTTGATGACTGCAACATATAGAGATGACTTGATTGTGTGAAACAGCTATCACAGGCCAAGCATCATAGTCAGAGATTTTATATCATCACACATTAAGAATAACAAAATGTTTTTTCAATGGAAGCATTTCCCATGTTCAACTCTAAATCTTACAGAAGGGGCAACTTGAGGCCATCAAGATGTTGTTGGACTGCATCTCCCATTATCCTTCAACATTGGCTACACTGACTACGGCTGATGGGAGCTGCTGTCCAGCAACAACTAGAGTGCCACAAGTTCCCCATTCCTGTCTTACAGCATGAACCAAAAGGAAGTTTACTTAGAAATCAGTCTCACTGACTTCCATGGGTCATACTGCCTAAAGGTCTGCTTAAGAGTGCAAGTATAGTGTGAAGAAGAAAAAAAGCATATAATGTATGATGTATCAATCAGGCCTTGGTTCCATAGACTAATTTAGAAATTTATAATTTTATAGAAAAAATAACCAATTAATACAACCAGTTTATCTAACAAAACTAGCTAACCAATTTAGAAATGAGCAAAAAAGTAGGAGTTTTGCGTAAACATTTTTATAGCATTAAAAAGCAACAGCATCTGGCAACCAATTGTATCAAAAGGAGGTAAAGCTGTTTGGCTATTCAGAATAGGCTAATGTTTTCTGAAATGGCTTGTTTGCCATTTAGTATATTAGTATATGGCCAAATCTGGTTGACTATGTAGCATCCTGATATCATATTTAATTGGTTTGTAGATCTACTTGTATGGGTGCTTTAAGACATCATGTTTCCTCCTATCTTCCCAGGATGTTTGTACACATTGCAGTAATAAGGTACACACAGCATTATGACAAGTATAACGTTCTTGTAACTTAGTCCCTCAAATGTTAGCAGATCAAACAGATGCATCAAAGTTGATAGCCACTTCAAACATCTTCCGTGTGGTCACAGAGGGATTTTATTCTGGGTAAACATATCGTCAGGGGCAAACCACAACCATGAGAGATAAAAGTGTCTGAATTTTTGAATATCTGAATACACCGATGACTCTGCTTGGACTCAGTGTTAATTCAAAGTCTGAAACCATTACACATATATGAACAACAACAACAACAACAACAACAATAATAACCCGCCTCTCCCTATGGATCGAGGCGGGGAACGGCACTTTCAGGCAATCATGCTGTCCAGGCACTCCGTCTCTTCTTCAGGAAATAATATGTAGTGGAGTCTTTCCCATATTATTGAGCCACATTCTGCAACACACCAGAGAACCTTGGTGTACCAAAATGACTAACACTCGTATTGTGTCATGAGCTGTTAAAGAAAAGAGCCTATTTCATCAGATACAGAAACTCATTCATCTTGAATTGTGCAAAATTAATTCCAACTTGGAAAGCTTATGCCAGGTAGTATATAAATCAGGGCTGAACAAAATCTTTCCTCTCCCTTTGCAATTTGGCAAGCAGGTTCAAACTGTTCACCCAACTTTTCAATGACCGTGATTGCACTTTGCCCCTGCCTCATGTGCTCCCCAACCCCCATGGCTCTTGGACACCACTTTTTTTTTGAGCCAGAAGACACCAGAGTGTGGGCATGTAGGCCCTAAGATTTGGCTACCTAATTACAGACAAATGAGAGTGAGGGCAAGAAGCAATGGGACCCACGAGAAGTGAGGAGCACAACTCCTGCCACCATCATGATTACAGGAAAAAGTGGTAGCAGCAAAAGGGCAGGGGAGTAAATAGAGAGGCAGCTTGATGAAAATCCTCCCTCCCCCATAGCTTCTTTGGTGCTGTTTTTGGTGGAAAGGTGGGATATAAAGTTAATAAATAAATAAACAACCTCATTTTTTGAGCAGAACATTTTAGGAAGATAATTTTTGGCTGAGCATGTTTGGGTTTTTGGCTGAGCATGGTTTGGGGTATTGTGTCTTTTGCTACAGTCTTTACCCACACATAAACCATGAAATTACAGGGATTCATACATACTGAAGTGTATGAAGAATTGCTACAAATAAACAGCGGAGGTTTTAAACATCCTAACCTATCAATACAATTGACTAAAATATCTTTTCACTTTTACATATTTCCTGGCTGATCAGAAAGATGCTTTTCATCTTATGTCGAAGCACTATTTATGGGGTATTCATGTCTCAGACAGACAGTATAATCTCCTTTCTGTGCAGCTGACAGCACACAGAGATGCTCAGTGTAAAGCTCAATGATGTACAAGGAATTTGTCTGCTATGAGATAACTGGTCCTTTTCTTAACCCTCTCCTGATGGATTGTGGGAGGCAGGCGAAATAACAATCTGCTGCCCGGCTGATATGTCATTTCTGAGCTCTAAAAAAGGGGGGAAACCAGGATGTTATAAAAGGTGAAATCATTTATAACAAATGGCCTTATTTAGAAAAAAGGTAGGAAAAGAGGTGGGACATGACACATAAAATGAATGATGCAAGATGACAAAGGCATCGTTGATCGAAATGCAAATTTGCATGGACCCTAATATTAGCGGCTTTTATGTGCCTAATTTTAGGTCTCTAAATTTAAAGAAAATCATCACGAATCCTCCTCTGAAAGGTCAAAAACAGCAAGGACACCACACCCATCTCTGTGAATTGTGGAATCCTCTGCCACATAGTTATAAAACAGGTTTCCAGTACCAGCAAAAATGTGAATTATGAAAAAAGGAAGTGCTTTCCTCTCACCACTGAGAACGACAACCAGCACCTGCAGTTTTGGAATGGGGGAACTGATTCCATGTCAGTGGCAGGCCTGAGCCCTGTTAGCTCTCATTTTAAATATTACACATTAGCTATTATTTCTATGAAAACCAAAGACTCCTATTTTCTATTGTTTTATATGTTACTATAGATAGTTGCTTTTACAAAACCTGAACTTGTTGATCTTCAAACTTTCTCCAGTTAGTCTGAGTGAATATGACAAGCTACTTCAAACACATTTCCTTCTCCACAGGAGTTATGCTTCATTACAGTTTCAAAATTCACTTGAAGTACTGAACATCAAATATTGCAGGCCACACAGGCTGTTCCTGCAGCATTTGCAGACATTAGATTTGCACACTGTTGGGTTCCCCCCACCACCTTTTGCTTCTATCTACACCCCACCCAATAAAAAGCACTGAAGCATCATTTTTTTGGCCCAGTATAAGCAAGTCTGAGAGTGGGTCTGAGGGGGAAGCCCTGTGGTTTGGGGTGGGCCAAAAGCTGGCATCTGACAATTTGTGGGTGGGCCTGGGTGAAAAGTCCATCAGTGTAGAACAGGGCCAGGTATACAACTGAACACAAAAGCCCAGCACACCCCAAATCAAAACACTAAACCCTGTTGTCTCACCCTTTCTTTTTCTCGGTGATACATATACAAGTACAGGCATATACAGTGCTCTATGTGAATGCAATTGTACACAAGTAGCACTCCCTCTGCGCATTCCAGTAAACCTGCTTTTTTCAGGATTCCTAATTGCACAGGAACTTACACAGCTTCAGTTGAACATTGAAATGATAGCCTGTGGCTATCTCACTCCCCGCCCACAACCTAATGTATATATGATTGACTACATTTGAAGGTATGAATAGGGCTTATATCAATTTGGTCACATGAATCAGACTTCACTTGGGGCTCATCTACACCAAGCAGGATATTCCACTATGAAAGTTGTATATAAAAGGCAGGAGCCACACTACTGCTTTATAGCAGTATTGAAGTGCGCTGACAATGGGGCCCATTGACACATACCATATACTGCTTTCATACCACTTTCATAGTGTTATATCCTGCTTGGTGTAGATGAGCCCTTGGTTAACGAAGATACACACAGATGCTCACGCAATGGATCCAAAACCAACCAAATCAAGAATGGGAAATTGTTCCTTCTTTCTTTCCTTTAAATATCCACGTCCCATTATATTACAAATAAAGGAAAAAGCCTATCCTTTCACTCCACTTGCTAAGGAGGACATCATCTTCATTGACATCATCCATCAGGAGTGTTCCACACTCCTATACTCCTATACAAAAATGAAAGAGCTTTGGCCAAGAGCTTGGTCATATCGCTGAAACAGTCGAGAACTGTGCCAGAGGACTGCAAAGCCATTCATTTTGATGGGGCTTGTGCAAGATAATCTCCAAGTGGATTGCAATGTTTGAAGACTGCACCCATCACTACACTTTCCCCTGCAACTTATTTCTGTCATGTCTAATCAGGCTGTGAACTCTTTGGGACAAGGGTAGGGATTACTTGTTGGCTCCAGCACTATCGTAACAAATATGATTAAACACGTTGATTGGCAACATGGTTCAATATCTGTCCTCTGGACTTGACATGTACTACACTGAACCATAAAGAAGCACCTGAAAATTGCCTTGTGCTTGTTGCGTGTGAAAGAAAGGCGAGAGGGAGGACAGACAGATACTTAACTGGGAATTGAGCTGAGTTCTCTGAAGATTATCAAGCCACAGTATATGAACTTCTTATACAGTAAAAAAAAAATGACAAGGGGAATTAGTGATGGTGCCAAATCTCAAAGGGGGAGGGGAGAGCTCAAAAAGTGGATTTTCAGCAGTCCAAAATACTTTTCAAATGAGGCCCGCTACTACCAAAGTTTTGAAAAAGCCAAATACTTTACCTTTAAATCTCCTTAACCCCATCTTGCCTTCTTCAAACCTACCTTGCTGATGGAAGGGCTAAAGGTGCTGGACTTGGTCTGATCCAGCATGGCACTTATGTTTTTATGTTCTTAAAAGAGGCTTAAGAGACTGTAGTAAACATGCATGTCAGTGGTGTCCAGTTTGTGCAAAGAAGTATGGAAAATGTAGTTCCCAATGGTTCCTGGAATCAATGGATGCTACCAGTGCCTGCTAATCGCATGAAGCACAGGAAATAGCATTTCCCAACATTCTGTCAGCATCCATTGGTTCTGGAATGTATTGGAAACCACATTTCCCATACTACCCTACTGCAAGGATGCTGTTACATATGGTCACAACAATGGTTAGGCCTTAATCCAGAGGCCTAGGATTAGGAGAATGACCAGACTGGATCAGGCCAAAGGCCTACCTGGTCATCCTGACCCAATTTGCACATTTAACTATATCTGCTTAGTAAATAATAAATATGATTATAGAGAATTCAGGAGTACAAAACAGGACTAAATATTTTTATTGGACTAAGAGAATTAGTAAAATTCTGTGCTTCTAAAACCTTGCACAATTTTATAGTGGAGCTGCACATTATGTAATCCGCCCTGAGTACCTTTGTTATTGGGGTGTTTAAAATATGATGATGATAATAATAATACTGTCAAAACCACATGTTAGAAGTCCTGCCAAAATAGTACCAACATGCTGGTGGGGGAATCACATTTTTAAGGCTTTCCCATGTTGAAAACTAGTAGCAGAGGCTTTCGCTTATGCCAATTTCAGGCAGATTTATAGTTGTTCTCACAGAAATCCACTTCAGACACAGCTTTCTCTGAGTACTTTGGGATAACATGATAAGGTTTCTTCAATTGCTCATGTTGGAAGGAGGCATATTGAAGTCTTTGGGATAACTCCAGAAAAAGTAGTTTGAGGACAAAAGGCTGGTTGAAATTCCAAAAAGAAACTATTAGTAAAAGGGTGTTATATTTCCTTATAGCCAACCTTCTTTGAGATAAGAAATACTTTTTCAAACTGGGGAGGTCAGCTTTGTAAAAAAAATAAATTTTAAAAATCTCTTCTGAACCATTTCAAAAACAATAAACCAAAGGATATGAAAGAATTCTTCCTCCATCTGGCTGTGTCAAGCTTCCAATCTCCAAAATTTAGCCCCACCGAAAACAATGAACTTAAGAATATATAGTAGCAAGGACAAAGCATATATACGTAGTAGCAAAGTGGCAAAACCTAAAACCCCCATGAACTAAGATGTAGATAAATGGAATACTTCAGACTTTCCTCTAAGCTTTAAAGCAGGAGTGGGGAACTTCGGGGATTCTAGGGAGCATTTTTGCCCCCAACCCCCCCATGCAGGTCGGAGAATTGCTGCTGTCAGAATTCCATGGGGCACCACCAGCCCAAAAAATCTGCAGTTTGCTGCTGAAATATGGAGGCAAACCACTATGGGGAGATAAGTGGGTCAATCATAGCTTGTTCTCAAGCAAAATTTGAACTTGATCCAGAGCAGAAAAAACATCAAATTTAGCTTAAGAACAAGCTAATATTGCACTATTTACCACAGTAAATGGCCACTTTTTTTTTTTTTGCCTCTGCTACAAATTTCAGTGGCAGGGCTGCAGGTTGTGTGTGCCTGTGCCACAAGCCACATGTTTCTTACTCCATTCTAAAGCTACTTCCATCTGCACTAATCAAGAACTATTTTACAAAAACCTATACCACAACTAGAAGCCAAGGATATTATTTTAAACATTTAGGGAATCTGAAAAAGTATAAAGGGTTTGCAAGTTATTAACAATGCATTCTATATACACAGAATACAAATAAAAGATAGACCTGGATTGCATGTAATGGGTTATTTAATCCTGGGTTATGTGAACCTGGAACTATTGGTTAACTGTAGTTTGTTAACCATGAACAACCCAGGAAGAGAACCCATTGTTTGTTGTTGGGTTGTGAACTCTGGGTTTTATGAGTTGTTGTTATGTGCAAATTATGAGTTGTCGTTATGTGAAAATCAAGAACCATGGGTTATTTTACCAGGCTGCAGAGGTGGTGGGCAACAGTGATAAAAATAACAACCCCAGCCACACTAAATCCCAGTACAGGGAGGGAGCGTGCAAAGGAGGAGGGACAAGACAGGATTTGTGTGTGTGTGTGTCGGGGAATCTGTGCTTTGCACAGTCATATGACAGACAAATCATGGGTAAACTCTGGGTAAAGCAACAATCCATAATCTGGGCTGTCTTTACATGTCTTTCAGCGTGTCGGCTAATGGCAGCTCGTCCTCCTCTTTTCCCCTTTCAGTTGGGGTTCCGCAAGGCTCGGTGCTTGGCCCGTTGTTGTTCTCTCTATACATGCTGCCCTTGGGCAAGCTCATTCAATCTCACGGCCTCCAATATCACCTGTATGCCGATGATACACAATTATATCTTTCATCTCCGGAACTTTCTCCAGATGTTCACGATCGTATCTCGGCATGTCTTTCAGATATCTCAGCCTGGCTGCTTCATCGTCGTTTGAAACTTAACATGGCAAAGACTGAACTGCTAGTTTTTCCTCCTAAACCTTCTCCTCACCTCTCATTCTCCCTTACTGTCAACGATGTCACGCTTACTCCGGTCAAGGAAGCTCGTAGTCTTGGCTTTATATTTGACTCCTCGCTCTCCTTTACTCCTCACATTGAGGCAGTAGCTAAATCCTGTCGTTTCTTCCTGTATAATATTGCCAGGATTCGACCATTTTTGTCTGTCTCTTCTGCCAAGACTCTCGTTCACGCACTGGTTATCTCTCGGTTGGACTACTGCAACCTTCTTCTCTCTGGCCTTCCTTCGTCTCACATCAGTCCGCTGGTCTCTGTCCACCACTCTGCCGCTAAGATCATCTTCTTGGCCCGCCGCTCTGACCATGTCACTCCACTTCTGAAATCTCTTCATTGGCTTCCAATTCACTTCAGAATCCAATATAAACTTCTCCTACTGACCTTCAAAGCTCTTCACTGCCTAGCTCCTGCCTATCTCTCCTCTCTCATCTCACACTATCGCCCCGCTCGGGCTCTCCGCTCCTCCGATGCCATGCTTCTCGCCTGCCCAAGGACCTCCACTTCCCTTACTCGGCTTCGTCCTTTTTCTTCTGCTGCCCCTTACGCCTGGAACGCTCTTCCAGAACACTTGAGAACTACAAACTCAATCACTGCTTTTAAGACTCAGCTCAAAACTTTTCTTTTCCCTATAGCCTTCAAATATTGAGTTTGTTCTGACTTTACACTGTTGGTTTTGCCCTACCCTGTGCCTGTTTACACTTCCCTGTGCCTGTTTGCATTCTCCTTCCCTCTTTATTGTTTACTACAACTTATTAGATTGTAAGCCTATGCGGCAGGGTCTTGCTATTTACTGTGTTATCTGTACAGCACCATGTACATTGATGGTGCTATATAAATAAATAATAATAATAATAATAATAATAATAATAATAATAATGTGAACCGGGTCATACTATCCTAATCAGTATAGAGGTGGTATGATGAAATTCATGTTAAATTAATACTAAATTTGGAGCTTTCTGTGCTCCAGAATCAAACACACTTCTTGCTTCTAGTGGGGAACTCTAATAGAGAAAAAAGATTCCCTGAGACTCAGGGAAATACGTCCTCTCAAGGTCATGCTCAGATAAATGGTATCAGCTACAAAACTAAATCCACAGGAATTGTGTTGTGGATAAACAGAAGGCGCTTTTACCTCCTCTTCATTTACCTACCACATAAAATTCTTTGCAAACTTTGAAGGAGAAATGATACATATAAAGGTTATTCTCTAGTTATAACAAAAAAACCTTCTTGACACAGGACGAAGCACACTTTACTATATGCCAGACAAAGAGACATGAAGAGACCCTGATACTGGTGCTTCCATTGTCAGTAGCAACAGAGAATTACTTCAATCAATCTTGAAATTAATTTTGCATTTTAAAAACTGAAACAGCCTTTGCACTGGGTACAGTGTCAATTCTTTCATCTTGATTACTTATTATGTGTTAAACCATTTAGTCACACCTCCCACTGTGCAGTGATTGAGTTCATGGTCACAAACACACAGGCCACAAACACAGTGAAAGCAATTGATGTTGCTCTAAACATTTGAAGATTGATTAGCGCATGCAAAGTCTGAGTACCAGTGTCCATCCAATTAGTATCGTTCAGATCATATATGAGAGCTTGGCATCTTTGTAAGATGATGGACTTGCAGCATACCTTTGGATAATTTAGGTGATCAGAATGACATTTCTGCTAGTAACTGAAGGGAGCAGCTTTGAAACACATTCTTGTGGCACATTCTGCATCTGTAAACAGATACATTGCTTCTTACATTGATGCTTGGCCCAACAGGTAGGAACTATTTATTTTCAGTTTTGTGTGGCAGCCTGGAATCTATGGCACCTGGTGTTCCTCTCATTCGTTAAATTATCCCACTCATTGTACTAAGACACATTTATAAATATCATTACATGCAAGTTATGTTCCTCTTAACCCTGGCATTTCACCATAAGGTATGAAATTGGTATGTACTATATATATCTTGTAATGTTCCTCGGGAGTGGGCAATGTGATGGTGAGCTTACCTGCTCAAATTGCAGTTCACCTTAGACCTTGCTCGCCAAGTAATGACTCTGAAGCTTCCACAACAGTAAACACGTGGGAGAAGACTAACTCCTGAGGAGCCTGGCTCCAAAGCCCACTCAATGGCACCATTGGATAACCATAGAATCATAGAATAGCAGAGTTGGAAGGGGCCTACAAGGCCATCGAGTCCAACCCCCTGCTCAAAGCAGGAATCCACCCTAAAGCATCCCTGACAGATGGTTGTCCAGCTGCCTCTTGAAGGCCTCTAGTGTGGGAGAGGCCACAACCTCACCAGGCAACTGATTCCATTGTTGCACTGCTCTAACAGTCAGGAAGTTTTTCCTGATGTCCAGCTGGAATCTGGCTTCCTTTAACTTGAGCCCGTTATTCCATGTCCTGCACTCTGGGAGGATTGAGAAGAGATCCTGGCCCTCCTCTGTGTGACAACCTTTGAAGTATTTGAAGAGTGCTCTCATGTCTCCCCTCAATCTTCTCTTCTCCAGGCTAAACATGCCCAGTTCTTTCAGTCTCTCTTCATAGGGCTTTGTTTCCAGACCCCTGATCATCCTGGTTGCCCTCCTCTGAACACGCTCCAGCTTGTCTGCATCCTTCTTGAATTGTGGAGCCCAGAACTGAACCAATGGTGGTTTAAGTTGTCATCCGTGAGTTGAGCTGTCAACAGTTGGTTATTGTGTTGTCTGTTGGGCAAAAACCACCCCACGGTTGACTATTTTCCCAAAACAACCAACTGAGAAACACAATGCGCTGCAGAGTGGACTAATCGCACAACTGTTGATTAGTATGTTGTCTGTCAGGCTCAGTAAACTATTTTGCAGGGTTGAGTTGACAATCTTGGTTGGCTACAGAGTTCCTGGGCAAGAGTTGCAAAAACCATGCTGGCTGCTCTGCTACAGCTGGCACAACTGGCAGAGGCTGCTGGGATAGCACCAGGAGGACTGAGGGAGGAGGGGGGTGGGGACAGGGGTGGGGGTTGTGTCAGTCAAATCCTGGGTTGACTATTAGTCCACTCAACGCCAGCCCCAACCACTCCACAGTTGTGTAGGAACATATCATGTGGGGAGTACCCCATTGTGAGTTGACTATTCCCATCACCATTGACTATTGTGTCGTCCGAACACAGCCAAAGAGAAGAGAATAGATGCCCTGCCCAGGCCTCCAGAAAGTAAAGGGAAGCTAACAGCTGCAGGACTCTTAAAGATATATACATACACACCTATCACACATCTTGCATTCTGCACATGTGTCTAGCCCAATGCACTGTCACTGGCTAGCGTATTTCAAGGATGTGATGTAAACAGCAGAGGTGGAAGCTGTTTGGTTTCTTCTCTTGATCACTAGAAGTGGCCCATGTTCCACTGTTAGAACAAGCCTGGTACATCAGCATCTTTGTCTTGATAGTTTGGCTCTGAGCAGATTCACAACGTGCATTTGTACAAGGTGGTAGTACTTTTCATGAAGCAAATATTCTATTTCTCTTTGATCACTCAATATGAAGCTAAAATAGCACAATCCAATAATTATTTTCTTCAGAAGTGTTGTCTAAAATTACCAAGGAGTGTTTCTTAAAGGACTTGGCCATGTTCTGGCACAGGGAGACTGAGATCAAAATGGCCACAATCTGATGATATGGTCAAGGATATGAGAGTAATCAGGCACTGCAGGCAAACAGGGTCTCCTGCCTCAAGGGCCAGAGACAGGAGATATTGGCCTAATCTACACCAAGCAGGATATTGCACTATGAAAGCGGTATATAAAAGGCAGGAGCCACACCAAGCAGGATATAGCACTTTGATAGGGTGAACATATGAAAAGGAGGACAGGGCTCCTGTATCAGTTGTAGTGAAAAGGAAATTTCAGCAAGTGTCATTTGAATATATGGGGAACCTGGTGAACTTTCCTCTTCATCACAACAGTTAAAGTTGCAGGTGCCCTGCCCTCTTTTAAATCTGGCCACTCTAGTATAGCTCCTGCACCTTTAACTGTTGTGATGAAGATGGAATTTCATCAGCTTCTTCATATATACAAATGACACCTGCTGAAATTCCATTTTCTATGCAACTGTTAAAGATACAGGAGCCCTGTTCTCCTTTTCATATTGTCACCCTACACTTTGAAAGCACTATGAAAGCAGTATATGGTATGATCCTGCTTGGTGTAGATTAGGCCATAGTCATGGATGGGCTGGTGGTCAGATCCTAGATTTGGCAAGCAACATGAGGTTCGTGTTGCTACTCAGGTGACAAATTGTTCAGGCTGAGGAATCAAGCCTAGAGTAACAACCAGGCCCTCATTGTTTCTGCACAAGTCACTTGGCTCAGTTGAGTTGATGAGCTACAGTGCCATCATAATGGTGGTTGTGCTGTAGCACATGAAAAATCAGGCTAGTAATTCCTTCAACCCTGTGATCTGCCTCAGTGGCACAGAGAATAAGGTGTCTGGGCCCTGATGGATTAGTCCCCCAGTAGCTTATAGTTTGTTCTATGGTGTCTGTGTTATTTTTATGCTGATCATAAAGGCAGAATTTTTTTTGAAGCACATATATGAAAGATAGTTCATGAAGTTTGTGCGAGAGACTGTTTGTGGTCAATGGGGACCATTGGTGAACTGCAGTTCCCTGGCTAAGATGTACCCCATTTTTGTCTTGATTTTTAGGTAAAACTCACAACTTGAAATCTGACAAGTTTGCAAACAGATACACAATATAGGCTCTGTTAACTATGAGTACCTCCTCCAAACATATGCCATAGTTTTGAGCCACAAATCCTGAGTTTTACACTGCTACCAATCCACAACTGTGTACAGACACATCAGTTGTGGATTTGTAGTTAACACACACAAAAAACAGCATTCTCATATAACCTCCAAACACATGTCAATGTTTTGTGGTAGTTTTGTGATCCTTTGTATCACAATTCTCACGTTTTGTGCCACCACCAAAAAGCATGACAATGACATACCCTGAGGTGGGCTAGGGGCAAAAAAAAAATCCATGTTTTTGTATTAATTCCAAACCTATGCCAATGTTTTGTGCTATTTTTGTGTTGTTTTGTGCCACCTTTGAGCCATTTTTACCCTTTTGGTAGTGGCACAAAACATTTGTAGCACAAAATGTGACACATTTACATACCACAGAGAAACTGGAATCTAAAAGGCCATTGTGACTTCTTATGATATTGTTTATATCTAAATCCAACTTTCCTTGTGAAGTAAAATGGGTTTAAGATTACATTTTTGTTTGGGGAAAAAGAACTTCGATATTTATTTTTGTATGAAGTATTTATAACACTTTTCTTACTTTAGACATTTTATGCACAAAATGGAAACACTTTGAACACTAGAAAAGGTGGCTCAAAAATTTACCAAACTGAATTCACAGTTACAGACAAAAACTTTTAAAAATGGATTAGAATGAGACATTATCTTAGGCCATGAGGTTATGCCGCTCTCTTGAAGAGTGTTGATCATTAACTCTGCATCATAAGGGTCAGAAACCGGTCCACACTGTTAACCTACTTCTAAAAATGACTGTTATGGAACAATCTATAACACTGTTCTCATAACTATAGCTAATGATTTATGCAACAATAGAAATGAGGCAGAAAATGATTCATACCTACACTTTGGCTTTAACTTTAAAATATCACATATATGCCTCAAGCTGTCTACTGCCTAGATTAAAAAGAAATGTAGTTAACTTCTCTTAGCTTCCAACTTCATCCTAACTTTACACCTAATCTCATTATCACTAACATGTTATATACATAGATAATGCATTTCTATACATTTCTACCTCTATGAAGCTTACACCAGGTAATTAGGTTCAGGATTGCAGCCTAAGAAGGACAGTGATGTGTTTATCTAAATATATTGTAGAATCTGAAAGCATCATTGGCCATCAAGGAGTGAAATTCAACAGGGATTCAGGCCTGATTCTGGAATGAAAACTGCCTTGGTTGCCTTGTGGGATGACCTTTGCCAAGAACAGTACAGGGGGAGTGGGACCCTGTTGATTCCCTTGGACATCTTGACAGCTTTTGATACCATCAACCATGGTATCCTTCTGGAGGCACTGCACTGCAATGGTTCCAATACTACTTGAATGGCCGATTCCAGAAGGTGGTGCTGGGGGATTATTGCTCTGTGTCTTGGAAACTATGCTATTGGGTTCCACAGGGCTCTCTTTTATCCCTCATGATGTTCAGCATCTACATGAAACTGCTACCCACTATAGAACCTACTAAGGTATTCATTTTCAGGGACCTGTGTTTCTGAGAATACAATTTGTGACATTTTCACTACTGAAAAAAAATATCAAGGTATGGTGTTAGCTAGCATGAGCGGAAAAGACTAGTGATACTGAATTAACCACATCAGGAATGATAATACAAGACATTTTTTATTCCTAAGTATTGTATTTTGCAATGTGATCCTAGAAGTTAGTTCTAGGATGACATAATCTTGAGGACCTTTGATGGATTCATTATAACACTATAAAAGAGATAACATGAAAGAGAAGCAATGGCTAGGTAAACTTTTGAACAAAATAATGCATTTTGTATCCTAAAGACAGGCTATTTCTCTGCTCTCACTATACACTGAACATTACCATACCATTTGATAATGACCTATCAGAACCTGTTCTTTGATTAAAGGCAGCTGCTTTTGATTACAATCAATGAATCGTTAATTTGTGCTCAGCTACAAAACAGTTGGATCCGATCTATTATTCATTCTTGAAGCAGAAATTCTATTTAGACTCGAGTCCTGAATTTTACTAAAGCTTTCACTCTCTTGGCTATTAATAATTTTGTTTTGAAGTTTGCTCTCTGAGGTTCCATGATGGCCTTCCTTTGTTCTGTTGAAACTGAAATAATGCATTCAGCTGCTGCCCTGATCAGTGCATCCATCTCCCTGGCCGTATGTCTAACATGGTCTGATTTGGGCTTCTGACAGTCATGTGATGCTCTTTTGATTCTTTAAAATTCTCAGCATCTTTGTCCAGTACAAAATAAGTCACATTCACAAAAGACTGATGCACTTCAGTTTGTGAATTAGTTTGTGAAGCAACGGCGTGCTGTCTAACCAAATATCTCTAAAAAATACAAAAATACATAAAATATATTTGTAGGACCCACAGTATCAGTTCCTTTCTGAATTTGATTTATTTATCCTGCAGTATTCTCATCATTTTGAAAAGACATATTGCTGCCGTCAGTTTAGCAATCTTTCTCATGGTGCATATGCACATCTCAAAATATGTGGTAAACTGCTTGAAAATTTATTCCTCTGGGAAAGGCTAAGGAACTAGAACCAGAGAGTTTGTAGAAACAAGAAGATTAGTGTTCTTGCATCTAACCTACACTATGGGTGAAAGCAGAGAGCTAATTACCATGTCGTTCCTAATTTTAAATTTACATCATCAACATATAGAATAATGGAATTAGTTATCTCAATATAGTTTATATCCACCCCCGCCCAAAATGCAAGACTTCTGGGATTACATTTTGAAGAGATTCCTTAGAGATACTGTTACTGGTTTTAATACAAAAAGTTAAAAAGCATTTTCCTCTTATCAATAACTCACACATTATAGAAATGATGTCAATGATGCAAGTTGGGTCTAGTGCAAGCTAGCCTAATTCACAAATCTTTTCAACACTATCAGCTAGCTTACATGACACCTTGCTTGATGGACGGATGATGACTGAACATAAAATGAAGCCCACAATCAATATGTGCTGGCTTACTATCAGCAACTACCACCACAACATAAAATGTTTGACAGGAAGCAAGAAAGTTAATGTAAATTGTAAAGTGTCAAAATGCCCTGCTATTAGCTCTGTGTTGCTAAGAGTGCTAGACTGATGCCTATAATTTAAAAGGCTGTTTAATGTATTCAACCCAAGCCATATAGAAACCTCTTCAAAATATTCTACCAAGCTACCAACTTCTACTAAGATTAATTCTGAAGTTATTTTTACTATCGATGTGTAAACAGGAATAACGGCAGCATGCGTTCCCTATTCCAGGTTAATATGGCTATTATTTCCTTATCTGTTGAAGCTATTATATCAGGGCTTATTCTGAGCCACAGCAGTGCTGGCCTCTCTACCAGTAAGTAGCTTCTCCACCACTGGCACGAGGTTCTTTGTGGTTGGAATAAGAGAGAGGGAATGATGGTGAGGTGGGGAAGGAGAACCAGGCAGCATCCTGTCAGCATTGGAAGTGGTGCACCAAATTCCCCGCTTTAAATCTAAACAGTGGTGGAAGACTAGGGATTATTACAGCCTCTCTATAAAACCTACCTGTCAGCCAGGAGATGACCATCAGCTCCCTGCAATTTCCAGCTTTCCCTGGAGTACTAGGGTGAAGCCCACATTTTCTAAATTACCCCTCTTTTGAAATGCCACTGGTCAATAGCACAAAAGAGATGGGTTCTGTTTCCTAAAGCTGCAAGATCATGTAAATTGCACATGAATGGCCAAAGCTGCGAGAAAAGAAACAAAGGCAAAGGTGATAGAAGTTGAGTATGGTCTGAATATGCATTTTGCCTTAAAGAGCACATATCAGATGATGCCAAAGTCCATACACTAAGACTATACAACTGGATTCACATTCTATCCAGGGCAAAGTTCTGTCTCCAATAGTGGTCAACCAGATACCAACTCCAAGAAGCTCATAAGCAAGGCACAATGGAAATAGCCAATCCCTTTGCCTTCAGCATCTGGTAACCAGGGTCAGTATACAAGAGACCCACTACTGCTTTTGCTCTGTGTGTCGCCCCAATTCTGTTGTACAAGCAGCACCCACCACTTGCACAACAGAGATTTAGAGCTTCTAGGGGCAAGTCCAGAAATAAGCAAAAATGCTTGTTTCGGGAACAGGGCAGGGTGGCAGAGTTTCCACTTATTTTGGGTTGCTCCTGGAAGCGCTAAATCTCCATTCCGCAAGCGGCGGGCATGGTGGTGGAACAGTGGTGCTGGCTGTGCATGGGCAGTCACTGGTGGATTCTGACCCATAGGTATATGCCTCTGAAAAGAACATCCATTCAGCTATTACGACTAATTGACTCTGACAGACAATCTTGCAGACATTTGTCTATTTGTTAAAAAACATCTAAACTAGTGGCCACTCTCCAGTCCTCTGGTACAGTGGCTTATCTTATTGGGAGGTTACATACTTTTGTTAGAAGATCAGCAATTTCACATTTGAGTTTGGGGCCAGGTTATTTGAAGGAAGCCTCCTCCCATATGTACCTGCCCAGACCTTAACATCATCTACAGGGGCCCTTCTCCGTGAGCCCCTGCCAAAGGAAGTAAGGCAGGTGGCTACTAGGAGGAGGGCTTTCTCTGCTGTGGCACCCCGGTTGTGGAATGAGCTCCCCAGAGAGGTCCGCCTGGCGCCTACACTGTACTCTTTTTGTCGCCAACTGAAGACCTTTTTATTCTCTCAGTATTTTAACACTTAATTTTAACTTAAATTTAAATTTTACTGTTCTAACTCTGTATTTTAATCTTATATCAATTTTGCTGCGTAGTTTTATCCTGGTTGTGCTTTTTATACTGTATTTTGTATTTGTGCTTTTAACCTGTTGGTTGTTTTATTATGGTTTTAATTTTTGTGAACCGCCCAGAGAGCTTCGGCTATTGGGTGGTATAAAAATGTAATAAAGAAAGAAAGAAAGAAAGAAAGAAAGAAAGAAAGAAAGAAATTTCAGAACTGTACACATGGTGATTTCTTTGTTTTCAATTTGTCAATAAGGTCTAGAACTTCATACCTTTCCACCACTATTTACTTCCATTCCTCAGACTCCCTTCCTGAAAATATCAGTTTAAGGCATGGGTATCTACCCTAAATCTTCTGTACTGAGGACAGATGCAAAGAATTTGTTAAGCTTCTCTGCAATCTCCTTATCATCCTTTAGCACTTTAAGTCTGTTGTCATCCAACAGTCCAATCACCTTCCTAACCAGCTTCCTCTTCTAATATATTTATAGGGTGTGTGTGTGTGTGTGTGTGTGTGTGTGTGTGCTTTTTAGCATTGGTCTTAATGTTGTCAGTGATATCTTCCTCACAGTCCTTTTCACATCCCTTATTAGCTTTTTGCATTTCTTTCATCCAAGTTTGTGTTCTTGTTTTGGTCTCCTCTTTTGGGTAAGACTTCCAGTTTTTGAAGGCAGACTTCTTTTCACTTTTTTAACACTGCTTGTCAACCATGCGGCTAACCTCTTGGGACAATTTTTAGAAAATCAGTCTTAAGCAGAAGTTTTGTCATGCAGCCCTCACTAGATTATGCAGAGATATCCAAGGGCTCTGATCCTTGAAAAGAGTGCAGTTTAGAGTGTCTTGTGCTAGAACAATAGCTATGTTATTAAGTTATGTTTAACTGAAATGTACTTTGAAATGAAGAATAAATGTAGTAATATGAGTGTTATGTCCTCAAATGACGGCATTTGGACTTGTGGTTTACGGATGTTATTCTGTTTCAGAAGCTCCTGAAAAAGGATCGGGAGATCCGAAACGTTGAGCTTTTTATAATAATAGTCCGTTTACAACAACACAATTTTTAAAGATTGAAGATACACGTTACAAAAAATAAAAACCTTTTTCTATTTTTCAAACTCTAGAGACTATCTCTTCTTTTTCATTGGATTCGCTTAGTGTTTTTTTTCCCCTCCTTCATTTTGACTTAAGGAATAAGCTACATAACTTAGTAGCCTTATTGCAAAATAACAAAGGAAAGGATAAGAAGATACTGTGTTATGTCCTCAAAACACCTTAGGAAACAGAATGGCTGAACAGAGCTGCACAGTAGTTCAGCTATAATGGACTGCGGCTTCAAAGACTACATAGGCTGCGTAAATGTCAGATTTCCATTACTGACAGCATGAGGTCTTTGCAACAGAGTTGTTTCTATTAAGACTTCGCGTCACCGTTTGCTCTAATTACTGTTAAAATACCATCTATCATGGCAGGTATCTTTAGCTTATAAACACATCTGAAAGTACATGCATGCACAGAAGCCATTATTGATGGTAGTTGCGCAACCAGGGGGAGGGAGTAAGAAAGGCTTGAAAAAACTCCCACATCCAGTGGAAAGAAATTGATTATACAGGCATCAAACAGGATACAGGTTCACGTTACAAATGGTCCAGATTATGGTGCTTTCACAAAGTTCCATTGCAAGGCTGACAGGTAACCCTTCTTAGGTATAATCCATTGACCACTCTGCTGGTATCTGTACAGACTAGAGTTCAAGTATTTTGATACAGCTAATGCTTGCAACTGAACTGAGTTTATTAATCAATTTCAGGGATCTTCCAGTGGCAGGAAGGAGCTGGATGGCCACACGCAGCACCCTCTCCCTGCTGTTTCCCCCAGAGGAGAAGATGAGGGATCTGACATCTTATCTGCTACAGAACCATCAAGTCAGAGGGCCAAACCAAATGTGTGTATGTGTATTAAATAGACATGTCCCAGCTCACCAATAAAGAAGGGGTAGGGGTTGAATTGTCACACTAAAAGGAATATGAGGGTTGAAACCCACCATCTCCCCCACAATATTTGACTTCACTCCCCTGCTTTAGGGCACAATCCTATAAACATTTATATGGAAACAAGTCCTACAACCACCAATATTCCCCAGTTGGCCATGATGGCTGGGGAATGCTGGGAATTGTAGGGCTTCTTTCTGTCTAAACATGTGTAGGATCGCACCCTTATAATGTTTTCTTCCTGCCGGCTGATTTTCAGTATCAGAGTTGGGTTGAGGGAAAACATCATAAAAGCGAGGGGGCAGGTTTCATTCTCCTCCATGCATTCCTCTTAGTGTTAAAAGTTAACCCTGCTTAATATTCAAACCAGCAAGCACAAGTTTAATAACCATGCAAACATCTGGTTCGGCCCCAGAGCCTCCCCTCTTCCAGATCATGTTTTCTGCTGTGGAAAAGGCTAATTAGAGGAAAGGGCTGAGCAGCTTATCAACTAGTTTATTTCTGAAAGTTCTTCATCTTCTCTCTCTCTCTGTGCGTGCGTGTGTGTGTGTGTGTGTGTGTGTGTGTGCGTGTGTGTTTTAAGTTAATACACATCTTGTTTTGATAGAATTGCTTTTTGTTTTTTATAAAGACTGCTCCTGGGCCCACATCCATACAGGGCAGTTTTTAAATCATGATAAACACCTCTCTGCTTCTCCACAGAAGAAAAGGAGATTGCAGAGCTGCAGTCAGAGTAGAAGGAGAAGTCCATGACATCAATCAGCTTGTTGACAGACACCACACACCTTTCCAAATCCATGCACAATCTTACCCAACAGGTCTATATGCTTATTGAAAGGGAAGAAAAGAAAGATGGAACCCTGTGGGACTGCAAAGGAAGCATGCAAGGAGATGATGGTGCGTATATATGTATGTCATCTTGGATAGGCAGCTTTGTAGGAAAGCACAGAAATTCTGTGCCTTCTAGATAAATGATTCTTAGGGCCCATTCAACCACAGGTGTTTCTGAACCTTGAAAATGACATATTTTGGATATAATTCATTACCCATACATACTCTGTCTGAACTGGTTTGTCTGGTTTATTTGTCACCATTCTCAAAGCATTATTTTTTATACACAATTATGGAAAACATTTTCAGGTTCTTCTTTGTGTGAATTTTTCTTACACTCTGTGCACAGTAAGCCTAATGCTGATCTTAATTCTACTCTTCTTGCACCTTCTCTGCTCAGAGTAAGCACTGAAAAAAAACACTTTCACATTGCTTTTAATGATTTCAAGGTTGTACACACTCTAACATGAGGCGTTTGTGTTTGTGTGTCGTGATGTATGGATGGTGTACTGTATATCAGCAGCTTGTGCATGCACACAAACAACCCAGAGATTTACATTTGTTGTTCCTCAAGTAGTAATAAAAACAATCGGGAGCCATAAAAGATGAAAGACAGAGAAGTAGCAGCATTCAGAAATAGGATTCTGATAATTGCAAACAGCAGGGAGGGCTACTGGCCAGGAGACTGAAAAGAAACACCCTTTCAGTAGATTTTTATTTTATTTTTTATCACTGGGACAAAATAAGCAATATGAGAAGAGTTTGACATACCACTACTGCTGAACTAGTGGGGAGGAGAATCAGGTTGAAGATAAAACGGTAGCACCCTTTTCTATTGTTTTTCCTTCTTTCTTCCTTTTTTTGTCCATGAACATTTTGCTCTACTTCTTGGGGATTGCAGTATGGAGGCAGGGGGACACGATGGTGGGAACATTGGCAGAAGTGGTACCTACCAAATACGTGGTGGTTACCACCCAAGAAGATGCCTCTATTGCTGCAGCAGGAAAATTTCTGCCCAATCCCATCATGTGATACATAGTGTGGGTTCCTAGCAGGAGGGGAATTATAGGAGGGGAATTGGGAAGACCATACATTAGTTGGCTGGCTTATTCTTCATGAGACAATTCCCTCCCCCCCCCCGCCCACCCTCACCCACCCCACCCTCCCGCATGGTTAGAAGTTTTTGTTTTCTCACAAAACAAAACCAGGGAGGACTGCTTTTGTAAAGGTCACATTGACATGATGCATGCACTACCCGTGGGGCATCTGTGAAGAGGAATGCAGACCACGCAGGAACAAAACAGGCACATATGCTCATAAATAATACTCTTGATTTAAATTGATAGGAGAAGACCATTTTCAGGGGGAAGAGAACTCACTTCAGTACATATATTCACATATTGTAGGGTAGGTAAATTCACATTGTGGGCTAGTTATTATTGGACTTCCCATGCCAGCACTAGAGTGGGGTGGTTCCCCACCTTTAACAAAAAATGGTTTTGTTTGATTTTTAATGGAGAAGTTGCTATTTTGTGTTCAGTCAACAAGGCTCTGTGAATTAGGGGAAATATTAGCCATCTTCATAATGAAACTTTTAAAATATTTGTGCTTTCAAGTCTTCCATACCTCTAAAGACTAAAGATGTTAATAGAAATATAGGCTTTATGAGACAGTGCTTTCGTGTTTTACAAATAAGTCTTTGGTGGCAATGCTTGCAGAGTTGAAAAGGCTTTTCAGGAGTCCAAACTAGAAAAAGAGGGAGAGCCTAAAAAGGTTGACTTTCAAAATTACTGAGTATCTCCATTGACCATTATTTTTAAGAGAAATTTTAGTTGCTGAGCACTTTTGAAAATCAGTGGCACATTTAAAAAGTCAAATGGAAAGGAAGGGTTCCCATTGTTTCTGGCCCTATTAAGCCAGTGGAAGTTTTGCCATTTATTACTGTTGGGTTGTTGCTGCAGTTGGTGATTTTAAATCCCAGATGTTTTCTTTCTGTTTCTGCAAGAGGTCTTAGCAAGGAGGAGAACGTTAAGCATGTTGGTGTCTCATAGAAAACAACGCATCCTTCCCCTGATTTCAATGTTTCTTAGGCCCGCTTCAGTCTTACAGTTGTTGTGCCCTGCATCTGCTCATGTGGTCAGACAGAAGGCATTGTGAGAAAGTGCTCCTGCTATGACTAGGGTGACCTATTCTACTGGGTACCCAATAGTCACTAACACGACCCTATTTCCCACAAGCTTGATGTTACATAGAGATAGAAGTAGGCTTTCCTTCTGACATCACCTATGGTTTTATCCAGGATGCACAAGTGACACAGCTCTGAGGAAACTGCCAGGAAGGGCCCTGCTTTTCCATAAAAAAAGGTTATAGCAACAGGTGCAGAGCAGAATGATGCCTCTCACTGGTTTAACCTTTATTAGTGATAAATCCAAAAGCAAGTTATTGAACTTCAATGAGTTGTTCTTCAGAGGGGGAAATGTAGACCTACAGATGGCAATTACCTTTTTTTTTTAATGGATGAATTTATTTAAGAAGCACTTCTAATTTATTGCAATTTTAATTTCATTGTCCCCAGGAAGAGGGACTATCGCCACCCACCCTGATTTCCCCCAACATTAAAAAGGCTAAGCTATCAAGCAGTCTGCATTCCGTCCCCACCCCCCATAGGTTGCTTATGCTAAGAAATGCAGAATAACAACAATGCTTGTGATTATATTAGAAACTGTAATAAAAAAATATGACCTAGAAAGGTATTTTTGTTCACATATTTGCTACTTGGTTATAAGCTTTTATTGCAAATTTTAATTGAGAGTAATAACTCGCCCTTTCTTTCACTGATCTGCTGTGAGGATATTTGCAATATACACTGTGCTGTACCTCCCTCTGCTGTTAACATGGAGGCTGCATCCTCAATACATTACGGTGCACATAAGTGCATGGCCCTGAGGTAAATGTAGATACTGGAATCTATAATAAATCAGTAACAAACAGAAGACTGTGAGGTCAAGACAGCAATTCTATTTCAATTTTGGCTAGAAAACCAATGCTCCAAATGCTTAAAATTAGCTTGTACATCAGCCTTACTAACGTGTGTGTATAATTATGGAGAAGAATACATCTCTCTGTACCTTCATAAATACAAAAGCAAAACACCAGACTGCCCTTGCAGTCTGGAGAAGAGTGAAGATTGTTATGGAATAGGACCCTTACAAGGATATACGTTTTCCTAGCTGGGAGAACAGCAAAAACGCTTAAAAATTCTGCAGATTCAAGTGAAAATTAAACCTAAATAGGATCGGACAATTCCTGTCCCATTCTATATCACTGCTCTATCACTGAATATGATGGTGACAGAACATTATTTAGATATTTTAAAACATGAGAAGTAAACAGTGAAAGGCTAGTTTGTCAGATTTCTGTTTGGGAGAAATGGCTAACTCCCACTAGTAATAATAAAGCCCTTCCCAAGATAATATGTGGCTGTATGCCCTGTGGGATCAGTTAAAAAACAGATGAACACATAATAAAGGGGCTCATTGAAATGTGAACCATTAAGTAGTATAGATTTTCAAGGTAATATACACTGAAGGCACCATATAAATCACTAGTAACAATAGCAATTTATAAAAGTTAAGACAACAAATGTAGAAAAGTTGTGATATTCAGGCATCTAAAAGTCTTATAAAAAGCATTTGTGCCAGTTGGTTACTTGAATTTCTCCTTTCCGTTTTGGTACCTTATAATATTAAATTATTGTATGCTATAATAATAAAGGAAGCAAACACATTTTAATACATAAATATGCTGTGTTAAATTCAGACTTAGGTCATTGCTAAACCAGGCTATATCTCTGGCTGATACCCGGGATCACCCCTGTGCATCCAGATGACGCACAGGGGATCCCGAGCTCAGGCAGGGATCAACCCTGCCTGGCCCCAGGATATAGCCTACCCCTTTGGGCCCGCTTTTTCTGCAGTCCCAGGCTGAGCCCATTCCGCCGCTTTTCCCAGCTACATGCGGTTACTCGCGTGTAGCCGGGAGAAGCCACGCATGGGCCACAGCGCTCCCCAGGAGTGCTGTGCCCATCGGGGGCAGGGGGGGGAGCGGGGATTTTTTTTTAAAAAAAAACTTACCTTGGGTCGCTCGTGCGCAGCCAGCCCTTTAAGATGAAAAAAAATGGCAGACGCAACGGGGCTTTCCTTCAGCCCATCACGTCTGATGTGTAGACTGGGGCGACAGCCTGCGATAGTTGTATCGCGGGCTCTCCCCTCCTGTATCGCAGATTTTCAGGTAGGTCTAGCAAAGGCCTTAGTAATACTTAGAGCAGATCCACTGAAATCAATATGAGTTAAGTAAGTCATGTTTAACTTAAGTTATACTTATTTCAGTGGGTATACTCTAAGTATTGCTAAGTCTGGATCCAATCTATTGAATTTCTAGTGCTGGTCATAGGATTTGCCTCAATTAGTCACTTGAAACATGGAGAACTAAAACATCTAACCTGCAATATTAAACTCGCACCTGCTAATATGTGTTAATTTGATATGTGTACTTGCAAGACTGTGTCCTACAATGTGCAATACAAGAAAATGGAGGACACTATGCCCATCTTCAAATCTACATCTAAATTGCTACTCCAATCTTTCCTGAAAAGTGCAATTGTCCTTGTTTTTCTAACTACCTGGTAATGTTTGCAACTAAATGTTTCTAACTACCCCGTAAATGTTTGTAATATTCTCACAGCCATTACAATCATCAGACTTCCAGCCATAGGTGCCCACATTGAAGCAATTGTGGCAAGGCTGACATCATGTGCAGAACTCAGTGCCAGTTGGCTTTGTGCACAGTGGTGTGAGAGTGATAGGGTACCCAAGGTTGTCAACACTATCATGCCAGGAATGGTTGTGAGAATAGGTCCTTAATCAGTGCAAGCATGAGCTTTTCTTCCAATGCCTCTTATGGCCTTCTTACTCCTTTGAATTTCTCTCTTGACTGAGCTCTGGCACAATTAAATATATCATCTGCCTAAGAAAAGTTTCTAAAAAAGACAGCCAAAAAATGAGTCTTTAATTCCAAGTCATCTTCCTGCAAAACAACAGATAACATAAAATGTATTCAGCAAGGTCTAAACGTATTCCAGGCCAAGAATTCTTGACTGTTTTGTAGCCAAATGGCATATGTTGTAAAAAGAGGAAGATTTAACAGCTTTGAGACACTATTTTATTTGTGTAAATATGTGCTATAAAGCTACCAATACACAAGACATATTGATTAAGATACAATAGCCTTATTAAGATACATCACATTTTGTTTCCCCAGATCACTAACTTCCAAACCATGGTTTGGAATTGGTTTGCAGACCATGGTCTAGAGATTAGCATTAACCATAGTTACCTGATTTGGACACCATGACATACAAAAGCTGGAGGAATCCCAGAAATGTAGAAAAGAATCAGCATGCAAACACACAAGATATTTCTCATCCTTGAAATACTCGTTTGGAGTATCACTGAGTAACTTAGCAATGATGAATTAAAGTGATACCACACCAGCAAGGTCCACTGAATTGTCTCTTGGTTTTTGTGGCAAATAATATGGGAGAGAAGTCACTATAACATGAAGCTGAAGTAAACCTCTACCTTCCCACCATCTTTTCCACTGCCTTAATGACCCTCTACCAACAGATCTGCAATTCTACTGGCATCTTCACAATATCATTCTTCTTAATTATATGAACATGGACTCTGTAATGTGTTGGCGGTGCCATGCAGAACTCATATAGATCACTAAATATCATGAACTACCGATATGACTCTAAAATAGTATGATCCAATGGACTGAAGAGGGAGTGGGGCTGCGCCTGCTTGTCCTGACTGCTTCCCTCAATGTCACATGGATGTTGGAGGTCAGGTCATGGTCCTGACCTGCAACATCTATGCATTCAGTGTGATATTTGCAAGGGGAGCTTGTGATGTGTGTATTGCTATATGAACATAGGCTCTACCCCCTATTGGGATGTTTGTGCCATTTTGGTTCCTGATTGGATGGAGTCCTTAAATGCATAAATGGCTCTAGATGTATAGGTTCCCTTTCCAAACATCTTGTTGAGCATATTATGTTGGAGATAGGGCCTATAGGGCATGTGACATTGGAGGAAGGATCATGGGGACTGCTCCCCCATGGAATGTATATATACAATTATTTGAACAACCCTAGTGGGTTGGGAGATAATTTTTCATTACTTCCAAATTTCCTTCAGAGAGAGAGAGAGAGAGAGAGAGAGAGAGAGAAAGTGAGAGAGGTGTGTAGTGTTCAATGGAAGTTTATGACTTTAACCACAAAACGATTACCATAGCAGGTAAAATAGTCTATCCACACCTGTATCCTGTTACCATATGCTAAGCTTTAACAGCTAAAGGATTCATTCTGTGAAACTGAGGGGTTCTATGTTGAAAAATGATCCATCCATGTTGTTCCAGAGTGGTAAAGAATATTACCCCATGCAAGTGTACAATACAAGGCATTGCTGGGCAGGGCACTTGTTCTATAAATCCTCCTGTTAAAATAATGAGCACCGTTACACTAATTTTTATAATTCCTTGCACTGTAATTCCCTTTCAGAAAGAGCATCTTTAGGGTGTTTCCTAGAGGATCACTTTCTAGCACTCATATGCTATAATGGAAGTGTTATGACTACAGTTGTTCCTTAGGGAACTTTTGGGGTGAAAATGATAACCCAACATGGTCCTGCTTTGCAGTCATTAGTTACTAGTGTTGCCATTTTTGTCTGGCATTGCTCTTGTAACTTCATCAACTGCATGAGAAACAGAAATTATCTAGTTCCAGCTGGACATCAGGAAAAATTTCCTGACTGTTAGAGCAGTACGACAATGGTCGTGGCCTCTCCCACACTAGAGGCATTCAAGAGGCAGCTGGACAACCATCTGTCAGATATGTTTTAAGGTAGATTCCTGCAATAGGCAGGGGGTTGGACTTGATGGCCTTGTAGGCCCCTTCCAGCTCTACTATTCTATGATTCTATGATTCTAGTTTTTTGGGCTGCAAATGCAGTTGTTAGACAATTCTACTCCTCAATTTCGAACAATTGCACAGCTTTTAAAGACACAGGAGCCTTGCCATAATTGGGGGGAAGGGAGGGGGCAACTCTACCAGTCACCAGTAATCTGCATATGTAAGAGGCAAGTTTCTTGCCCTAACACTCTCCACACTTTTCATGAATGGAGGAGACCAGAAGCAATCTTGCTACCCCTCTCTATTTTCCTTGGAGTGGAAAGGATTTTGAACCCATTCTGTTATTCTATTTTACATGGACAAGGAGACATATAGGAAACTAGTTTTCTAATACCCCAGTAGATATTCTTTCTCTCACTGGGAGGCAGAAATATCATGGAGCAGCCAGGCTCTGAAGTACATACAGCTGAATTCTTTCTTAAGAGCAGTAATATAACTGATGCCAGTAGAAAATATAGGAACACCGGGGGGGGGGGGGATCTACACTACTGCTTTTAAAGCGCTTTAAAGTGCTTTGAAAACATTTTGAAACCTGTATATGCAGTGTGTCCCGGGCCCCAACAGTTGTCAAAACTGTTATAAAGCGCTTTAAAGCAGTAGTGTAGATCCCCCCCAGGATGTTATTGCCAGCAACTTTTAAAAATATATGCTGCCTTATCACCTTCACTCTTTCTATTTAAATAAAGAGAGAGGCATTTGTTTTCTCAGAAATGTATTCCAAAGACTGGAGTCCAAAGGAGAATCTATTTAAAAGTAGAAGCCCCAAACCCAAGACTTTCATGTTAAATTGCTGAAGAAGATGCCTACAGAAAAACACACAGGTTTTACTGGTGATTTTATAAACTCAGCATTTGTGCAGTTGCTTTAAAAGCAGCATTTCCATATCAAACAAATCCTGGCATGGAACGTTTCCTGAAAACACAAAAGGCCATAAATGCACCAATTTGGTACAGATCTTGTGCATAGTAGAAGATTACTTTTATCAGTTGTTAAGCTGCCTTTTCAGTACAAATGCCAAAGACCTCAGATGATGTTCCTAATTGGAATACTGCACAGGAAGCAGTTTGCCAGGCCCATTAATGCTTTGTACCTATCATGCTATCACGATGATGACACTGATCCTCCAACATTTGTTCCAGCAACATTTCAAGTTTCTCTATGCCTCTGCCATGTGCCAGATTGGCAACCTGGATAAACTTTTCCCCATCAAAGCCACTGATGTGGCCGGTGAGTTGTGGAGCTACTAAAGTGAAAGTAGGGCCCAAATCTTTACCAGTGAGCACTGAAAAGCAGTGTGAGAGGCAGAAAGAGACTGGATCAGCACCATGCAGAAGGGTTGCTGGCCAGTGATGTCAGCAGCCAAAGCAAGTCACTGCGGGCCAGGCCATGATAGTGATATGTATTAGTAGCCACAATGTTGGATGGCTTTAAGAGGGTATTGGATGAATTCATGAAGGATAAAGCTATCAACACCTACTACTCCTGATCATTATATGTTATCTCCAGTATCAGAGACAACATGCCTATATACACTAGTTGCTGGCGAACATGGGTTGGAGGATGCTGCTGTGCTTGAGTCTTGCTTGTGAGCTCTTGGTTGACAGCTAGTTTGCCACTGTGTAAACAAAATGCTGGACTATATGGACCCTTGGCGTGATCCAGCATAGCTATTATGTTCTTAAACAGCTGACCCAGCCACACCATTGCCTTGCATGTCACCTCTTGATGCCCATCAGTAATGATATAGGACCCTCCACCCTTGTTCACTTCTTAGTGGCAGAAGCCTTCAAAAACCTTCTGCTCTGTGCCTTATTAGAAGCATGTCGTGTTGAAATATTGCTGGGTCTTGTGAGGCCATCATTGTGTACCCAACATAGACTAGATGTACTAGAAAGATCATCCAAGATAATGACTGCAGAAGAGGTCTAGGAATACTCATAGGTGGAATGGATCCATCTTTGTTGAGATATACATAAGTATACCTATATTTCAATGATTTTTCATTAAATATATACTGAGGGCTGAAGGAAAGAAGCACAGTCTGGCCTTTGCCATCAGCCAGGAAACCAAGAGCCACTGGGAGGTTATATGCCTAGCTCTCAGGAGGGAAACATCATGACAAAGGAGAGACCAGGTTGTCCCCATGCATTCTAAAGAAGGAACAGCTAAAAGGGATCTTGCTCCCCACTTCCTTCCAGAAAGAACACTTGGTTCCAGTTGCAAGCTGCCTTGGGGCAAAAGAGCTGAAGGAAAGCATACTCTGTCCAGGAGACTAAGGGATTCTGGATTGTATTGGTTTGTGTAGGGATCATTATAGACTATTGTAAGCCATCTCGAGAAACAATGGTTGAAAGGTAAGATATAAAACTTATTAACAAAGAATCTACAAGACTCAGACAGTAGTCAGATGGTGCCCAATGCAATTCCATTTCAAAACCTAGGCTGCTCTGGATCTGGCCAATACAGGTATTGGATCTGGGCAGTATATGATAAATAACTCATAAATAAGTTTACTTTATCAAATATTCCCAAAAGTCCTCATAAGTAATCAAATTCCACAACCCAGTCTTTATCATCTGCCCTAAGTTGGCACAAATTTTTGTACTATCAGATTTTTCATTTGGGAATGGGAGCTCCTTTGGCTGTGGAACATTTAGTCCCAGTTGTTTTCTGTTTACCAAATCATAATTTACTTCAAAGAGACCCTAGAGTTAATCTGACAGCTACAAAGAAGTAACTGTTCTTGCAAGTAATTTTCAGTTAAATGATTACATACACAACATCAACTCCAGCTACATCCCCTACATTCCAGTGGTTGCTGTGGCTACAACATATTTGGCTTCTGTACAGCTCAACAAGTACAAGGGGTAAATGACTTCAAAATGCTAATGTAAGGAGATAGTTGAATAGGTAGGAAAGGGTTTTTTTGGGTGTGTGTGTAATCAATTATTTATTTATTTATTGCATTTTTATACCGCTCAACAGCCAAAGCTCCCTGGGCGGTTCAAATTACTCTTTAATTTGATCACATTCCCTCATATATTCTCTCATTCTTCTTCAATTATAGCATGCCCACTATATAGCAACATTAACAGGTTACATTATCATTTGTGAAACCCAAATCCAATCTCTGCTTCTAGTCTAAGGGCCAAAATAAATAAGATGGTTAGAGATCTAGGATCTGATCGTCCTGTTGTTATTTTTTAAAGCAACCATTCCCCTTCCCCTGGGGTTCCAGCTGTTGCATTGGGAAAGAGAGTTAACTCTTTCCATTCCACCATTTCCCAGGATATAAATGACCTACTCCTCCCAGAGCTGCTATTTACTCCACAGAGGAAGTAGTTTGGGGAGTTATTCAGGTTGGTAAAATACCATGGGGAAAAGAGTTAAAAACACTTCACAGTGTCATGGCCCCAATCCAATCCCCCCTAGTATGCTCAGTTTAACACACACACACACACACACACACACACACACACACACACACACACACACACACACACACACACACACAATACTGGGGCATCAGATGGCTTACTGTAGGCCTCAAGAGAACTGAAATAGTTCATGGAGGGTTATTGGATTGCTTTGCAAGAGAGTGGAACAAAGCAGGAGGTATGTGGTACTGGAGGTATCATACTCATTCCTATGGAACTGACACTTATGCCCCTGTGTGAAGAAAACTAGCAAATCTGCTAGCAAACCCTAGGAATTTTTCAGGGCTGGCCCATCTATTGACCTTTTGGGACATTTGTTCCAAGAAGTAGTCCTGAAAGGGATGCATTCAGCAGCCTGAGGTTCAAACACCATTGAACTGGTCAAAATATCTGATATTGCTAAATCTCTAAAACTGATTTGACATGATGCTTTCTTCTGTGCTGACATCCAGTTAGGGAGGTCATATTTTGAAGCAGAGATTATGCTGACAGTGGCATATGTGGTTGTGGCTGTTCTCTGTTAGCCTGTTGATTAGTTCTGTGGGATGTAGAGTGGCAGATTTTGCAGTACTGTAGGGAAAAGGTCATACAGGCTACAATCCTATATCCACTAACCTGGGAAATAACACCCACTGAAATCAGTGGGACTTGCTTCCAACTTGTAAACATACAAAGGATTGAGCTTAAAATAACATACCTCTGTCGACTTCTATAATGTCTAAATTCAGCCTCTTCTACTATGAAGAGTGTAACAGGATCTCTTTCTGAGGAAGCAGAGGAAATATTGTTTGTGTTCAGTGTAAGCTCTTTGCCATGTCCCTAGCATTTTTTGAGTGCTAATGGTAATGAGTATGCTTTGAAGGAGCAGATGCTGAATTTAAATAAAGAAGTGGAGTACTTTCCTTGTGACAATGAATCACACATTAAGTGTAGCATAGGTTTGCCATCGTGCCAAGAAAGGCTCAAAAAGAAAACTAGTCAATTATGATGATGTATGTGTGTGTGTGTGTGTGTGAGTGTTGCGTGTCTTTCAAATATCTTACAAATCAGGAACGTTAGCCAAGCAATTTTGGCTAAGGAAAAGAAATGACAGAATGTACACTGCTTCAGTTTTTAGAAGGTAGCTTTTCTATTAGCTCACATATTCCTTATTATTCATTCTAAATTAAAACTTTCCATGAATGGCTAAAAGCAAAAGAGCAGAAGGTAAGGAAAACATAATTACTAAAAGTAAACCTTGTTTCCATGAGAAGAATATTCTGGCAGATGTAACTGAAAGAAAGCAGAAATATACAATCCCCATCTCAGCTGTAAATAAAAGAGATTTCATGCTCCCCACAATTTAAGAGAAAAGGAAATGTCACATTATAAAAATAAGGCACTTAATATCCCCAGATAGGACTACATTCTCATAGATATACATTTAATTTGTGGAATAGGCAAAATTGCTGGTTCATGCAAACTTAAAAGAGAGCTGCACATTTTAGAAATTCTGATTATATTGGTGACCTTGTCAGGCCAGTTAAAACTGGCATTTCAGCTAGGAGAGTCTTTGTATTTTCTGGCCTGAGAAACTTTGCCTCTCTCTCATGTATTATTCAACAGTAAGCGGGACAATGAATGAAACAGACTTTTAAAAGTGAGAGGGTTTTTTTTTTTTTTTTTTTTTTAAGGGTGGGGGGAGAAACCACTATGGATAAGTAACGGTTACTCAATTTCACCCCCTACAATTTATGGAAAGATTGCACCTTTTACAGAGCTGGAGATGTTCTTACTTGTTATTACAGAAACACCTTCAATTTTGCACATTTCTCCATGCTGACTTGCAGTCCACAGGGTGCTAGCAGAACAGCATATGGTACAACGTGGCCTCTCCTGCTTCTGTTAGAGAGCCACAGTGCAAGCTCTGGCAAGCAACCACTGTAAGAATCAACCTCAAAGGCAGGATTTTTTTTCTTAACAAGGCTCAGTTAAAAATATTGTAGAATTCCAAGCATCTCCATAGGCACTAGTATGATGGATCATCCCAGAATACTGAAGTGTACATTGGTTTTCATCAATACTAATTTGCCTAAAACCACATACACTATGATAGATCTCATTACCCATTAATTTTATTATTTGAAGGTTGGGACTCAAGTGTCCACAAAACCACAATTATAATACTACACATTTTTATGTTATGCATGGATTTGCATTAGATAGTCTCATGTTTACTATTAGATAGACAGATAAATCAATCTGTGCTTGAGGAACGATGCTTTAATACAAGCCATTTATGTTCTAAAAATGCTGGGAACAAATACAAAAAAGCATGTAGGTTTGTATTGTTCTTTTCTAAGGAACAATTTGTGTTTCCTACAAATATAGCTTTGTAGGAAACATTAACATGAATTGAATTGCCTTGTGAGTACAATTATAGTTTTTCATGGTTAAAATAGATTTCAGCATATCTATGAAATTTACTCAGTGCTGTGAAATATGTCTGTTCTCCTTCTTTAGCACTGGAAGCTAATATTTTCTGGTGTTTTTTTTTAATGCACTTCCATCTTGCTGGCTGCCCAGGACACACCACCTGCCACTTTGGCATATTTTGCTTCCTGCAACTGAGCACGTGGCCTAATAGTTTGGAAAGTAAAAATAAAAGTAACAGATACAGTTTTAATGCCACGGTTCTCCTCCTGTATTAGCACATATTTTATTTCTACTAATAAAATACCTAGTCTTTTAAGAACAGTGTAATATGTAAAATGGTACCAGAGTATAAAAATGATTTACCAAGCAGGGGGAAAATCCATCTCCAGTCCTCTGTTTGAAGCTGAATATATGTACAAATCTTTATGAAAATGGAAATATTGGATCCTGTTGGAGATGTAAATTTGCAGCAGTTGGAGTGATCTATATTATACGTGTCAAATCCACTGCATTCCTTCAATATATTTGGCATAAGCCAATGCATAAATAATATACGTGATCAGTCCACCATCTGCTGGAGTTGCCCAAACATACAGCCCAAGGACTTCCTTAGCTAACTATGGCAGCTTGTCAGTCCATAGCTCTGCACTTTTTATACTCTGCTAAGCAGCTACTATACTAACATGGTAGGTCAAATTCTTGACCTGGATGAGCAGAAATGGCTGCAGTACTTACTCTCACCTGGGCAATTTTAATTCATAAGAAGGTCGATCGTAGTGACCATCATCTTCAATATTACAACTCCAGAGGAACTGGTGAGCAAATTGTCTGCCTAAAAGAAGCTTCCTTGAGAGTTCCTTTGGGCACTTTGCATATTTATTTATATGTTGTGATTGTGATATGGAAGGACATAACATGATGGTAGTGTGGACTCATCTATTCACACAGGCACATACAACTTTATAAAGAAAGCAACTAAGCTAGAATAACTAAGCGGCTGGCAGTACAAGAAGGGCTGGGGAGATATGACAACTTCAACTAAGCTAACAGACGGGAAATCACTTGATTTGGTCTCTACACATCTTTAAAATCATGCTCTGTGAACATTGTTATGACAGTGAAAAACAAGATTTTTTCCCTGTAAAATTAAATGTCACTCTTGATAGCATAATATCGGAAACATCATCCTTCCAAGTCCACACCAATACGTTACACAGAAAATTAAACTCTCTCTGTTTATTGAGTGGATAATGCAGTCTTCAAATGTGTGAGAACCCCTGCTAGGTGAGAAATTAAAAAAGGGAGTGCTATAAAGTCTAATGGTATGTATGAAATACAGAAAAAAGGTAACTTAATTGGTAATCAGAAGAAATCATAAAACTAATCATGCAATTAGTGTATTAAAAAGCCAGCATATGAGGTGTGTATAATTACCAGAAAACAATGCTATGGTAGCTTCTAGCATTAGTGAATTAACAATTACGTGTGTGGGTAGGGGGAGGATGGAAGGAAGAGTATGTGGGTACTCAGTTTTACAGGCAAGTTTTATAGTCATATACACTATTTCTTTACTTTGGATACACACAAACACACACACACGCACAGAGAGAGAGAGAGAGAGAGAGAGAGAGAGAGAGAGAGAGAGAGAGAGAGAGAGAGAGAGAAACACCGCTGCATGTGAAAGTTCCTTTTTAAAAATAGTTTTCTTAAATCATTCAAAAAAATTCATTGGGAACATGCTCTGAAAACCCCCAGAATGGATGTTGTGCAATTCTGTTTATAACGAAGAGGTTCTGAGAAGATATCACCTTCTTAAAAGCCCTGTTCACACATCATTAGCCCTTTTCAGATGTTTTTCATGAATATAATGTATGTGCATGTGGGTTAGCATCATAGTAGCAGGTATGTGTGCTCATTATCAAGTCTGAAAGGACTCCTGTATGTACATGTGTACACACATGGTGCTGTCCGTGTACATCCCAGAACCCTGCATTTCCAGAACTTCTGTTAAACACATGTACATCTTTGGGTAATTTTTACTGTTGAGTGTACCCATGTTCATTTTACTTGTTCATATGGTCAATCCACTTCATTATGCATGCTGATGTAAGCAAGTTCCTGAATGGTATCCCAACTGGCATCCAGCAGGGATGAGACAGGAAGTAGAAATGAAACAGAAATGAGACCCAATGCGATCAACGCCATATGCCGAGCAGACAAATTGCACAATACTATATTGCATGACACTACACTGTCACTCTCTATAGTTTGGAAGACAATGTCATGCACAAATTTGCAGATGACAAACATACACACCAATGAATATGGCCTTGGATTTATTTGGGTTCTCCTACACACAACACTTGGGCTGTGAAAACTTACACAGTGAGCAGGGGATGACAAAAGATATCTGGGCTTAGTAGCCAAAAATATCTCTTAACCAGCAAGCATATATTAAAAGTATCTCTGAAAATATGCAGAATGTCTTCCCCTCCCCACTCAGCAAATGGAAGCTTGCCCCTTCTATAGAATTAAGGAGAAGGGCTAGCAGTCCCCATAAATCCCGTGCAGCTTCTCCCTTCCCTGGCAAGCGCCAACGTAGGACAGCAAGCTTCTGTTTTCAAAATCAGGGATAAAAGGGCTAGGAGATAGTGGCCCTTTCTACATCTAAGGATTATCCCAGGCAAATGGAGGGATCATCCCTGCCTGCTCCCAGGTTACCCTGTGTGTCATTTGGATGCACAGGGATGATCCCGGGACGATCCCGGGGGGAAAGGCAGGTGTAGAAACGTCCCCAGTCTCACCCTTTCTCCCAAAGTCATCCACTCCAGAGTTGTCTTCTTCACTTGCAGCAGATCTACTTTAAAAGCCAGTTGGCTGGTTTGCACATAATTATAAAGCCAAGCTGAGAATAAGCCACTGAGGGTTGGCTGTTCGCTCACCAACCCACATTACTCCCGACAGATGACTGAGATCTCTTCAGCTTGCCATGGCTTGTTGACCTCTTAGTCTCCTGCCCGTTCCTGACTCATATCCCATGGGCCATTGCAACACAACCCCTCTTGTATTCTTCTCCTTATGGAGGGAAACTTTTCCAGCTTCTGCTCCTGCTCCAATTGCTATCCCTTTTCAGCACAATTTTTCCATTCATAACCATTTTTTCCTGTGGCCTTGGACATACGCAAATGGTATCGGTTTTTTTTAAAAAAATCTGTCATTCACAAGGGCATAATTGCACAAATTACCTGTCTGCTATTACTTTCTTCAGCAGTACAGATCAATACCCCTCTGTACATGTTGCAATCCAACTAGGCAATTTTATTCTTTCAGTGTATTACCTCCTGAACGGACAAATATTCTCGTCAGTTTCCTTGCCTCACTTCAATGCTTCCCTTGACCCTGAACTCTAAAAGTAGTGGCTGAATGGGACAGAGCTATTAGGGCCGGCAGGTATAATTACTGCAGGAGTAGGTGTGAAAATGGGTTCGTTCCCCTCCCCCATCATGGCAAGTACACATACTCCCACAGTATCATAGAATCATAGAATAGCAGAGTTGAAAGGGGCCTACAAGGCCATCGAGTCCAATCCCCTGCTCAATGCAGGAATCCACCCTAAAGCATCCCTGACAGATGATTGTCCAGCTGCCTCTTGAAGGCCTCTAGTGTGGGAGTAATTACACCTGCCCCAATAGCTCCATCCCACTCACAAAAGCACTCACTTGGTGCTTTTGGAGTTTGGGGTCAAAGGAGGCACTAAAGTGTGTGTGCGCGTGTGTGTGAAACAGGTAAGTGTCAGTTCAGGACATAATATTCAATTGACAAGTAGAAATTTACTGGTTCCCCCCACCCCGGTCTGATCGCAACCCTTTTGGGAGGAATTACTTCATTTCCCACTTTTTTTTTTACTGCTTCTGAAGTACTCAAATGTTTTTGTAATTCCCCCTCTGCCACAGTTCTTTGCAAGTGCGCAGATTCACCTATCTGTTATGTACAGTCTGCAAAATGACATGATTCTGTGGACATCTGTAACAGGATCTTTTTCAAAAAAACGTTTTTGGAATTTTATGCAATTTAGTTATAGCATTTAAAAACAAACGAAAAAACACCAGCTGGAAATGCACATTTTCTCCATAGGCTAAAGCATGAAAATGTGCATTTGGGGAGTATTTGAACACATGGGGGAAGTTGCATATTTTCACAAGTGCTAATTTGTGCAAATGCAAATTTGCACAAATTTGGGGAAATGGAAAATTCCATCCATGAGTGGATGACAGAACAAAAGGCACCTGACAATTTGTGAAATGCAGATGGAGCTACAAAATCCATACATCTCTAGTTGACACAAACAAGAGTCACAAGCCACTGTGGCTTATCATGTCATGCAAACACAATCTGTCTTATGTTGTTATTTTGTTTCTGATCTTAATTAGCCTTCTGAGATGGTCTTTTTTCTGGTGTAGAAAGAAAGAAAGAGAGAGAGAGAGAGAGAGAGAGAGAGAGAGAGAGAGAGAGAGAAGCCAGTGGAACTGGGAAATGAAGAAAGGCAGAGGGAATTAAGAAGATGTGGATGGTTTTACGTTGCATTATTATATTGTATTTTTAGGGTTTAAATCTTTGTAAACCACCCAGAGAGCCAGGGCCGGTGCTACCATAGAGGCCACTCAGGCGGCCACCTAGAGCGCCAAGCTAAGAGGGGCACCACGCAGCGCAGCACTCACGCACGTTGTTGGCTGTGAGCTGGGCCAGGCCGGCCCGAGGATTCAGCTGGGCCTGGGCGGGCGAGATGGTGCCCCGCACCTGCTCAGCCGAAACAAAACCAGGGATGCTGGGGTGGGCGGCTCCATGTTCGGACTTCCGCCCAGAAGCTGCCCTCCCAGAGCCGCTCTAGCCACCCGGAAGCCACCCTCCCAGAGCCGGGAGGCCGCCGCCAGAAGAAGAAGAAAAAGCACATGGCGAGCTCGACCCTGGCTCAAGCCAGCCTCTGTCTTACTCCAGAGGAAAGGGCACCGGGTCGCCTTGCCTCTCTCCTCAAACAGGCCACGATGTCCAGGCAGGTGGGCAAGCGGGACTCCCTCTCCCTTCCCCCAGGAAAGCTAGGGACTTGTGGACTCCTCGCAAGGTAAACTCTCTTGCTTCCCGATCCTGCACGCGTGGATCAACGGGACTTGCATCCGAGAAAGCGTTGCACCAGGAGGCACCAGTGCGGCCCAATCTGCTTATGCCTCCTTACTCAGAAGCCTTATTCCCCCAAGTAAACGTGCTGCGGAGGGGATCAGGATGCCAGGATGCATAGCAGGTTGCGTTCGCACGGAAGTAAATCCCAGTGAATTCCAGACGGCTCGGTCCCAAATCAAAGTGAGCCAGTCCCAGTTCTCCACTCAGCACACACGTTCAGACTTCTGCGCAATTTGGGGTAGTGGTGGTGCAAGTAGCTCGCTTTGCCTAGGGCGCAAAATAGTCTGGAACCAGCCCTGCAGAGAGCTTTGGTTGTTGGGCAGTATAGAAATGTAATAAATGAATAAACGAATGTAGTTAATCCCTGTCTTCTCCCATCCAGTTAGTCTGACAATTTACAAAACCAACTTTACTTGTTCTTAAAAAATCTACCTGCAGCTGGAATGAAGTGATCTAGGAGCATGTTCGTGGGGAGGCAGGTCCCAAGATCTATTGCTCAGGGCCCAGGGTTTATTTTCCAGAACCTGAAATGTCAATTGGTGCCGAAGGAAGGATTTCCCCCCTTAGCTTAATTGACATGCAGAGGACAATTTTCAAGGGAGATTGTAGCTGGGTAGGGAAGGTCAACCCACCCCACCCCTGCAATGCCTCCCAAAAAATCTTTCCCCACATGGCAATTAAATTTAGGGAAAAAATATTTCTATTAGTGCCAATGGGTCCTCCCCCAGCTTAATTTCCATGCAGGGGAGCGAATTTCCATGAGGATAGAAGATGGGGAGCAAAGGATCAACCCTCTTCTCCCCACATGCTACAACACCCCCAGAATCCCTCTTCGCATGGCAATTAAGATTAGAAAATGGGAGATCTTTCTCGCCAATGAAATGTTTTTCCCCCTAAACATAATTCCATGGGGTGGGATAATTTTCCTCCAGGAGGGGACAGAAAGGGGGGACATTGTGGGGAGGAATGAATGGGCAAGAACGAGAGAGCATAAAGTGTTTCTTTGCCCTTTGAAAAGATTAAATAATCTGGACAGCAGGTCCTTCTCCAAGTACCCCAACTGTAGGTTAGATCCTGGTTTTGTGCATGTGCGGTATGGCTCCTCCTAAACTTTGTATGCCCTGGATTGTGAAGAATGGAGAGGTACAGCATCCTGACTTATTCTGCTTGTGTCTCTCTCTTTGTATTGGGGTTTGGATGAAAAGTCACAAGTCGCACCATGTGGAGTGACACCCCAGAAACTACAGAGCAAAGAAAGGGAGAGAGTGAGAGCCGTTCTTCTACCCACTCCTTGCCTCTGCTGCCTTTTCTTTATAGGCTTTTCTATCTCCTCCGTGCTGCCTGGATCAAGCTCCATCCTTCTTCTCCCTCTGATCCCCATCTCCAAACCTGCCTGTTTCATCTTCCCTTCCAGCCTCCCCCTTGACATTCCTTCCTAATCTTCTACCTCTGCCCCACCCTTTCTCCTTCAAGCACACATCCAGGTTTTTGACCCCCCTCCCCCATGGAATTGTGCAAATCTTTATTTTAGTTTGAATATAAATTATGGAGATAGTGATGAGTGATGAATGGAATAATTAATTGAAGGTGAATTCATTTACATTTTGGAGCAGCAGCTAAGTGGGAATTGGGAAATTAATTGGGGAACCCCCTAATTTGCCTTTGGCTTTCTTTTGGATTAGCACTCTTGTCAATTTGTTCAAACTCCATTTTGGTGAAAAAGTTGCCATGTGTGTGAAAGAGACAGAGACAGAGACACCCACACTCTGGCCTTAGCTAGACCTACGGTTTATCCCGGGATCGTCCCGGGGTCATCCCTGTTCATGTAAATGACACAAAGGATATACCGGCAGCAGGCAGGGATGACCCCGGGATAAACCTTATGCCTAGCTAAGGCCACAGAGAGAGAGAGAGAGAGAGACAGACAGACAGACAGACAGACAGACAGACAGACAGACAGACAGACAACCAGTCACTCTCTTTTTTGCTCCCCACCCCAAAGTATTGCAAATTAATTTCACTTGAAGGGAAACTACTGATTTAAGATTATTTGAGGCAGGGTGCAAATTTATAGAAGAACTTGTTTTATTTGAGGTGGTTAAGGATAAGAAACTAATTGGCTGACTTTGCCTTCTGTAAAATTTAAACAAATCCTAGTAATTATGTCTAATTAGCATATATAGATATAAATTAGCATATGCAAACAAAGAACCCCTGCAGGTGCCATTCGGAACTAAAAATACAGACTCTCCCAAAAATCTACTTCAGGCTTTTCAGAAGGAGAAAATTCATCGTCTGGGGAAGCGCATGGATCCAGCTCTGTGGACCTGAGGTCTGAGTGGCTTCAGTGGCACAACATGTTTTTATCAGCTTGGGCTGATATACCATCTATGATCCTTCCTGGATAGAAATAGACTAGCTATAGTTATCCACACATTGGTCAACTCCCGCCCAGGATTATTGCAATATGTTATATGCAGGGCTACCCCTGAAGACAGTTGAGAAACTTCAGTTAGTACAGACTGGAGCAGTGAGGCTGCTTATTGGGATTTGTCATTTTAAACATATCACTCCAGTGCTGCATCAACTGCACTGGCTGCCAGATAGGAGCACCTTCTTCCATATGTTCATGCCCGATTGCCAAGATTTCTTCAGATACTCTTCTCCGGGTGCCACCACCAGAATGGCGCAATGGATCACCACCAGGGATAGAGCCTTCTTGGCAGTGACCACCCCCCTGTCCTTCCCAGGGAGATCTGCCTGGTGTCTTCATTGTATACAGTACATTTAGACACCAGGTTGAGACCTTCCTCCTTAAGCAGGCATTTAACCTTTAACCTGTTGCTTATTTATTTATTATTTATTTATTAATCTGTTGATGGCGCCTCAACGTTTTTAATATTTAATATCATATGAATTTTTTGTGTTACTTTGTTGTTGTTGATTGGCTTTATGACAGCAAACTGCTTCAAGGGCATTTGCCATTTGGGTAGTATACAAATCTACTACATAAACAAATAAACAACCCTTTCTCCCTGTGCATACTTGCTCGTCAACATCTAAGACTATCTTGCCCCAGCCTTTTGATGAGTGGGTTTATTGAAGGCTGCTTATGATTATTTCAATGCATACCCAGAAACCATGAATGTGTGCTAAGTGTGAACTGGTTTTCCTGAAAAAACACACAAAGCACGTTCACCCTCTTCAGACCTCTGTCTCTCTAGCCTTGGAAGAGAGAACAAAAAAGACGCAAAACCAAAACAAAAGCACCACAACAGTAGTAAACACAAATCACCGAAACCTGTATGTTAAGAATGATGTATAACCTTGACTCGATCACTAAATGCTAAAATGTACTTTTAAAAAAGGCGTAGCCCTTTAGGGAGAGGTAGTGCTCATTATTAATTTACTGATAACCTAAAAGAGTAAGATACTGACACCTTGATTTTTAAAAGGTATAGAATAAACCGGAAGAAATTAAAAATTCTCAACACCTTATGTTTTCTAAAGGATTTAGAACAAGCCCACATCAAGAAAAATGGCTGGGGAAAGTGACTATTATTTCCAGAGTCTAGAGCAGCCTGGTAACTACAACTTCCATGATCCCCAGCCAGGATGCACACCAGGTTGGGGAAGGCTGGCCTTGATCAGGGGTGGACAACTTGCGGCTGTCCAGATATTTTGAACACAAAAAGAGAGAATAGTCTCAGGATGTTATGAACAAATTTACTGCAGAACACCCCCTTCCCCAACACACTTTGGCCTCTTGCTTTTTATTAAGCCTTCTTCAAGGGACTGTAACAATACATAAATAAAACATAAATGAGACAACACATAACTAAAAAAAATAAAAAATCAGTTAGAAAAGTCTGTGCATACATGTAAACAATAACACAATTTCAATACTACCCATAAACGGTTCATAAGGCACAGTAAATGATTTCTGTAGAGATTGTTACAAGTGAGTATGTAATATTTTAACTGTTTTATACTTAAATATATGTGCAGGCCTTACTTGCATTCTGCCTGAATTGGCGCATAGCAGCCATATTCAATAACTTGCATGGTGCAATGGCTGGGATACTGGAAGAAATTGGATGAAGTAGATCCAGCTACAAAATCCAGCTACATTGTCCTCTCAGCCTAATCTAACTGATGGAGTTGGTCTGAACTCCTTGGGAAAAGAACATGTATAAAAACCACAAAATAAACAATGATTATTACAGCAGCAATTAGTTTTGGGAGTGCCTTATAGTAGGGTGACCAACTGTCAGGATTTCCCCGGATTTGTCCTGGTTTTTGTTCTTTCCATGGTGTCAGGGGGGATTTTCTATAATTTTCAATAATGTCCTGGAATGACACACCTTCCCCTTTAAGGCTGCCATTAGCATGGCAGGAGGGAATGACATGCTTTCTTGAGGCACATCATTCCCCCACCCCGAGCTCCAATTGAGGTCTTAAAGGGGAAAGTGGTTCATTCGTGGACATGATAGAAAAGGCCCCAATTGGAGTGGATGGTGGTGGTGCAGAATGAAATCCTTTCCCCTCCTCCACTCCAATCGGGTTCTTTAAGGTGGCGGGGGAATAATGTACTTTCTGCAGGACTCAGAAAGCTGCTTCCCCACACACACACTAGGTGTCCTCTTTTTTGGTTTCCCAAATATGGTCACCCTACTTATAGTCAAACACTCAATTCTGAAGACAGGTATCTAACCTCAGAGTCATATTTTCAACACTGAAGTAGAACATTTATATATACAGGTGAAACAGAAAGAAATTATTTCATCTATGCACAAACCACAAGAATAAAATTAAATATAACTCATCTGGATGAGAAAGGTACATGCACCTATGCAGTTTGAATGTCTAGTTTGTGGGTTGTCCTACTGAAAGTTAGTATTTGGGAAAGCCACATGGCTCCTCCATTTCTATCTCATCTGCATTTCCATTGATGGGGAAAAGATACAGCTGACAATCACTTAACCCTGCAAAAGTGCTTGTGCTGAGTCGTAGCCCATCAGTGCAAGGGGAGCTGAGGCTGTGCTGCCATCTACAGGAGACTGGGAGGCTTCTATCGACTGCTGCTTCTGTAAGAACATGCTCTCCACCGATGTTTATAGAACATCTTTAGAATATAACCTCTGTCACACATATTTCCAGAGGGCTAATGTGGGAAGCAATCTATCAAGAAGTTTGTGTCTCTTACATGAGCTGCTGGCTTGGGTTTCAGTAGTCCAGTGTATCCTTATTCTGACAGGCCCCTACCTCAACATAGACTCTCCAACATACCCCAGCCATTCTACTGAAAATAAGCCACCATTGTTTCATTCATCCAAAATGGAAAAATCATATATGTTAGGGAGTGCTCCCATTTACCCAATACACAAAAATCACTGGATGTATGTATGTAGCTTGGTTCACTCAAGGGTTGCACAAAGCTTGCATTCTTCTTCCATTCTTTTGCCCTTGCCCAGAATAAATAACCACTTATTTCCTTCGATTCTGTTTTCTGGTTACTGTGACTAGGGATGAATCTGTATTATGAGATTTTTGGTTTTCTGAGTGGAGGCTTGTTCCAAATTTTTTGCCAGAGTTATCAGTAGGAGACAAGTGCCTTGGAAAATCACAGGAATTTTGTCCTCTAGCTTCTCTCTCATCCTTTCAAAGCCCATCTCTTCCAGGATTTCTATCAAATATTGCCACTTATGATACAACTTATACCACATTCTTTTGTTACTGTGCAGTTCACCCGTCCCTTCTCTGATGATAAGCTCTTTGCTTTTTAAAGTGGCATGTCTACTGATGCTATGCAAATGAGAAGTACTACATTGTAATTGTCCAAACAATAGGGTGACCAACTGTCAGGATTTCCCCGGATTTGTCCTGGTTTTTGTTCTTTCCATGGTGTCAGGGGGGATTTTCTATAATTTTCAATAATGTCCTGGAATGACATACCTTCCCCTTTAAGGCTGCCATTAGCATGGCAGGAGGGAATGACATGCTTTCTTGAGGCACATCATTCCCCCACCCCGAGCTCTAATTGAGGTCTTAAAGGGAAAAGTGGGTCATTCGTGGACATTATAGAAAAGGCCCCAATTGGAGTGGATGGTGGTGGTGCAGAACGAAATCCTTTCCCCTCCTCCACTCCAATCGGGTTTTTTAAGGTGGCGGGGGAATAACGTACTTTCTGCAGGACTCAGAAAGCTGCTTCCCCCCCACACACTAGGTGTCCTCTTTTTTGGTTTCCCAAATATGGTCACCCTACCAAACAATATACACTTAAAAAAATAGTCTTGCACATGTGAAATGCTTTGATAGAATGGCATTGGGGAGAGAGGGCATATGTGAGGTCACATAGGAATGTGGGAAGAGCCAGGAGCGAGTATTGATTGGAAAGTTGTGCATCAGATGCAATCCTATGTACATGACTTCTCAGTGAAATGCTACATTTATACATGCAAGGAAATTTTAATACCTTACATACACCTTGAATGGGATAATCTCAGGAGGCCTATAGCAGGTGCTCTTCCTGTACATTAAAAAAATGTTAAGTAATGGCTACATCTAATGAACCATTTTGACATGAAAGCTCTGCTGATCAGTGAGCCCCTAGTTTCCTGGAAAGTATTGTTAAGCAATGGCTGCATTTAATTCAACAGAACACTATCGCCATTCCCGATCCACACATTCGTCAACTTAATACTCTCTCTGAGTTTAAGGCAGCTATAAAGAGTAGTCTCTTCCAGCAGGCCTACTCAGATGAATTTTAAGATGTCTGATTATTATATTGTATTGGTTTTATATGTTTTAATCAGTTTTATGCGTTTGATTTACAGTATATGATATTTTGTATTAAATGTTGTTCCCCGCCTCAATTCAGAGGGAGAGGCGGGCAATAAATAAAGATATCATCATCATCACCATCATCATCTTAGACCCATAGCAGCTTGTTGATGGCATCTCTTCCTTTTTTTATGAAGATCTGCTCAACAACATACGTTCAAGCACAGTTGATACAGGGCGATGTTCATCAAAATAGTTTACTTTCTAATGAGATATGCTGGGATTTGAGCCTTTCTTCCTGGGAGCTTGTCTCATATTCTCAGCAGCTTGTAGTGGTTAGTCAATAGCTAAGGAAAGGGACTCTTCGTATTCTTGAGGATGGTGTTCTGTGCTGTTGCCTTGTTCCAGGACCCAGGGTGAACTCCTGGCATTGAAAACATCTTCCAGGCTTAAATGTACTGAACCCTTATTCAAATTAAGCACCATGTGGGCTGCAAATTGTCCACTCTTGGGCAGGATCTACACTACTGCTTTATAACAGTTTATAATGGTTTTGACAACTGTTCAGGCCCAGGACACAGTACATATACAGCTTTTAAACCATTTCCACATCCTGCTTGGTGTAGATCTGGCCCTGTTCTAAATGTTGCTTTGAAAAGTTTTATGCCCCCCTGACAAGAAGAATAAGTAAATATGTCATGCTGATTTCTCCATGTATCCAGAGCATCTTGAGTGCAAAGGATAGCCAAAAGAAGGTGGCAAGAGGCATCACACTGTTTGAATCAGTAAAATATCATATCAGTTCAACCAAATGTGACCACCTAGCAAATTAGTTTATATTCAGGGTCATAATGTGCCCTGCAATTTAACTATAAGACATTCCCCTCCAAATGCCTTCAATCTTTACAACTACTTGCCTAGACATAATGAGAAGTACACAAAATTTAGGGTAGCAGAAACTTATGTCTAGGAAGAAGCTGTAAGTTTTTTGCCCAGAAAAGAATTGAGACTGTCAGCAGTGCCACAAATTCAGGAGGAACATGACTGTTTGTTTTTCATACACATGCAGTCAGCAAGGGACTAAGAAGTAAGGTGAGTAGCCATGCTGGCACAGAATAAATATGAAGATGGGGATGGGACTATATCCTACAAATGACCAACCTACATGGTCATAAGCAGGACTGAGAAATGAATAAAGAATATAGAAGCTGTATTGTGCTAGGTTAACTGCAGTGAATGCTATAATTTATTTATTTCAGAACATTCCTATATTGGTTATCTTTTCATTTTAAATCCCAAAGCAGTTCATGAAGTAAAATCATGATAATAAACTCCACAGTACTGATCCAGTGCCAAATGTAGGATGCTTAGTCCAATGGATAAGTCAATGGATGTGTCTATCTCAGTTTGATATCTATATCTCCTAGAGCAGCTTTCCGTTATGTTCCTATGTCCTCCTCCTTCTTCCTCCTCCTCCTCATTAATATGGCCATAATATCTTCAAGGCAATGGCTATCTTTTTGCATTTGGATAGTGCTTAGAAAGATGAGGTCCAGGAGGAGTTGTAATGAAATAAATCTGTCATAGCTTTCAAGTGAATGTGTTTTTTAACACTCTGTTCCACAAGTTTTTGGTCTGCAATAAAGAATAACAGGTCCCAGTGGTGTCCGGTTGAGAACTAGGTCAGCTACCGCCAGGTGAGAAGAATTCAGCGGAGAGTTTCTTGTAGCTGTCGTGAATAGAATTTGCCAAGGTGACAGTGCTTAAATGATCTTGCACAGACACCTTTCTTAACCTGGCTATGCTCTTCTGAATATCATGCCTGCTGTCAGACCTAGCTTCTTTTCTGCAGAAGAGAAGAAAAGCAACAGAGCTTTGCAGCTAGCATGGGACAGCCAATGCTGTCTGTCCTACTTATGCAGATGAGTGACTAAGCTGACCTGGTAACTTTCCCCAAGGTCAGCCAAGTGCCATACATTGTGTAAGACATAGCTGGTGGTCCTCCTGCAGAGTTCCTTCATTTGACAAGAACAGTTTGGTGGTCCGAAAGCTAAATCTCTACCTGACATCCCTCAGCTTGCCACACTGTGATCTTAATATCAGGTGTAACAGAATATACCAAGTGTGACAGAATATTTCTAACATTCTTGTTTCTACCTGCTGCTTGTACATTGCATGAGTGCTTGACACAAAAGGGAAAGAGAGAACACTCAGATGCTAGGAAGGCCAGCAGTATCACATCTTCCCTCCTGGCTTAAAACAATCCAAAGGTACTAAAATCATATCTTTGTTTGCTGTAGCAACACTGAAACCCCATAAAAATTGCAATCGGACTTTGGACAAAAATTTGATGGCCATGGTGAGGATGCTTACCGACTATGTATTTGAACCTATCTGCCAGTTGTATATTTGAGATGGTGTCTTCTGGTTTGTAATATACTTGATAGAATAAAAAATGGAAGACTTGGAAGTGTTTGAAAAGAGTTGGAAAAGGGAAGTTAATTATACATAATAACCAATCATCACTAGTGTGAAGGAGAAAGTAAATGATTCAGTGGCATGTCACATATTAATTATATTCTGAAAATAGGTAGACCAGATGCTTTAAGATGTTTATAGCACATTGAAAGCACACATTCATATGGTATTGGGGAAATATTGGAGAAATACTCCAACAGCAATATTGTATCCTAAGAACTGCCTTCCTAGATCAGACCAAATGCCCATCAACTCCAGCACTCTGTTTCCAACAGTGGGCAGCTGAATACTTCTGGAGAGCTTGAAAACAGGTTATCATGAAATTATAAAAATATATACAAATAGAAGCACAAGAAGCAAAACTACTTAGACTTGAATGTAATAGGTTACATTAGCTCATAAGCTATTTATCTATAACATGACTTACCTCTTTACCATAAATATGAAGGCATGTGCTGCAAAAGGTCATTATAGTGAATGCAATTTTTTGCTGCAATTTTAGGGTAACATCACATTCTGTTGCCATACATTGATGCTATTGCTTTTTTATTCCCCGTCCCAAGCTTCAGGTAGGCGCTGAAAGTGTAAATATGCATTAGCAAAGACGGGCATTGAATCAACTATTAATTCTCTTCCTGGCTACCAAACACAAATTTTAAAATACAATTTGTATTCTGAAAAGTTGTTGTTGTTTAAATGCTGCAAATCTGCTGCTGGCTATGAGCCATCCTGAGTTAGTTCTTTAGCAATGATAACAATGATAAGAGTATTTGAATGGTTGGATGGATGGATAGATGGAAGAACTGGTATTCATGTAACTTTGCTGAAAATAAGTCATACAAATGATTTGGCTTTGTCATTGCAGAAATGAAAAGATAAGTACAATGAAATATTTCATGCAAATATCACAGAACTCTTTATCAGGCAGAATATACTTGCCCGTCATATGTCCTTTTACTTTGTAATTATATCCTGTCCTTTGGGACCAACATGGTAGCCACGGTCTATAAAAGTATCAATGCTGTATTCAGCACAAGCAACGAAGAGAGTAGAAGAAAAAGGCAATCAGAAGAAATGACATGTTTATGGCAGAGTAGGACCCATTTATAGGGTCCTCAAAGGATTTGCTAGAGTTTGCAAAATGACAGTGCTAAGCCACCGAAATCTCTCTTGATGAGTTTCTGTGGAACTCAAAATGAAGCGCACATGGGGTAGTGAATTCCATATGCAACAGAGTGAGGCATAAGCTCAAAGAATGGCGAAATGTATCTGCTGCACTCAGTGCCTATATTTAATGTCAGAGACACAGAACGAAACACTGCACTTGTCAGAAAATGTATCAGTGAGCGACCTTTGGGATACTTATCACAACTTCTTTGATGCCTAACCTAGGATGCTCTGAAGTTGTTTGACTGTCATATTAATTTGACCTGACCCTTCTAATGAGGTCAAAGATCTGAGGCATGGAGACAGTGGAAAACTCAGTAATCACAACACAGTTCTTGCACTAGATCCCAGCGCCAGGCTGTTCAATGTAGCATATGCTATAAAATAACAAAACATTTTAAAGCATTACTGGTTTCAACATGCAAGAAATTATGCTTCCTCCTATACAATAAATGTTGCTAGGCAATAATGTCAATTAATAGCATGACACACAGAAATTTGCTATGTTGTGAGTTGCAGGGATTTCTTTATGCTATGTAAACATTTTAGCATGGGCCATTTTTTCCCAAAGTGTGAAGTGCATACTGTCAAAATACAGCCTGCAATGTTTTTTTATCATAAATATGTAGTATACCAAGTGTTTTAAGAACATAAGAGCAGCCATGCTGGATCAGGCCAAAGGCCTATCTAGTCCAGTACTCTGTTGACCAGCTGCCTGTGGAAAGCCCACAAGTAGGACATGTGGTTCTTACAGGCAGTATTCACTTTTATTCAAGTATACTAGAAGACTATTTTTACAAGAAACATATTTTTAAAATACAATTAAGAAAAGTACCTCGTAGGGTACTCTATGCCTTGTAGGGTAGCCTAAAATTTATGGCTAAGAAATAATGCAATCCAGTTTAGTATAGACCCATGATTTAAGTTAATCTTATTCATTTAAATGGATCTACTCTAAGTAGGGCTGGATCTACACTAGTGCCTTTTTACCGGTTCTGAGGTGCACTGTTACTGTCGGGACAGCTAAGAGGACATGCTGCATATACTGCTTTTCCAATGTTATTTCCCACTTTTTATTCTGTATTATCCAAAATGCCACAGCTGATGCCATTGTGTGTGCTATGAGGTATAAATGTGCCAGAGGGATATAGTGTTATCATGATGGGATCGTATCTGTATGATGATCTGTAGGTGTAGGTCCAGCCTTGGATTTATGTTAGATTTTAAAATATGTGAAAGAATATCAACTGCTGTACATCGACAATATAATGCCCACCAAAACTGGGGCATGGCACTGTACTCACTTGTCAAGATTAATGCAGTGTAAACCAAAGCCAACTTCAAAGTGCAAAATTAATGTAAAATGTTCAGTTCCATTGACAGTAAGAATTTGGATTAAGAAAGAATAAAATCAAATAGTCAGTGACTTGCCCCACATGTTGTGGCCCAAATTTCTATAAATTTCATATCATGACATTTTAAAGTTTTAGTAATTTCCAAAGTAGTAGGCATGTTAGTCTGCTGCAGCACAAACACTTTAAAGACTAATGTACTACTATGGCATACGCTTTCATGAACTATATTCATAAATGCTCCTGGTGGTTCTACATAGACCTATCATGCAATTGAAGTCCACTAGGGGAAGAGCCTCCAGTGTGGTGGCACCCCTCCTAGGGAATTCCCTACCTCTGGAGGTCAGGCAGGCACCAACTTTGTATTCATTCTGGTGTCTCCTGAAAACGTTTTTGTTCCAGGAAACCTTCCCTTAATGGCCAGCTGCGGTTTATTTTGCATTTTGTTTCTTTTAAAATGTAACTTTAATGTGTTTTTATTGTTTTTATTCATAGAATCATAGAATAGTAGAGTTGGAAGGGGCCAAAAAGGCCATCAAGTCCAAGCCCCTGCTCAATGCAGGAATCCACTCTAAAGCATAACTGACAGATGGTTGTCCAGCTGCCTCTTGAATGCCTCTAGTGTGGGAGAACCCACAACCTCCCAAGATATTTTATTTTGTCTACTGCTCCAAAATTCTGAATGGGGAGTGGTATATAAATATTGTAAATAAATAAATAAAGTGTTAGTCTTTAAGGCGCTACAGGAGTCTGTTGTTTCTAAAATTATAGTGATAATCTTGGATCTAGTAAATATGACAAATGAAAGTACATACAGCCCTGAGTGTGACAGTCAATGCTTGTAACCAGAACATGTGCTGATAAACAGTTCAGCATCAGGAACCATTTTGAGGTGAAATGACGCGCCAAGTCTCTGAGTATAATTGTACAAACTATAACCTATGATGCCACAAGCTATTAACTAATCACTCTACTTGAACAATTGCCTTGTACAGAGGTCACGTAATTCCTGATGAGAAGCATAGGTTGCCCAAGTGAGAACTATTAGAGAAGAGTGATTAGTTTTATTACTAACGCCCCTGTGGTAACACTGATTACACAGGAGTTTCTATTTTGGCTGATTGTATACTGGGCATAAATGCTGACTGCATTGTTCTAGTCGGAAGTAAAGAACTTCAGAGTACTTAATAAAATCTCAAATAAACAATCTCAGGGGTGCACAACAATCATTATTCTTGTGGAGATAGAGCTTAATTTACTGATATGTAACCATGACTTAGGAGATCTTGGTGAATCTATGAGGTCACAAAGCAGCCAAACATAGCTTCAATCAGGCAAACTTAGTCAAGTGCCTAGGGCCCAAACGAGATGTGACGCAGATCTCTGTGGGTTATTATTATTGTTGTTGTTATTATTTCAAAAGATTAATAACAGCCATGTGTAGGAGGGTGAATTGGATCAGGGCTGTCATGCTGGGGGACAGGATGGTGGTTAACACTTTCTCCCATGCAGTTTCCCCAGTAAAACCATCTTTCCAAAGCTGCTGTTTGTTCCCATGGGGGAAGGCTACAGGTATCCATACGTTATCTGTTTCTTTTCCCCCACAGAGCACATAGATTCAGGGAGGTGTTCTTAATAGCTGGTACCAGCAACACTAGTGAAGACCTCACTGTTACACCTCTCCTTCTGAAACACGTATTCTTCCAATGCCAAGGAGGCTTTCTTAAGGAGGAAAGAGCAGAACACAACATGCTTAGTCATATATTGTAAAGTTTAGAGTGAGGGACAGCTTGGGACAAGAAAAAGCATGTTGCGAACAAATATAGAATCAAAGATCTGCAATGCAGCTACAAGAATCCAGCTCCTTCCAAGGCAGTCTTTTCCACTACTGAACAGCTCTTACTCTTAGAAAGTTTTTCCTTAGGTCTAGGTAAAATCTGTTTCCCTACTATTTCCATCCAATGGTCCTAGTCCTGCCCTCTGGACTATAAGTACATGATTTGTTTACCAATGATACCTTCAAAATTTGTGTGGGGATGAATGGCAGAATTGTATGTCTTTGGGTACCCGGTGTTAAAAAATCATTCCCTGAACTACTGACAGTAGTGAAGGGACTTTGCCCAAACAAACCCTGTTGATTTCAATTAGGTTTGTGCAGGAAAAGTGAGCTGTTTACACCAGCCAGAGATTGATTGATTGATTGATTGATTGATTGGGTTCACAAAGAAATGAAGGGAGCGGTCATTGTGAAATGTACAAATACAAACAAAGGAAGAGTTTGTTTTGGGGGGCAATGTTGCAGGCAAGTAGTCACAGGTCCTTAACGCAAAGTAAGTGAAGAGGGCAAAAAAGAAAGACCCCTTTAATGGTCAGATTCACTCTTCTGAAAACTGCACCATCAGCAGAGTAACCCATGTGCTGCTCTTATTGTACCAAAGAAGAAAAGGACACTGTTCTGCTATGTAGGAACTTGTTTGCCAGTCTTGGCCTTAGAGAATGGAGATTCTGCATTTGAACTGATTGACTGATGTAATCCACAGTGTTTCTTTACACACTCAGATTGGGGAGACATTGTTTCAGGGGTTGTTGGATGAAAATTGTCCTAAATCAACAATCCTTATTTACTCAAGCACAGACTGTATGATTTTTTACCACACTGCCTTGCTTACTATTCTGCAACAGTCCCTATTTTCCAGCTATGTTCCTCAAATGGGTAAGTACCTTTTCTGTGCTTAGTTAAGGTTGACTTATAGGTTCAGAAAAAGGAGTCTTCTGGTGACAAGAAAAGGCTCAACTGCAAAGCTCCTGGTGCTCATAGGTTTAGCCAATCTAGAATCAATTAACTACAATCTTATGCATGTTAATAATACGGGGTTTTGCCCATCCCTACCTGTCTTATTTCAAGACAGGATTGCATGACATAATGAGCAGCCTTTCAGGCTGGATGAGATTAAAGTTCAAACACAAACCTAGAGTGTGACAAACTAGAACAGGTATATAGGGGGTCCACAAACCAGCTTATTTACTTCTATCACTTTTTAAAAGATCTAATTCTTTCAAACATTGTGAGTCCTTTGAAATAAATAAAAATTAAAAGGCTTCAATTAACTATTAATGGGCTAAAACCAAATCTAGAGTAACCTGAAGAACAGCAGGTGAAAGGAGTCTAAGCCATGTCCAAATGACAACCTTGAGTATTTTGAATATTCAGTGCTTGGCTGCAGCTTGTCATGTTGTGCAAACCCAGGGACCATGGGTTATGCAAGGGTTAAACAACTTCATAGGGGCCTGCACAGTGGGTAGGCAAGATGCTACATCAATGACAGTAGAAACACTGGTTGGTTAAACTTAAGCAGGCCTCCCTGATGAAGAAATTGGCAACCCCAACCAATGTGGTAGGGTGTATGGATAGCTGCTTCCACAGATAACAACCTTAGAGAACTTCTGCAAAATATCTGGCTAGGATTCTACACGTAGCAAATTCAAAATTAAACACCTGCATGCCCGTCACCTGTATGCTGGAGCTGTTGAGCCATCTGCTATACACACCACATGCTTTTATTTTATTATGCTTTTTTAAGGTTGAGTTGTCAAGGGAAATCATTAGAAAGAGAAAGTCTCTGGTAAAAATAAATAATATCTAGACTGTGATGCCAGCACAGACTGTACAGTAAAGGATGCCAGCCCTGCCAATAGATGTTCCCTGTCATTGTGGTGTCAAATCTACTCACTTATCAATAACCTATTTGCATGATAAACTGAATGTTGAAAGAGGCATTATTATAGTTATGCTGGAAACAATTGTGGCACAATAGGGAAGTAGATGTCCCATTCAGCAGTTCTTCAAACTTTTTTTAAAAATCTAATTAAAACTACTTTGCAGTGAAACATCTTGCTTCAATAGGCAGATAAATATTTCCCATGTATATAGCAGCTGCCTAAAGACACATCAAAATAAACTCTCTGCCTCCAGACATTGTACTTTGCACCAATTTCCCTATATTTGTTTTACTTCTACAAACTATTGGCCTCATCTACACCAAGCAGGATATTGCACTATGAAAGAGGTATGAAAGCGGTATATGAAAGGCAGGAGCCACATCAACCAGGATATAGCGGTATGAAAGTGGTCTATGGTATGTGTCAATGGGCCCTAACAGTTATCAGTGCATTTCAATACTACTATAAAGCAGTAGTGTGGCTCCTGCCTTTTATACATCGCTTTCATAATATCTTGCTCAGTATAGATAAGGTCCTAGTGTTCTCATAATAACTGGAAGGAATATTTTAGCAACAACATGGATGAGAAAAGCATGGAAGTAGCTGGAAGGAAGGAAGGAAGGAAGGAAGGAAGGAAGGAAGGAAGGATTAGATTACTGTAGAGAGCAAAAGGGGTAGTGCTGTACAGAGGGGTAGCCACGTCTGTTGAAATAAAAAAATTAAAAAATGGAGGGGGAGAAGAACCTAATTTTTAAGGTGTGACATGACTCTCTGTTGTTTGTAGAGCGAAAAGAAATCTGAGCACAAGAACTGGCTTTACGTCTCCTTTTTTGAGTGACGGATCAGCTTATAAGGACTCCAGATATGGTCTTAAGGCACCCAATGCAACAACCTTGTTAAAGCTAAGCAAATCTGGGTTCCAGTTAGTGCCAGGATGAGATATCTTCAAGGAACCTGAGTTCCAAAGTGGAAGAAAGTTAGAAACGAAATAAATACTTTTATTTTTCTTAAATCTTGTTGCTGTCTCTCAGTTACTTTTTTCATCAGTTTCAAAGTATAAGTTCTTCATTTCAATTGTCCTGCTATCCAGGGTCTGCTCCCGTTGGAATGTCCTCTCTAATTTCTCACGGCAGGCTCATCTGCTGTTTGATCCCCTTTGCTCCATTCCTATCTGCTGCTTTCATGTCACCTATCACATTTGGCACAGCTTCACCACAGCCCTGTCCATCAAGTCAAGGTTGCTCCCTCTTTTAAATGCCTCTATGAATCCACTATATTTTCTGCCATCTTGTCCAACCACTGAAGCCTTCTGTGCTAATTGGTGGAATCTTACCCTACTCCTTACACTTACTACTCCTGTTCAGCCACTTCATGTTTGTCCTGGAAAAACAAGGCAAAAAACTGTGCCCCACCTGCTGTAATTCCCTACAGAGGCCTCCTGTGGCACCTTAAAGACCAACAAATTCATTGTGGCATGAACTTTAATGGGCTACAGGACATGTTAGACAAAGTGCTCCACACAGAGACAGCAAATGGCAATAAGGCCATCAGAGGCAATAATAGTGAGATTCTCAAGGAAACAACTAGACAATCAGTGCAGCCCCTTCATGTACAATGTACAGCACATGAAAGTAATTGAAGTGGGAGGATACCACAGTGTGGACCATTGTGGGCCAGACTATCCCCAGTGAGCTAAAGCTGGTAAAAGGCACTCCCAGCTGCTGTGGCCACATGAGCCTCAAGTAACAATGCTGGCTCCAGGAACTGCCCAGCAAGCTTTGGCAATTGGGCAGTATAGAAATTAATAAATTTTTAAAAAATCAAAAATTAATATCATCCAATATGCTACCCGATAGCTGGAGCTCTCTAGGTGGTTCGCAACAATTAATACCACAAAATACAACATGAAAAGCTTAAAACAACAGTATAAAATCAAAATCAAACATGTCCCATTGATTTTAGTGGGCCTACTCAAGTAAGATTTCAGTGGGCCTACCCAAGTAAGATTAAGTCTGGATCCAATCTAGTGTTTGCTATATTTGCAGGAAATTATTCCAAGTCCTGCCTAAGGTTATAGGTATAAGAGTAAGGTTACGGGTATAGCTGTACCTTAGATTGCCTTATGTGAATCCTTGGGGTATAACTCTTGAGGCATATGATTATTAAGCACATTAATAGTTTGTTTGAAAGAGAATAACAAAAATGCAGTATTTCTCAAAATGGATACATAAAATTTACATAGTATAATGCCCCTTATAATCTTGATTTTTTTTTAAAAAAAAATATCCAATTGCTTATTCAGTTGGTTGCACAGAAATCAAATGAAAGAATGCAGTGCTTCAGGATCTAGCTGTGTGTATGAATGGGCACCAAAATGCACAAACATAAGCAAAACACCCCAAAGCGACATACTGCAGTTATCCTCCCGTTTTTAAATCATCCATATTTCATTAAGCATCATGTAGAATGTCTTCTGATTTATGGTAATTGTCAACAAAAGCAGGGTGGGGAAAAAGACCTCACAACTAATTTTAACCCTATACTTACACAGACTCTTTGCACACACACAAAAATTATTATGCATGTTTCTGTACTTCTGTACTTTTATTTAAATACTCCATTCTTCTGGGAAGATGCTTGCTCTCTCTCTCTCTCTCTCTCTCTCTCCGTCTCTCTCTCTCTTCATGTGTGTGTATGTACTCTCTCTCTGTGTACTGTGACTGATATATATATATATATATATATATATATATATATATATATGAATTGTCTGCAGTAGCACATGCCAGCAGCAACATCTGATGCTCTGGCCTCCTCTAGTGTTATCCCAGCATGCTTATGGCCTGGAGGACTTGGAGTGGGACTAATTTCCATATCAAACCCAATTTAGATGAAACATCTTGGTTTTAAACAGAGAGAGAGAGAGAGAGAGAGAGAGAGAGCGCCAGCGCATCAATAGCCCCTTGATTAGATTTTTATCTCCTGAGCAGACAAATATGAATATTTATTACCATGAATGCAGATTTTTTTTTTTTGCTCTTTCCATTGCTCTGATCTTGAATATTATCCACCACTAATTTTTATGAAAATTTGGGCAACATAATGTTTTCACATAAGCTGACAGTTCCTGAGATAATCCCATTATTGTTTGGTGGAAAAATGACAGTTTCCACTTATTCATGTGTTAACGAGGGATTAAGTATTGTTTTTCATCGCCATAATCTAAGATAGACTGGAAATTAAAAATTTGAACATTGTATAGGAGAGAAGAGCTTTTGTGCTCTAGAATTTGTTTGCATTCTCTTTAGGGGAATCTGTAAATTAGTAGTTTAACAATCAGCATCTTTTATGTCTCAGCTGAAAGTGGTATCATAGAAACATCAATAGCATTTATAAAATAAATTCATTATCTTTGTTTCTCAGTCCTCGGATGGACACACACTACACATGACATCTCACAAAGAAGAGGAAATAAAACAAAAAACAATGGTTCCTGATTGGGATTTGTGACTGATTTTCATACTATAGCTAGAAGTGTATTTTCTTAGTCTTATGAACACATTGGCTGTATGATCCTAGGGCTAATTGGAAGGAAGTGTCTTTGAAAGTCAATGTATTTCTAATCAGAGGACGAAATAGCTCATTTTAAAAATGTACTTATTTATTTTAAACCTTTATACCACACTTTTGCACGTTCTTAAGGCAATTCACAAAAAAACATCAATTTAAAGCAATGAAATAGAACAGCAAAATAGATGTCCTTAAAGAAGCCCATTGCTTTCTTTATCATCCAAGCCGAAAGTCTTGTCAAATACATAGGCTCCCTTTTTCCTAAGGGCCAAACATCTACACTGGAGCTCTTTGTTTCAAGATCCCTATGTAATTTTTACTGTGGAGCTTCAGTTTTCAAGGTCCCAATATAATTCAGATTGGGGCTGTAACACCTCACTGTGTGAGGTGGCCATGTTTTTTTGTGTTTTTTTTTTAACAGAGGACAGTTTTCTATTTCAAGATCTGCCAGAATACTGCCAGAGTATTTGAAGGTGTCCTGAGAGGAGGGCTCAGGCAGTAGTGTCACCAGTAGCATGTGCCCTAGCCTTTGTCAGACCATGTTGTGTGGTGGTGACAAGCCTGGAACCAGGATTTTTCTGTTAAAGATCCATAGTTTCCACTCTCAGAAACACAGTTCTCAGTTCTGCTTCAGAAAACTGCATCTCTATTTCCTTTCTTCCCCAACCTGATGACATAGAACGCTCTTAAATAGTACTCTGATAACAATGGGATTTATGGAAGAGATCAAAAGTACAATATTGCCTTAAGGGGTCAGTTATTTCTTTTATCGCTGTAGATAGTTCTCATTGAAGCAAATAGGAGTGACATGCATATTCTAAAGACGGAATTAAGCGATACCTCTTTGAAAATCAGAGAATCACAGAAGAACAGGACAAGAAAAGGGCTGTACAATTATAAAATACAATAACGCTGGAGGGCTTAAGCAAGACTGGGGGCAGCCATTCAACAACTTTGTACCATCTTTTAGATATTATCAGGTTCATGAAGCTCCCAAAAGAGGCGCAAGAGGGGGCAGGGTAGATGACGCCTATGATCAAGTTGAACCCAAGTTGTATGTCTGGATTCACTAGAAATTCCCAACAGAACCAACCAAACAACCACTCCAGTTTATTATTCAGTCTCTCCCCATACTTAGATTACATTTGCTTATTTATATTAATTTGTAAATATGAATAAATATGTACGTATAAATATATTTATCGTCATAAAAATAACAAACCCAACAACATATAACCAACTTTTTCACCCATATGCTTTCAAAGCAGCTAATGCAGTTAACTACAAAAAAAATAGACAAACATAAAATAAGAAAAATTAGCAAGCAAATGTAGCAGAAAATGTCTCTATCACAAAAGAAGAAAGAAGTCAGGAGCAAAACAAAATCAAAGCCAAAGGCCCAGCAAAATAAAGCAGTCTGAACAACAACATGTATGGTGCCAAACAAATCCCGAAAGGGGCGGAATTTCACAACCTAGGTCCCACTACCAAAAATGTCCTGTTTCGTGTCACTGCCAACCGAACCTCTGATGACGTTTGGACATGGAGCAAAAGATTTGCTAAGTATTTTATCAAATGGGCAAATGCACATGCATCCCAGCAGGCTGGGTTGAGGGAGATGAGAGGGAGACCAGGACTATTCCACCAGCCTTACTGAAGACAGTGGGCGGATCTGCCTTCTCCAGAGAAAGGTGTGGTTGGCATGCTAGCTGGAGTTGTGCAATTACACTACTAACCATCTGACCATCCAAGAGCAAAATTGGATTCTGGAGCATCGCCAAGTTGCAGATCTGGCCCTTCATGGAGAGTGCAATCAGATTCAATGAGCCTGTACACCTAATCCCCAAAACACCCCATCTTGTCTGGATTAAAGTTCATCTATTAGCTTAAATAATCGTTAGCCTTATAAGCGTGTGTACTGTAACCAGGCATTTACCGCCTCCAGCTTCTTGCACACTCACATCTGCCAGCATTTGGAAGACAAGCCCTTTCAAGGTAAACACTGGGGCAAAGCGTTTGCTTTGCATACTGTCCATGACAGTCATGTGTAGCGCACACACAATACTAAAAACAAAGGCCGCACATGTAACCTGTGTGGTGAGGCTAAATCACTGATTCAGCACCTCTATTACTTCTCTGGAATTAGATGAAAAGGAGAAGTAATTATTCATGACAACCCAGCCTAAACATCCAAATTACCTCTTCCAGTGGTTTTATGTACATGTCATATACAATGGGGAACAAGATAGAACCCTGAGGGACTCTCCAGGTCAAAGACCACGGGATGAACAGTGGTGCCCCAGCAACACCTTCCGGAACCTTTTTGGGTAGGACTGAAATTTCATGCCTACTTGCTCTCATCCTGGCCAGAAGATCTAGAACGATACCCCATGGCCAATAGTACTGAAAGCGATGAGAGGCAAGCAGAACCCATAGGGACACATACATTCTGCCCAGTCCCTGGCAAAGTTGGTTCACCAGGGTGACCAAAGAAACTTCAGCCCTAAACCCAGGTAGAATATCAGTCAGAAAAGGATCAAGATAATCTGTTTCATCCAGGAATCTCTGGAGTTGGACCGTGACTTATCCACATGATCACCTTGTCCAATTTAGTCAATTTGACACAGGCCAGTAGTTTCCCCCCACAAAAGAGTGAGAGCTTCTTCAGCCATGGCCTAACCACAGCTTCCTTCAGTGCAGATAGTACTATGGCTTCATTTAGAAAGACAGTCGCAGTCCTCTCTACCCACAAAGCCTTGGCTACCTTAATCAGCCAGGACAGGCAAGGGTAGAGATTGCAATTCGTTAACTGTACACCTCTAAGGAGCCTGTCCAACTCTTCCTGCTGCACAAATTGAAAACCACCTACATCAAAAGGACAATGTGGAGTCCAGGCTGGAATGCAAAGTTTTTAGGAAAGTGGTCACAGTGATCCATCAATGACTCCTCATCATACCTTGATGGTCAAGATGTAACCAACCACTTAGAATAGGGCAGCCAACAGCAACACTGAACAGAAACAATGGTGACACACAAGTATCAATTTTCTGCAACCAATCCTAAGATCCTTTGGGCATACACCTATTATGATGTGTTGTCAAGTCATACATAAACTGGTAATGCTATGTAAAGAAGCTATGGAAAGGTTTTGTGCACATGTAAATATCTGGCATAATTCTGTTGGTCACTCAAAATCACTATACAAGAATAGATGGTAGAAATTGTCATATTTAGTGAAGCCTACATAGGCTACACATTCTCCCAAACCATCCTAAACATTATTTTTGAGGACCAGGCTGAGTGACTGTATTGTATGACATCTTGGGTCTTAAAACAAAATTCCCTCAGTTTTAATTCTGCCTTTGTGTTTTAACATGTAGCCAATAGGTTTTGTGCTAGACTTAAATATACTTTTCTTTTGAGCTCTTTGGTTACTTTAATAGCATTGCAGAGCCCAAAGACAAACAGTAACTTACATTAACATATGTTACATATATTGATATTTTTTATTTTTAAAAATGGAAAAACAAAACAGGTTGCATGCATTGCTACAGCCACAAGGCATACCTCCCCTCTTTCATTTTACATAATGCTGAATAAAAATTGAATTTCTGCTGCTACCATAGTAACCACTCAATCACTTCGCAATTCTGCTAGTTTAAAATCACACACACACTACTCCCATACAGAGGCATTCATGAGACAACATGACACTTCACTATTGTGCTTTTTTTTACAATGCTTCAAGAGCACAACATGTATCAGAATAAACCAATAGCTGCCTCTGAATTTCAGAACCCATTTATAACTTTTTAGTGCTACCGTTACCTGTCATTTTCTTATGCAAAATGTGCACAAAAACAGATGTAAGGATATTGGAATCAGAAGATAAGAGGAGAGATTACAGGAGACAACTAGTTTCAGGGCTGAAGCTGCGACCTGTCAGTCACAAGCCAAAATACTTCTTCTGCACAATATTCAAGAGGGATAAACACTTTGATAAGTGACAGACACAGTTGCACTGGATGGGCATGTGATTAGCTTTAATCACACAACAGTCTTCCTGCAAGTCATTGTCACATTTGTATTTAAAATAAAGATAATACCTGTAGTGTTTGCAGGACTGAAGCAAATAGTTCAATATGCCACTTTATGATGGATTTTACTACCCCCTCCAAACAATGTAAGTGGGATCACTTGCGTTTGAACCACTTCAGTCATCTTATCACCTTAATGACTGAGACAGTGCAATCCTACGCACACTGACATGGGAGAAAATCCCAGAGGCTCTGTTTGAGTAAATATGCATAGGGTTGAACTGTAGAGAAACTTTCACATTTTGGGGCTTAGACTAGTAATAAACAATATGTTTGCTACATGGTAGTCTATCCTAGGGTTGTTGCTTTTTGTTTTGTTTTGTTTTAAAAAAAGAAATTGGGCTGTGGGGTAGATGTGGGTCCAGATTGGGATTGCAGTCTGCAATTTGATCATTCCCCCTACACCGTTTTACAACCAAAAACACCCCTCCAAGGCTGCAATCCTACAGGTACTGACCTGGAAGTAACTCCTATTGAACTCAATGGGACTTGCATCTGAGTACACATACATAGAGATGTGTTGCAAAACTACAATCTGCCCCCAAGGATCCACTGCAGCTGAGAGTGTGTGATTTCCAATGGAAAAATGGCACCGGGGGAGGGAGTAATTAATCCTCCTCACCATGTGCTGTGGTCTCAACCTGGATCTAAACACTTTCCCCTGTGGCTGCTATTTCTTAATGAAAAACAAACTGCAATACCCTATCAAGAGATAAACGTATCACCCACTCTGTTTAATAGGGTTACTCCCAACTAAGCGTGGATTTGATTTCAACCCTAAATTTGTTGTTGTTGTTGCTGCTGCTTACAACAGGCTCCAATCTGAAAGCAAAACCTATATATTTATTACATTCATATATAGAAGAAGTAACACAGAAGAGACTCAAAAGAGCTATTATCTGCATATCTCTCCAATGCATGATGTTGTGTCAGAGGAAAGGGGTTTCTACCATTGAAAGAAGCACCCTTCCCGAATGCAGCCTTCCCCAACTGGGGGCCCTCCAGCTGTGTTGGACCACAACTCCCATCTATGCTGCATGGGTCATGCTGGGAATTGTAGTCCCAACACAGCTGGACTTCCCACCTTGGCAGCTTGAAGATGCCAGGGTGGGGAAGGCAATGCTAATAAATGAATCTCCTCTATCAGAAGAAGCATCCCTGGAGCCACCCCAATATTTGTCATGGAGGATATTTTTCATCTTTTTCTTTAAATTGCAGTCAGGGTGATACAGTAGTTAGAATACTGACTTGACTGGGGACATGGCTAGATGGGGCAATCACCCTGGGATCATCCCTGTGCATCCACATGACGCACGGGGCATCCCGGGAGCAGGGAGGGATGATTCCTCCCTTTCCCTGGGATATCACCCTACTCTTCCATCCCGCAGGACGTGTGGCGCGCAGTCACGGTTTCCCCCGGCTCCTCGCGAGTAGTTCTGTGCCCACTGGGGGTGGGGTGGGGGGAGCGTGAGGTTTTTTAAAAAACAAAACAAAACACTCACCATTTCGTTTGAGCACTCGTGTGCTCCTTTTCCTTTAAACATAAAAAATCCATAATGGCGAGTGCGACATCGTGCGCTGTGTGTAGACGAGGGGGATGATCTCGCGATCATAAAACCGTGAGATCATGCCCCTTAACTCCCCTCGTCTAGACATGCCCTGGGTAGACCTGGGTTTGAATCCTTGTGTAGCCAAAAAACATAGCTGGTAACCTTGGGCCAGTAATTCTCTCTCAGCCTAACCTATTTTACGGGGCTACTGTGAGACTGAAAAGAAGGGGTGCAGGGTGTGTGTGCACTACCCTGAGTTTTTTGGCTAAAGAGCAGGATAAAAAAAAAAATGAAACAAACAAACATGTCAATAGAGAATTAAGCCTTGTCTGTATTGTGATACTAGAGCTAATTAAAATGTTTGTGCGCGTATTATCCGAACGACCCAGGCTGCCACCAATACTGCTATATCAACTCTAGCACAGTATGCCATATGCTTTGGATGGCAGGGCTGACGCAGGTTGATCTAAATTGTCACCATAAACCTGTGACAGCCACTGCCATCCAAAGCATATGGCTTGCTGTGCTAGAGTTGATGCAACAGGACTGGTAGCAATTTGGGTCATCTGGACTGAGACTGCTACTGTTTTTATTAGGATGTGTGAAGGCTGCGATCTCATGGGGCTCACCATAATAAGACACCATTACATGGCTGTGAATACTTACTTACCATTTGTGATACTGTTACTAATTTTCTTTGAGCCGTAATACAGAGCAGCATTATACCTTGAAGATGTGTTTTCACAATTATCTGCTATGCTGCAGATTTCCTCGCTTAATTACATCAATGTAGATAATAATCTGACAGTCTGTCTCCAGGAGGCATATACTCAATTGTAGAAATTTCCCTGTTATATCCGTCTAGCACAGATGCCAATTCAGAAAAGCACTCCCATTGACTTCAATAAAATTAGAATTGCATCTGAAAAGTTGCTAACCTTTTTAAATGCTTGAGGGTTAATTACTTTTCACACTAACACCCCAATCCTAAACACATTATCTGGAAACAAGTGCTATTGATTTCAATGGAATTTACCTCCAAGTAATTCTGCTTAGGTTTGCTGCCTAAGAGGTACATGCTTAAATGCACATTTCAGTGAATGATCTCTTAAAACCTAGAGCTTCCCTTTCAACAAATTTTTATTCTCTCAATATTTTAACTTAAATTTAAATTTTACTGTTTTAACTCTGTATTTTAATCTTATATCAATTTTGCTGCGTGGTTTTATCCTGGTTGTGCTTTTTATACTGTATTTTGTAATTGTGCTTTTAACCTGTTGGTTGTTTTATTGTGGTTTTAATTTTTGTGAACTGCCCAGAGAGCTTCGGCTATTGGGCGGTATAAAAATGTAATAAATAAATAAATAAATAAATATGGGAAGACAGGCAAATGTCATATCTTCAAGGCTTTGATTGTGCTCTACATTTTAAATGTGCATATTGGCATAGATTAGAGTTATTTTTATTTTTATTTATTTATTGCATTTTTATACCACCCAATAGCCGAAGCTCCCTGGGCAGTTCACAAAAACTTAAAACTAAAACCTAAAACTAAATGCACACACAAGTTAAAAATACATGTGTACAATTTAGATGGAGAACAGGTTTTCAGGTCTATTTATTTTTTTCACTTATTTTAATTATTTATATCCTGTCTGTGTGTGTGTGTGCGCGTGCGTGTGCATGTTTTAAACAAAAGAGTAAAATATGCTAATAATAAATAAACTAAAAATAAACAAAAACATTAAAAACCAGCAAAAAATATACTACTTAATAAAAACAGAAATATCCCCTATCTATAACAAGCTGTGCAAAAATTGATTAGGTTTGCACACACACAGGGGGTTAATAAATCACAGTGGCTTATTAACCACTCCTGTATGTGCAAGGTACATGTTGCCCAATTTCACAAATTACTCTCTCCAGGCATAGCTTGTCATTACATGTGAAACCGACAAGGCTGGCTGGCTATGGTGGTTAATATAAACCACTCAGAACCCACCCTTGTCATAGGGTTGCTGGGTAGTTTGTGAACCATGCCAGCCAACCACCCTCACTGGGTTCTCATGTTACGACAACCCATGCTCAGCCAGGGTAATTAGGAAATGAGCTGACATGTGACTGGCAAGTGTGGAGGTGTTAAACAAGCTACCATGGCTTATTAACCACCTTTGTCTGGTGTGAATCAGGCTGTCTCTATCCCTTTAACAGCTAGAATCTTCTTAAGAATTGTCATGTTGCAAATGCAAAAAGAACTCTTTGTCTCTGTCTCTGTGTTGCTCTTCTATTCACCCTTACTTGGGAATGAGTTTCATTTAATACAGCAAGATGTGCTTTAGGGACACATGTCACTTGCGGTTGCATGAATCTTTTTGCAGCTTTAAAATACAAGCCACTGAGCACCTTGGTCCCTGGTGCCAAACGACCTTTCCTCCTGTGTGAAATAGCAACTTGCGATGGAGGTAATTTTTGTCAGGACCACAGTGTGGGAGAAAAGGGTTAAGCCCCTACGATCCCATTGCAGAATAATACGTCCCAGCTGGTGCAATTTAAAACTGAAAAAAGATTCAAAACTGCAAGTGACATGCTTAGCATCACATGCACTTTGGCCCTTGGTAAGCATGCAAACAACAGGGCTTCAACGCTTCTACATGTAGCTTCTTATTGGTTATTCAACTGCAGTGCAACAATCCTGGATGAGGAAACTTTTGAGGGCATGTAAGTTGTACTGCCTCTCCTTCCTCATAGGACTATAGCCAGTCTGCTGTCAATGTAAAGCCTAAATCAGTGGATTGGAAGCCTTTACAATGAAAGGCTAAGAGCGCCATCAGATGAGCGTTTTATAGTATGCTCGTTACTGGCCACTCATGGGTCCTTTTGATGATAATGTGTTCCTCTGTTAGTTTCCTGCTCCTTCTGCCATTTTTTTTTTTTTTGGGGGGGTGGGAAAATAATCCACAAATAATGTGACTCTTCTGATTTATTTTGATATTGGTCACCATTTCCTGCCATGTGCAGAGAAGTTTTGCTATAAAATGCCCACTAGAGGGTGCTGTCCCACTACACTGAATGGGCCTTGTGGTTGCTGCTTACTTCCCTTTTCTCCCATGTGATTCTTCTCATCTATATTACGGAAGAGAAGCAGGAAGGAAGAGTGACAGTAAAGGAATGCGATTCCCACCCTCCGTTCTGAAAGAAGTGTAAGTGTGACAATTAAGCTTCTGGCATTCCCCCCCGCCCCCCCGGTCATCCATAGCCCTAAGTGTTGTCTAGCCAGGGTATGCAGTCTGAGCTGCCAGTTTGCCTCTTTCAATCAGCAACATCCTAACCTGTATTGTATTTGCAATAAAGGTTGCTGTTCGATTATGTTCGTGGCATATCAGCCTGACTCTGAAGAGAGACTTTTGGGGACCTCTATGCTGCTCTAGATCTACATATAAACAAGAATCCTATATCAACTTTGCTGTGTGGTTTTATCCTGGTTGCGCTTTTTATACTGTATTTCGTAATTGTGTTTTAAACTGTTGGGTGTTTTACTGTGGTTTTAATTTTTGTGAACCGCCCAGAGAGCTTCGGCTATTGGGCGGTATAAAAATGTAATAAATAAATAAATAAATAAATAAGAATATTATGGCCACCCAGAACTGTGTAATAGGGACTGCTGATGTTCCCCTCTCTCTTGGGGTGTCTCATGTTTTGCAGAAGTGGCTTACAACTAAACCACAACATACGATTAATACAGAATCTGCAGTCTGGTGTGATTCATGGCAAGTTCTGGCAGATAGCATCTTCTTCATTTATAATGAGCTTTTTACTACAGTTTTTGCCTAGTAGTAAGATGATAATGACTGAGAGTAGTATTTTAGTTATACTGCAAATTTAAGCGAATATAAAAGCTCAAATAACTAGAAAGTAGTTCAGTAAAAAGTTCATCCATACATTAAGGGACACGTTACTCTAAATTTAGATCTCTGTGGATCTTGAGATGAAACAGAGCTTCAATGAGACCAGGTGGGAATAATCAGACACATCAACTGCTTTGTTCATCTTAGGGCATTTTCTTCCTGACATATGACAAAACTAGGAAGCATATTTCTTAAAGGCCACAAAGCCTTACTCATATGGTTGGTAAAATATGAGATTGTATTATAACAGATGCAACAGTCTAATAATCAGATTTTTTTTTTAAAAAACCCAAAAACCCTAGGTTGATTAACACAATCCACCAACAAACATCCAGATCTAGGATTTCACAAAAGAATAAATCAAAGGTTTTAGATAATGAGATACACTGTAGTCACCTACCTCCCCCATGCCAATCTGCAAAATTTTCAATCCTGTTCCTTTTTCAAGTATGCCTTTGTTGTCAGCTGTTAGGAAAATGGAAAATGACAGAATTAAAGAAAAATTAGGATTGGATTGAGTTTGCATCATATACTTTCATCGCAACTATAATGTTCTCAAGGTGCCAACTGTTTTGCGTCATTCATTCTAAAAAAAAATCTATGTGACATGGATTAATATTCCATTTTACTGAAGATATCCTGAAGAAGAGTAATAGCAATGAGCTTTCCGTTAATCAACAAATCAATTGCTAAGCATGTATCTGAACTAGGATCAAGTCCTTGGACCAACTAGGCCTATTTGTCACACAACAGTGCATGAACTAAGCAATAGAGGTCCAGTCACCCAATTGATATCCCTCATGCACTCAGCTGCTAGCTGTTGGTGGCCTTGTGACCTGGCGAAGATTGAACAGAGGTGCCAATTGTATATACTAGAGCAGGGGTGGGCATTTTATGGCTGTCCAGATGTTTTGGTCTACAACTCTCATTATTCCACAACATTGGATATGCTAGCTAGGGCTGATGGGAGTTTAGGCCAAATCATCTGGAGGACCACAAGTTATCTGCCCCTGTACTAGGGTCTATACACATCATTTGCATAGTCACAGCAGCTGGAAAGATAGCTGCAGCAATTGCATAAACCTAGAAAAGACATACATACATACTGGTCCCATACAGGCATTCACTTACTCACGTGTAGGGCTAAACTGGGAGGGGGACATGGATGCGCATGCAAGCCCCATCCCCAACATTCCTGTCACCCAGCAGCCATGTAGACCTTCAACATTAAATATGAATGCACTTACAGAGCTCCTGTGCTTGGGAACCCAGCCTTATCAACATTTCTGATCACGGGAGCTCCATAAGTGCTGAACACACTGACAGAATTCATTTCAGACCTTCGTACTCAATGCATGAAGGTCTAACCAGAAGAGACATTGGGGTGGGGATTACACATGCACCCACCTCCATCTTCCCACTTAGCTCCACACGTGTGAGCAAGCAAATGCCTGCATAGGACTAATGCTGGTCAGAAGTTCTGGTGAGAAGGTCTCCAACTTCTTTTGCACTCTTCCTGAAGATATTCTTATCCATCTGAACAGGCATTTTTGCCTAGATTGTTGGTTGTTTTTATGCTCTTCATGATTTTATTTTTTGTGAACCGCCCAGGGTATAAAAATGTATTGGGGAGTATAAAAATGTAATAAATAAATAAATACATAAATAGAAAGGCAGGATATATATTTTAATACAAGTCAATAAGGAAAGGAATAAATCAAACATGAAAACATATATAGGCCCCACCCCACATAGAGTTAATGGTTCATACAACAATACCCTCCGCATGCTCCCATCAGGTCACAAGTCCATTGTCTGCCCCATATATACTTAATAGCAATCACATGGGGGTCATTACAAGCATATGACCTGGATTTAATTCAGTTAGCAATCCTGTTGAGTGGGGGGCAGAGGTGGTGGAGGACTAAATGAACTCCATGGTCCCCTCTAACTCTATGATTCTAGGAGATGGACTTTGCTGTATAAAATGTGCTCTGAAGTCCATCTTCATCTCTGTCACTTTACTCAAACATATAAACCTCCCATTACAGTTTGTGTCAGATCTTTAAAAGTGTTTCTCTCCCCCACCCCCACACACACTTCTGCTTCCAAATATGCTCAAGAGCTTTCCTGGACTGCAGCCTAGAAGTGTAGATGGATAGATAATTCAATTCTGTATAGCTATTTAGTTATTTATATAGTGCTTCACGTATTCAAAGACTCAACTAACATCGCTCTATTTATTTATCCTTACAATTCCCCAGAGAGATAGCTAAGTAAATATTATTAAATTTCTTTTGTACAAAGAGAAGGACAAACTGAGGCAGAGACATGACTCAGATCTTGCTGCCTGCTCAGATTCAATGCTGGAGTAGGGATTAAGATGCAAGGTTTATTGAAGGAATGATTTCAAACGATAACCTTATGGATGCTTTCATGTCTTCCTTGTTATACAGTTTTATGCATTTTCATCTGGACTAATAACCCCATTGATTTAGTTCAATATACCAAATAACTGAGTTGTTAACTGAGAAGATTAATTCTAATTCTGAGGACATGTATGCCCGGTCAGTGCCAGATATCTGGGTACCCTTGGGCATGGTACAACCAAAGGCCCATGCATCTCCTCCTCCTCCCTGCTTTTGGGGCCCGTTCATCTCTGCTCTCCTGCCCCCTCCATGGACTCCCCTGCCTCTGCTCGTATCCTCCCATCTGCCTGCCCGCCACCTCCGTTCACCTCTCCAGTCTCCACCATGTGTGGCTCTGAGGAAGGACCCCATCAGAACGATATATTTGGGTTTGGCTGGCTCACTGAAGAGCTATGCCAGCCGCTTTCTCTTTCCGATGTGACTCTCCGTGGGATGAATGACAGGGGAGAGGGGACAGTCAGTGATTCTGATCCCCTGGGCCTTCAGCAACTTCCAAGCCTCTGACACTAGGCCAGCAGATACCCCAAAACAACAGCACCCAGGCGGAGGCGGGAAGGCAGGCATGGAGCAGACATTTCTGGGGGCACAATGAAGTGAGCCAAGGATTGTTTCAAAGCCAGTAATGCAAACCATCCCTGTGAGGCGGGAGCAGCACAGAGAGATGCCTTTTCTTTTGCATCCCATAACTAGGAGGCTCGGAGGATAAGGGTAAAGCTTTGTGATCCTTGCTTCAGAGTTGATTGACTGCATTGTGATCACAGCCATTATTAAACAACAACAAAATAATAACGTTAATCATAGCAGTACTAATTAATATTAATAACAATAATAATAATAATAACAACAATAAGGAGTTGAACCACAATGAAAGCCTGCCTGACTTCACTGAAGAGGAAAAGCCAGGAGAGCTTGGGCTATGGGGTGTATAAATATAAAATGGAATAAATAAATAAATAAATAAATAAACAAAGGAGGGGTGGAATTAAAAGCAGCAGTGCTGCTGAATAAACAAAAAGATTTTTTTTTTTTAAAAAAAAAGCTATGTCTGTCTTTTACCAGTAAGAGAAAAGTGGACGTGCCCAGGGGGAGGGGGAATTATGCCAATTTGACTGGCCCTAAGTAAGTACCAGTCTTTAAGAAGCTACCTGTCACTTCAACTCATGACAGGCATAGCTTCTCCACTGGTTAATCTTTGGAGGGCTCTGATGACCCTCCAAGGACAGGAGTGTGTGCACTGGGCACGTCCACATGCCCTAGGGGACCTCATCCCCTTGCACCACATCTATTCAGTTGTTCACCAAGGTTAGGGTGGGTAGCAGTGCTGTGTTTCCTATCTGTTATTTATTTGCTTAGTATATGATTTCAGGTTGTGTTTGTGCGTTTGGTGGGGCTACTGTTTAAAAAAACACTGGGAAAAGTCCATTCAGAGACTAAGAAAGAAAAGTTTCCCAGTATCCCAAGTTACTAAGTTTCCCATTTTGCTTATCCCCCCTCCAACTTTGGGATTGGAGGATGCTTCATCAGGTGATCATGACTGGGAGTTGAATCTGCCCCTCAACACTTCAAAAAGGTACCTCTCCCGCTTTTTTTACCCTACTTTTTAAAAAATATATATCAAGCAAACCACAGCACACAAAGTGCTGAAAATAGGCTCAAAATGACCCCCACCCATGACTCTCTAAGCACAGCGAGTTTCAAATAGATAGCTTGAAAAACAAAAAAGTTATCCACTACTCTTTTCTGCAGTGCAATCCTATGGGCGAAAAAATCCAAAATGGCGGGCGGAGCGCTCCGCGAAAAGAGAATGATTGCTTCTCTTCGCCATGCTTCTCCAGCCCCCCCAATCCGCTTCTCCTCCGCCAGTAGCGGAGGCAGATCACCTTGATCCGCTTCTACTTCTCCGATCCGAGGAGAAGCGGATCACACCCCTAGTCCAAATCGAATACTCTGGGTCATTTGTGGTCCTTGCATGATAGAAGCCCCAGTGAATAGCATCTATTACATGTTCTAGAAGGTATTGAAATCAAGAGGACTTTGGCAAAATTAAAACAAAGTTAAGCATGGTGAGTTTAAATTTATTCCTCAAACCGATGTCTGCAGCCCCAAGAATGAAGATTTTAAAATAATTGGCAGTTACACAGTTCCTTTGGGATTTTTTTTTAATCACCCGTCTGTTTAAAAAATAAAAAGGTGGGCTTTATTCATCCTTTCAAAGTGAAGAGACATTATTCAAACCTGTGTTAGCAGTTGTGAGAACATGCCAGTTTGATTTGTAAAAAAATCCAAAAATCCAACATTAAAATCAAAAATCCAACATTAAAATCTGAACGCAACTAACTGCTGAAATAATAGGAAATCCCCCACCATTTTAACATATTATGGGCAGTACCCAACTGGGTCATTCCCTTAGCAAAAATGATGCTGCACTAACAGAAACTAGGTTCTTAAGTCACCAGCAGTTGTGGAAGCTACTGTGCAACCAGTTGTGCATAACCCTTTCTTGCACAACTGTTTTGGACATTTTGCTTGCACAGCCAGTTGTGCAAGTGTAATGGGCAACTGCATGTGCAATGGAAAGATTCATCAGAGCTTGTGAGGTTATACTGCATTAGACTGTGTTGTTAAGTTTGATATAAAAGTTCATTCATTAATAAGAATGATGAAAAAGTTTAAAGGAGGTACTCAATGTGTATTTATAGTAGATCAGTAAGTATAAAGCATTAGAAGGGGAGTGAGTGCCGGATGGAAGGAGAGTGCTAATTGGATGTTGGTGTGGAGCGTCTGGATTGGCCGTGAGAGAATAGGAGAAGTCGGAGGACTGTGTGAGTATATATGCTTCTGCTGACAGGACAGAAGGGATGAGTTTTGGATTGGAGTTTGGAAGAGAGATTGATAGAGATTGAGATAGTGTTAGGAAGGGTCTGTGTGCTTTGTTGTTTGAGTGGATTAGTGTGTGGGGAACAGAATAGTGTAGCCTAGTAAGGGAAGAGTAAGTAGGAGAACCTGAAGACATATTGTGAAACGTTTAAGAGAAAGAACTGACTGAAACCCTTACGCAGTGTGCTTTATAATCATTACGCTTGAGAGCTGAGGAAACTGCTAAGCTTTTGTACCTGCACTAACTACTTATAATAAATTATATTTCATTATAACTGGTGTGGTCCTTGGAGTACCTGGAAAGGGTACAGGTCTATGATGGCAGCGGAAGGGAGAATTTGGGGTAAGGGTGCTAAGCTGTATAGCTGTGGGGCCTAAGAAGTGAATGGCGTGTCAGTCACAGGGACAGTTGTAGCATTTCAAACTGCTTGACACCTGCACCTGTGCTGGGTCCTTTGGTTCAGGAAAAGAATAAAGGAGCAGTATAAGGTGGGTGTCGCTGCAGAGCTCCGTTAGCGACATTTGAGTTTGCAGAATGACACCATTGGATACTGCCCTTTACTTACTCATGTTTCGTGGAGTATTTGAAGCACGTGCATGGTTTTCACACCATATCTTTCAAGTGTGGAGTGTGTAATTTGTATTAGCAATTGTGAGGACAGACTGAAATAGTATCCAAATTAAGGCCGCAGTCTTCAACACACTTCCTAGGTACAAAGCACCACTGGACACAGAACGGACTTTTTTAAAAAATATGAAATGTTTGGAGAACAACTGTGTACAAACTGATGCATGGAAACGTCATGTTTCTTTCTGCTCCAATGCCAGATATGTTTTGGTAGATATTTAGGAAATTTACAACAACCCCCCCTCCCCCCAAAAAACTAAACTTTACTGATAAACTTGTACTATAACATTTTCTTAACGATTGAAAATATAGTGTGGTAACAAATATTGCCAGGAAAGATGTAAGAAATGTGAGCTGCTATTTTAAGAAAAAGCAATGAACAACTCCCTGTGAGACAAAAAGGTTTTCCGAACACACAAAAAGAAGTCCATTAAAATTAAATTCAGTAGATGAAGGATATGCAAATTACCTGAAGAAGTGGAACCCTATAATGTTCTCAAAATTCAGCAATAGTCTATTTAATTAGTATTTTAATTTATCAGAATAATTCTTTGCACTTGACAATTCCATATAATTAAGCACGTAGCTATAGTGGAATAATATCGCCTGCTCTCTTTATACCAGTTATTTTAACCTGCAAGAATCTGTAGAAGTATCTTCTGTGATCTAAATTACAATGGGGACAACTTAATGGTTTTGCTCTATTAAGCAGCACGACTAGAGGGTTACTGAATGTTCAGAGATGTAGAGGTTGCCACAGCCCAGGGCCCTGATTCTCTAAAGGAGATGTAGGTAGAGCACTTCCTGGACAACGTAATTTATTTGTATTGGTGGTTTGGAGGGGGTGGAGAAAGAAAACATTTTCTGAGAAAAAAATGACTGAAATGCTTAAACTGCTTAAATCATAATATACAACAGACTTCAATGGGGCTCTTAAAAAAAGGAACTGAGAAATTCTTCAATGGGCAATGCAAATCCTATCAGCAACTGGGTCCCATCTACATGTGGGGAATGTATTTCTTTCTGTTTTACTGCCAAGCAAGACATCCATTGGGTTGGGCTTGATGATTGTTGATTCTGTCCCAGCTGTAAATTCTGCTATCTGGAGATGCTTTCATGTTTAGTAACCTCACTGAGAAATGCATCTTTAGGTAAGTTTTGGGTACTAAACATGCTGGGTCATGATACCAAACAGGAGTTTTCTGCCAGACCCCTGAATCTGCCAAAACAATTCCATTTATACATTGCTGACTTCCTTGTTTGAAACTATGGTGGAATTCACACTCTTTACTATAAAAGTGAAAAACGGGATCAGAAAAGAGAGAAAGAAATCACTGACATTTCAGTATCCTTTGGGTGTTTACCTTGCAGGAGAAGCGGAAATGTTAGGTATATTTGCTCCTTTGAAATAAATAGTTGACATTTGTATAGCATAGTTTATTGCATATGAGGATCTGAAACTGCTTAACAAACAGCAACCAATTTTTCAAGGTTCGGAACATCTGGTGGTAAATGTAAATTAGTTAATATGAATTCGCCTTACTAACAGTAGGTCTGGGCAAGTAAAATGGATGAATTAAACACATTTATTCAGAGACAGCTAAATTAGAACACATGCACATTGGGGTTGGATCCAGATTTAGGATGAAATCCTATGCATTTTTAGGCAGAAAAAAAATCCTACAACTCCCAGCATGCCCCAGCCAGCATAGCTTGTAGGACTTTTTCCCCCCTGGCTAAACATGCACAGGATTGTGCCTTTCATTATGCTTGGAGTAGACTCATTGAAATCAATGGGACAATGTCTGATCGAAGTCCCTTTGATAACAGATCAAAGGGTCTTAGCATGACTAAACCTGCATCCAGCTTATTGTTTTGATTTGCTACTTGTACAGCTGTAGGTGGAACAAAAGGTGTAGGGGCAAGAAGTACCACTTCCAGACCCTTAGGAAAATAGCTCACCTCCTATTCCTCCCCAGATTTCTCAGTTCCTACAGTTCCTTGAAGCACTGGCACTTTTTCACATGCTGCCTTCGAAAATGTATGTTTTCCCATAAGCCTCCCCACACATTTTTTTTAATGGTGCTGCCATTATATAAAGCATGTGTGCAGAAAGTCAGGTCTGGGGACCAAAACTAGCCCTCCAAATGTCCCAATCTATTCTCCTGAGAGCTTCTCCAAAACAGATTCGACCCTCAGGCTCTGCACCCGATATAAAGCATGACTATAAGCAGCCAAGTTCAAGAAAGCCCCAAGATGTTGTAATTGCTCTGGGACCAGCCTGTGGCTCACATAGCTGAAAAGAAGAAAGACAGTATGAGGGAAGCAGATCCCCAGAGTTATGTAGTTTTAGCACAGAGATGGAAGGTGTAGACCAGGAGACAAGATGCAGTTATACGGAGCGTAAAGCCAAACCTGGTCCAGGCTGTGCCTAAACCCATTGCTAACCCTTATTAACTCTCTAGCAAATTACCATAGTCACAGTCACTATAAATGATTAGATTTCTCGCAACACTGCATTGTTTCCTCCTGCCATCCTATTCCTTTTGGGCTTAGCACATTTGGTCTTTGCTTTATTACCAATTTCAATGCTATACTAAAGAGATTAATAATTTAAAAACCACCACGAACAAGCTATATGTTACAGACATTGAAGTGACAATGTAGCTGACTTAAATGGTCAGGCGCAACACTGAAACGCTTCCTTTTTCCATATCCAAAGGGATTATTTGTCAAAGACGAGGCCAAAAGGTTGCAGAGGAAAGCTATCTTCACCCCCTCCTTTTCCATTCAAACGAAGGGAAATATGCAAGACCTTTATCGCTCACTTGTCTCTTTTCTAATCTCTGGCAAACCTGCAATGAAAACGGTGGCACAAAAAGGCTAAGCTGCACAGTAATAATAGTGACAGCCTTGTAAATGTTATGTCAAATCCAATTTTCAAGTCATTTTTCAAGTGATTTTAATTAGATATTGTTTCAATCTCTTTTGCATTAATATAATTTTTCATAGCAGCATCTCGGCTTCCAATCTGTTGAAAGGATTCCCCCCCCCCCCGCAACTGTATCTTGATGCCTTGAGTAATTTAAAATGGGATTTTTATTTACAGCAATTTTCAATGCACTGCTCCCATAAAGGCCACTACACCCAGTAAAAGTGACACAGAAAAAGCAGAATTAGGGCTTCTTTTGCTAATCTCACTGGAGCTTGCAATTTAGGTTCTCATAGCTTTTCTGAAGACATGACAATGCAGCTATAGTACAGTAAAGGCCAGACTAGAGGTTTATAATATAGGATTTGTATCACTAGTTTAACACCAGCATTTAACTTCAGTTAGAACTAGGGGCCTTTCTACACCTCCCGGCCTTCTGGGAGGGAGTGGGGAGGGATCTCACGATATTCTGCTCACGAGATCCTCCCCCTGGGGCCACACACATATGCAACATCCAAGGAGGAATGAGGGATGTTGCGCCCGCCATTTTCTTTTTAAAAAAACCCTCCAGAGATGAGTGCACGTGTGCTCCAACAAAAATGTAAGTTAAAAACAAAACAACAACCCGCTCCTGCTCCCCCCTCCAATGAGCACAGAGCACCCGAAGAGCTTCTGCCCCGTGCCCGGTTCCCACCTCATCGCATTTACTTGAGAGGAGGCAGAACGAAGCAGAGGCAAGTGGCCACACACCTTCCACGGTCCTGGGACAATCCCGGGACCGCAGGAAGAATCGGGTTTTCCCTGAGTTTATTTATCCCTGGGAAAACCCGTGCTCATCTCCCCTGCTCCTGGGAATCCCTGTCCATCATTTGGATGCACAGGGATGATACCGGGACGATCTTGGGGGGGAAATGTGGTGTAGAAAGGGCCTAGGGCTGTTGCAAAGTTAAAGAAATCTTAGTTGATTAATCATATTATTAAACTAAACAATTAATAAACCAAACAATTGTACTGGAGGAGGAAAAATCCATAACTCTCCCTGTTTTTAGATGATGCTTGCACATGTTGCATCTGGGGACCATCTTAAAAGAAGCATTCCTTCTTGTGTGACAAAGGTAGAAGCCCTCTTCTAAGAAAGTGCCTGTAATCTCCAGTTTGTATATACATGTGTGTACTTCCTTTTTCCATATCCACAGCCATGTTAGCCCTGTGAACTTTTTAAGAAAGTTAGGAAATAAATGTTTTAAACGTAAACAGACATACATTAAAATAACTTTGTTAAATCTGCCAATTACTCAGGACTGCCTCAAAAGGTTTTCATTTGATTAGATTCTGATTAATCAACAAAAAGCTGCTGCTGTAATTTTAACATAAAATTCCCCATTGTTTGAAGATCCAAAAGAGACTAAGCTTGAAGATCCAAAAGAGACATATTAAAAGTTTTCAAATTTAATTTCTCAAGTAACAAGCCTGGTATATTCTGAAAGCCGAGCTGATGATATTTCAGATGCAAAATTATTTTGTTCAAAGGCTGTTCAATCAGTACCTCAGTGATAGGATGCTCTATGTCTCTTTGCTTCTTATTTTTATAACTTGCATATATTAGTTCTTTGGGGAGATCAATTATATATCTAGAGAATAGTATGTGCTTCAGAGAGCAATAGACTTGCTTCTCAAAATGAAGCTTTTTAAAAACAACAATGCTGTAATGAACAAAAATAGAATGAACACTTCTGTTTCAATTTTGTTTTAGCCACAGATCTGTTCCATGCCAAATTAAGCAACACTTTCCCGGTCCATTTCAGTAATAACCTATTGTTTACTATTCATCTACAGGTACATTTATCGATGCCCTCTTGTCACAACCAGAATCTGCCAGATTTGGGAAAACATTTGCAATATTTCAATTGACTGGTTTACTAAATCATGAGTTCCACAGTTAATGCACAAGGTCATCCGCTTGCAAAATCTATTTGCAGTGCCTTGAGAAAGAGAACAAAAATATTTATTATCAACGACACCCCTAGTAACAAGATCCACCATAAAGCTTTCGGATGAAAATGACGATGAGCTGCAGTTTCTCCCATTTTTCCAAACACCTGACTGTATTTCTCCCCTTCTTGCAGTCTTACCTCAATAAAGACTTAAGAAGCTATTTTGCTGAAGTCAAAAGAGTTTATTTCAAATCAACAGGTTATGAAAAATTCAGGGTAAACATTTTGCATTTGAAAAACACACACAGAAACACACGTGCCCTTGTTCTGCATTGTTACATTCTTTGTGCATTTGTAAACAGAACTACCCTCAATGGCCTTTTGACGGTTAGGCCATAGAAACCCCCTCTTCATTTCATTGATTTCAGTGGGCTTTAATGAAACTATTAAGTCAGGAGAAGACACACAGTTTACAGATGAGGGGTTGTGTGGTGTGGGAGCTCAAAATGTGGAACCAGCATACACATACACTTACATTTCCACATGTAGCTAGCTTTAGATGGGAATAACTAAAGGCAGTAAGGAATCGTGGAAGAGGGATAAAGCCTTTAGGATAATTCCCTCCTTTTTGCTTAAAGCAGTTGGAGAGTCCCCGTTCCCCCCCCCCCCCCGGCCTTGCTCCCCTGCTGGTGTGGCAAGAGCTCCCCCTCCTGTTTGCAACGAACTTCAAGGACTGTTTGCTGGTAGAGCCTTCAGCTGCATTCCTTGTTTCTCTGTAGTAGAAAATCCTCCATACATGGGTTTTACTAGGCATTCAAATGGGGATCTGCCCTTTCCTCCAAACCAGATGTGTGTGTGTGTGTGTGTGTGTGTGTGTGTGTGTGTGTATATATATATATATATGGACTATAATTATTCTTTCCTGTAAATATTTGTTAAAGAATTCATAAACCAGGAAAATGTATGTAGCACTCTCTTCCATATTTTTGGGACAAATAGGTGTGTGTGTGTGTACACACACACACACACACACACACACACACACACTAACCATAGGACCAAACTTTAAACGTATGCCTCCTCTTCCTTCTTACCTTGTGCATTCCACTTCAATTAGTTACATGCTGGTTTGATCAAACGATACTTCCAAATCAGCAAATTGTGTTTTGTGCCTCCTCCAAACCAGGTTTTCAATCCATGGTTTGAATCAGGTTTCCAATTCTGGTTTGGCGAGTGAGCAGAACCATAGCTTGCTAGTCTGGACGTTATGCCAAACTGTAGTTTTGATCAAACTAGAAAACAGCTCATTGAAGTGGAGGATGTGGAGGAAAGGTGAGAGGAGAATATGCAAGCACACTATTATTTCCAAAGTGTGCCAAACCATGGGCTTGGTATTACATGTGAACCACCTCTAAGTGTGTAACAACTGTTGGTCCCAGATTATCACCAATATCCCCATACACATAAAAAGATGCATATAATGAATTCAGTGGAGCCCATACGAACATTGCAATTCAAATGAGGAGACAGCCGATCTGCATCTACAGTAGCTAAACAAATACAGAGTAAGCTGCTTCCTTTAATTCTTTTTTGCATATATCATTGTATTTACCATCTTACTTCTGAATGTAATCACACATAAGCAACATATGGATAAGCTGACATGTATTTCAGTCCTAAAATTATTTACTTTAGGATTTATAGCTTGCTTTTCAACTTTGTTTCTCAAAGTGGATAGCAATAAACATCATTTATACCCCTGTCTAGTTTAGTAATGTGTAAAAATGGTATTTACACATGACTAGCCACACCAGAATGGGGATGAGGATGCGCTTTTGAAAATAATGCAATGTGGATAGAAGACACCCACACTTGGATGTCAGCTTTACCCACAGTTCCTGATCCAGCAAGTGATAAGCATGGGGGGTGGGGTGGGGTGGGGCTGCTGCTTCTATGTGCATATCTCCTTATCTAGATCAGGGCATAAAAACATTAAAGAGAATCTACAAAAACAGTGTAATATTGGAGGCAAAAATCAAGACAAGTACAGCTCAAAATCACTTACAAGATTGCATTTGATGAAGGAGGCTCTTGGCTATGAAACTCAGACTGTAAACAGACTAATGAGTCTTTAAGGTGCTGCAAGTCTCTATCTTTCAGCATCTCTGTGTATTTATTTCCACACTCACATCTATATTAGACATCCACACCTGCAGTTTGCTTACCCCAGTATTCTAATGAGTCTGTGGATCAGTAATACAAATATATCATGGGTGAAGTATGCGGGACTTTTCAGTTCCTTGGGGGGGGACGGGGTTTGCCAACCAGAGAGGTTGTATACTATTATCCCTTAACCCTCATCTCTTACATTTCTAAAATATTTATGCCATGCAGTGTATTAAATTATAGCAATTAAGACCAGAGTGAAGTTTTATTAATATTTCAGCAGAAATGTTTCTTAATTGGAATTTCCCTGGTGCTGTTCTTGTTGATCTGGAGTGCACTCTTTTCCTGGGTGAGGTAGCAACATGTACTCAGTGGGATCTATCTATCTATCTATCTATCTATCTATCTATCTATCTATCTATCTATCTATCTATCTATCTATCTATCTATCTAATCTATTGTTGTCGAATTGAACTAAGTAAGCACATATGCTGCTTGGCCTGCAAAAAGTGCAAAGAAAGAGATGAGATGTCAACATTTTAAAGTGATTGTAACAGTTTTGGGGGAGGGGCTTTCTCTACTAGAGGATCCCCTTCTTTGCAAAAGTATCCTGATGTGCTGCCAGCAACCACAGGCCATTTGTCACTGAAACACTCTAGGCTGTCCAGCTGTTTTGGGAGTTCCTAAGACAAGGACTCCTCTCCTCAATCAGCTCGGCGGCGGCGGAGGGTGGGACGACATCAAAAGGAAGGCACTTTGGATTTACTTTCCCAAAGGCCAGAGAACAGCCTTACAGAAGTGTGTAAACTGTACTTGGAACACAAGAGGTAGCTTAACAACCACATAGTCTTAGCCTATCGAGAAGATTTTGTGCAAACTTCCCTTTTTTAAAACAATTCATCCAAATGTCAAGGTATAAAAAGTTTATTTGGGAAAAGGTGGGGGTGGGAGGAGGAAATAAAAACAACAAGGAAGGCACTAAATTACACACTGGGCTCTTGAGACAACATGCTAAGTCACGGTTAGGCCACTAACCCTTTTGCAGCAAATGAGTGTGTTTAAACCATAGTTATGAAACCAACATGGTTAGGAATGGTTCATATGACATGTTAAGCCATAACGTTAAGCTTTCTCCGCTGTGGCACCCCGGTTGTGGAACGAGCTCCCCAGAGAGGTCCGCCTGGCGCCTACACTGTACTGCTTTCGTCGCCAGCTGAAGACCTTTTTATTCACTCAGTATTTTAACACTTAATTTTAACTTAAATTTAAATTTTACTGTTTTAACTCTGTATTTTAATCTTATATCAACTTTGCTGTGTGGTTTTATCCTGGTTGCGCTTTTTATATTGTATTTCGTAATTGTGTTTTAACCTGTTGGGTGTTTTACTGTGGTTTTAATTTTTGTGAACCGCCCAGAGAGCTTCGGCTATTGGGCGGTATAAAAATGTAATAAATAAATAAATAAATAAAGTTTAGTTCAAAATGCTTAACTTCTGTGGCTTAGAGTGTCATCTGAACAGGGTCATAGAGGACTGCAAATAAATAAAGTCAGGCTAAGTTAGTCCACTTCACCTACTTTAGTGGAACCGTGGGTTTCCGAACATGCACAGAAATCTTTGCATGTACAGAACATGCACAAAGCAGATAGTCTGAGAGAGAGAATCTGTTTGGAGGTTCCAAGAGACAAAATACTGAAGTGAGGCTTTACCTATTTATGGAATTGGAGACTATCAAATTCAGCCCCTTGATGGAAATGGGTTGTTGGACAAAATATCTCTGATGACAGTGGTTTAGGTGGACAATCAGAAATTGATTTAGGTGTTGTTTCTACCTCCTTATTGGCTCTGGAACTAGCCAATTTTGTATAGCTGAGGCACTGTAAACCAAAAATCAAGAACAATTTACTTGATAATACATATTGTGGAATAAAAGGCAGGATATCGGTCTGTGACAGACTTCCAGATGAGTGGTCGGATCCCAGATGCTCTAGAGGGCAATACTGGTCTGTTCAGAATATAGGATTTGTCGCAGTGGTGACTGCTTCATCTTCCACCTTAAACAGGGATGAGACATGTGGCCCTCCAGATGGGGATGTATGAAAATATTGTTTCAGTTCATAAATCACTCAGAAATGCCCAAAATGGGAATCAGAGTGCCTTTTCTCCAAAATCGCAAATTCCCAAATTTGCATTTGCAGAACAGCTGTACTAGAAAAATGCAGAACTTTCTCAAAATGCACAACTTTTAAATCACCCATACTTTATGCTATGGGGAAAATTTGTGGAAATTTGGAGGGGGGGTTCTGGCAGTTTTGTGCAATTTTTCTATTCGTGCGGAACAAGCAGCGATTGAAAACGCAGGCACAAATTGAAGAAATATGAGCAGTAAATGGATGTTTGGAGAATCTTGTTGAGTTCAAACATCGCTCGTTCATCCATCCCTACCTCCAGATGTTGTTGGCCTGCAATTCCCATCCTCCCAGACCACTGGCTATGCCAGATTTCCACCATTATCTGGGGAGTCACACATTCTCCACCCGTGACCTACAGGATTTTTCACCTTGCTTATATATTAGACAAATGATACATGCATCATGAGTGCCCAAAACAGCAAGTGGTGCTGAGCAGTGAGTAGCGTGATGCTCCTACTGTCTTTATTATTTTTTGCTTGGGCTATGGGCCATGGGCCATTCACTTACATAACAGCTAAGACAAAATAAGACAAATACACCATAAAACAAGACCTAAAATGCTCAAGCTAAAATAGATTCACAATACATTGTGTAAAATTCATTATTAAAAAGGATAATTATAGTTTGAAAATTAAAACAGTTAGGGAGGGCATTAAGTCAGTGCATCCCCAGAACAATCAACTGCACTGTCGGAGATGAGTTTTGCTCAAATTTTAGATGCTGTCAAAGCAAAAAAGAGAGACCTTTTGATGCTGCCAAAGCAAAAAAGAGAGACCTTTTGATGCTGCCAAAGCAAAAAGAGAGACCTTATAAGTTACAGTAAAACCTACTGCAACAATCCTCTCAGTGCACAACATAAATGCCAGACACACAGTGATAGCTTCAGCGTCAACTACCTAATAATCTGAATTGATGTTTCCTTCCAATACAACAAAAGGATGTCCCTGCTCCAGCCTACCTAAGAGAGACACGTGCAAGGTGTTGTGAGGCAGCAAAGGAAAGTGTTAATGCTGACCAAGTTGTAGCACACAGCTGTTCACCTTTCTAATAAGGCATGCATTGGCTTCATGACACATAAAAAAAAGAATCAAATTGAGGCAGTTGCCATTTTATGTTCCCAGAATACAATATTTTGGGCATCCTTGGGGGGGGAGGGAAATGACGCCCACTAAGAGGCAGCTATTGATATCAACTCCATTGCTGCAGCCACAAATACTGACAAAAACAACAGTAAACGAATGGGGGAGATGAAAACAAAGGCATGCAACAAACCAGGGGTCTACAAATTGTGTCTCAGCTTGGCAGCCAATAATTCTATCTGCTAGCTGAAATATAGGAAAAATACCTCTGAGTATAGGCAGAGTGCTTTTCCATTTCCATTGAGCAAGTGCAATCTCATCCTTTCTGTTCCAAATGAAAGAGAAAAGTTCTCGGGACAAGTGGTATGACTTCCCACAATCACGAGTCCCTGCGCCCACCTCTCGTCCAAGTATCCTGTATACAACGAAAGGCTCCCTTATCCAAAATAATCAGTCCTGGATTGACTAGTCTAGCAGTGCTTCACAAAATATATATTTCTCCATAGCTCTCCAACATCCATGCCTTTTAAGGCCCTGAATACATTAATAACGTCAGTAGAAATCACATAGGGGGCTTAAAAGAAATTAGATAAGAAATGTAGGTGTGGGGAGTGATTGTCAAGACAATATTGTTCAAATCAACTTTCCCCAACCTGATGCCCTCCAAGTACTCTCATCAGCCCGAGCCAGTACGGCCAATGGTCATGCTGGGTGGGGATGATGAGGCTGTAGTCCATCTGGAGGGACAGGCTGGTTTAGAAGTATAATGGTATATCTTGACATAAGAGCAGCCATGTTTGATCAATTTGATTAATCCAGATAGAAAGGTCAGACCAGCTGCTTTTAGGAAATTGTCTGCGTTTCATAGAACCTCCATCTCGCTTCTGCGAAAGGGTCTGCAGTGAGGCAGATTTCCTCTTTCCCCCAGTCGCCTTGGTAACGGGTCTACTGCAGGAAAGTTGTGGTCAGCTAGAATTTCCATTTTGGTAAACAAAGCTCTCTGCGCATGCTCTATTTCAATAGAGTTGAGCACAGAACCATCTCACCCCCGGCTGCAACATCTTTTGGGGACTGGGAGCTTCAGAGGCAGGCTCCTGCTACCTGGGATCGTGTCCATCTGATCCAACCAGGAGAGGAAGCCTACAAAGCAAGGAGCCAATCAGCGGCTGCTGTTGTCCTGCCTTGGGGGTTTGCCTAGTCTCCGCAATCTTCCAACTGCCTCCTAGCAGACTCAGGCTCCCAGCACAGAACCATCTCACCCCCAGCTGCAACAACTTTTGGGGACTGAGAGCTTAAGAGGCAGGCTCCTTTGGGGGCGGGTCTGGGGCGACACCAAGGCGAGGGCCTGTACCCCTTGTTTGTTTGTTTTGTTTTCTCCCCCTACTGACTTATAATTTTGTTGTACATTTTAAACTTCTTTTTTTTTACATTTCTTTTCCTATGTTTTAAAATGTATGTTTTAAACTTTGTAATACCGCCTTGAGGCCCAGTATTGGGCAAAAGGCGGGATGCTAATAATAATAATAATAATAATAATAATTATTATTATTATTATTATTATTATTCCTTTGTTGAATTGTCTAATAAAAGCAGCAGGCACACCCAGAAATCCTCAGAGAAGTATATTTCTTGGTAGAGGCATGTCTTCTCTCCATTGCAATGTGAATGCCTTTCTTTCTATTAAAGATGTGTTGGATCATAAGAAGTGTCTTCAATGTTTGAGCCACAACAGAAGTACATTTATCACACTGTTTCTTTAACTGATTCTGCCGCTGAATATTATTGTTGCTTGTGATTTGCTTGTCTTATCCTAAAGCTGTATAATTAATTATAGTTTTTATTTTAGTATTATTTTATGGCTTGCTTTGTTAACTACCCTTAGGGTTTTTTGTTAGCTTCTCTTAAGTTCCCATTTGGGAATGAAGGGCAAGATATAAATGTTTTAATTAATAAATAACACTCAGAAAATGTGGACCAAAAATGCAGTGCTAGAAAGAGATATACAGGGAATAGATGATATTTTCATGCCATTCATTTTTCTTAATTTCTCATTGTAGAAAACTCACAAGTTCTTTTCTAGTTCATTAATAAACTAGTAGATTGATGTATTTTTTAAAATAAAGAAATAGACCTGGTGCTGAAGGACAAGTACAGATATTTAAACAATAATTACCAAAGAGAAAGTTAACTTCTAAGATCTATCTACAATTAGCACACTTCCTCCAGAAAGTGCAAAGAAGTGTTCTTAATATATGGAAGGGCAGAATTAATAAACTGAATTACATTTAGGGTGCAATCCTATATTTGAGTTACACCAGTTGAGGGGTATATGGTCTAGTACAAGCCCTATTTACAGCAGAACACCAAACACACCACCACCACGATAAATACACCAGCAGAACACCTCAGAAAAACTAGAGCCATATCTCTTGTCTCCACCCTATAAGCCAGCGTAATGTGCATATAAGATTGGTCAGCCCGGCTGCAATTCTATTCGTACTTACCTGGGACTAGACATGCATAGAACTGAGCTGTTAATGTTTGCGGTGAGTGGAGGCAAGAAATAAAGAGACAACACATAGTATTGGGTTTAAACTGGGCCACATTAATTAAGTGATCTGCAAAGGGGAAATCCTATCCGAAGAGGGCCTCCTCAATCAGGCCTGTTCCTCATTTGGGCAAGCCATTCACCACCCATGGGTTGGTGCCTGGAACTTCGCCATCCCACGGGCTTCCCCTTATGGGGTAGGGAGACCTTCCGGTGTTGCTCCAGCACAGGCCGCATGGCCCTGAGTGAGAGAGGAGGGTCGGCCTTGGAGGTAACCCTTTTCTCTCCAGCCAGGCCACAAGGCTCAAAGTGGGGAGCCTCAGGTGTTACCCCTCACCACAAAGGTGCCTGAGAATGCTCACCACTCCAGAGCCCCTCTCAGGATGCCCTTACCTACTGCCCTTAATCAAATGTTACCGAATTATGAACATGAACCAAATTAACCTATTTAATACTCCCAAGCTGTCTTACAGTATGGAGTAGGTGACAAAAGTCTTGGCCAAATTAGTACAAGAGCAAAAAAATCCTACTCAGCAACCTGAAGTTCATACTGTCTACAGGGTGGGAGGGAGGAAAGGAGGGAGCCGCACAATGAAAGAGGAAGCTGGGAGGGGGAGCAGCAGTTTTATTGACTCGAGTCCCCTCCCAGCCACGTGACCCGGACTGATGCCAGCCAATGGCTGGCTCCCATGTCTCCTCTCTTGCAACAGCTCCCCCCCCACACACCCAGTCTATGTCAGGCGTGGCAGTACAGTGTTTACATACACATCTAAGTATATACAATGTAGTAGTCTCTAATAAGAATTGAAAAAGCAAACTCACAAGTGAGGCTTTTGCATTCTTAGATACGGGCCTTAGCTAGACCTACCTGATAGCCCGCGATGGAGGAGGGAAGATCTCGCATTGTGTTTAACACGAGATCCCTCCTTTGTTTACATGCGAGGCGCGACGACTCAAAAGGAGAGGCATTGTGCCTACCATTTTTTATTTATTAAAGAGGCAGCAGCGCACGAACGCTCATGCACTAAAGGTAAGTGGGTTTTTAAAATTTAAATTATTTTCCCCGCTCTCCCCCTACCTCTGATGGGCGCAGCGCTCCTGAGGAGCGGTGTGCCCTGTGCGTGGCTCCCAGTTCCTTGCGAGGAATTACGCGGAGCCAAGTCAACCCACGGCCCTCGGCCACACGTTCTGCAGTTTCAGGCTCAGCCCTGGACCGTGGAAAAACCATGGCCAAAGGGGAGGGTGAGAATCCAGGGCAAGGAAGGGATCATCCCTCCCTGATCCCGGGATCCCCTGTGCATCATGTGGACACACAGGGACGATCCCGAGTATCATCTCGGGATTTTACCTGGTCTAGCTATGGCCACAGTTGTTCCAAAACGAGCAACAGAAACTACACAGGCCTTTGGCTACTTCCCAGGCTCACAACATTCTGTTCATTCTCATGCTATACTTCTGCATTTTAAAAAGAAACCCAGGAAAGCTGCCAGGAAGTGATCAAATGCATCTCTCTTTCAGCTTCAAAAAGGTCAAACACCAGTACAAGATACATAAATTCTGGAGAAAATGCTACGAAGAGTTGTGAGACGTGCATCCTATACTCACGTCTGGCCCTTCCAAAATTAGGATGACACAGGTCTTCTGCCATTGACTTCCCACTTTCCATATGAAGAGGGGAAAAACATTGGAAGTGCCCCTTGATTGCTACCCTCTCTAAGAATTTGCATTGAAAAATGAAATAGAAATGCAATGAGTAAATTTTTTAAAATGTGATAATTTAGAGTATGATTTGTTCTCACTCTAAGTCAGAGCAGAGGAAATGCAGACAATATACTCATTTTTACTGCCTGCATTTAATGCAAAAATCATTTTGTTCCATTTAAGAGTTGCATAGTTCAAGCAGCAGTTCTCCATGGAAAATGGTTACTACCATTTGCATAATAAGCTCATGCAATATAAGCACAGTTCATTGTAGAGGATGAGCTATATTATTCATGTTTTAACATTAAAGTAATAAGTCTCTTCTAAAATGTTTTTCTCCAATTTTAATCATTATTTAGAAAATTGCAATGTTAATTTTTTTTGATAAAGCATTGAAATCTGAAGAGAGTCACTCTGAGTGACTCTTTAAATGTTTTTAATGTAGTTTGAACTCTAGTTGTTCAAAGTGAAGCCTCTCCTTTGGTATGGAACATAAAGTACTTTAGACAGAAGAGAACAGCAGCATCAAAGGAAGGACAACTGTTTGATGGCACAAATTGTATGTACCAATTTCATATTTTTGAAGGCTTTACCTTTAGCAAATCCAATGCAGGCCTTTTCCCCCTCAATGATACTAAATGATGTTAAGCCCTGACTTTAGTAAGATATACTCTCTGAGAAGTCTATTATTACGATGCTATCATCATGCATGGAAGAGCAGTTCAGAAACAGCAGTAGGAATTATGTAGCATATAGGTCATTTGGGCTGGAGCCTCTTTATTCCCCAAAGACCTATTAGGCATGTTATGTTAAAAAAATATACATATGATAACGATCAAAAGTCTACTTGCAAAATAGGGTTTTTATTAAAATGCATTGAATGTCCTGTATAAACTTTTATCCCCTTTCTAAGAAATACCATAAGTAAACTTGGTTATCACCATAATGACTGATGGTTAAGAAACCATAGAGCATCTCATTCAGACACAGATTCTAATACTTCTCTAGGTTTTCATCTTTCTTTCTTTCTTTCTTTCTTTCTTTCTTTCTTTCTTTCTAATAAGGTGGCTCATATCTTTATTCTTTCTTTTTTATTATTAAATTGTACAGGTAGCACAGGCCTTCAAAAGACCTTCAAAGGAGCTAAAGGTTTTATTGAAATAATTAGGCATCTGGTTCCATTTAAAAAATGGTTAAATAATAATCAATAGAAAATATGGACATTAAATAATTTAAGAAGCTTCTTAAAAGCAGCAACAGTATCCTGCATTTGGTGAATATTTGATAGGAATATTCTCTATGTAGAATTCTTAGCCCTCTCTTCAATTTGTAAATCTTGATTAGACTGATGGATGAACTTTGGTGGATTGTGTCAGCTGCCATTCTAGAAAATAGGTGCCTAGAACATAAGCCACAACAACTTAAAGAGATAGCAAAATGTCACAAATAGTGATGTTGCACTAGGATTGCAAAATAACACTGTAAGAGTTCTCATTACCAGGTGAGGCATAGTAGCAAAAACATTTTGCATGGCAAACAGCTGGAAGGTGGGAAGGCCGTATGGTTGGGATGCGATAAAGACCATGGAGCCTGATAATAACAGTACAGCCTCCATGGTTAATATTCTATACTGAACTAGAACTGCAGCATTATGGTTCATAGCTAAATCAGCTTTCCCCACTTTGCCAAGCACAGTTGTTGGCACAAAATATTGTGTGCCATATAGCTATACTTATGTCACCTGGCATTGAAAATAAGTATCTACGTCTTCTCAGATGGGAAACTACAATGAAGTGGTTGATTTGTAAATGAGTAAGGTTACTGCAGGCCAGGTAGTCTTAAGGAAGAGTGAACTTGCTATCTATCTATCTATCTATCTATCTATCTATCTATCTATCTATCTATCTATCTAATCAGACTCCAAGGTCATCATCCAAGGCCCTCCTCCAGATGCTCCACCAAACGAGGTGAGGTGGGTGGTTACATTCTCCCAGATTTTCAGGAGATGAGTCCCTTTCTGTTCAACCAACATTTGAAGCACACTCAGCAGGATCTCATGAGAGGACTTGTTCCCAGTTTTTAGAACTCTTTGCCAAGGAAGTCCCAGCTAGTCCTGTCTCTAATGACCAGGCAAAAGCATTTGTATTGAGACAGTTAACTTGTAATTATGTTGCAAGTATTAGCTGCTTACTGAAGTTCTACCTGCTTTGTTTCTACATTTCTTAGTTTGTATTTTATTGTTCTATTGTATCCAAGTATATTTATTGTGTTTGTATTATTATTTTATTTTTGTCACCTGCCTTGAACATAATTTGGTGGAAAAGTATTATTACTAAGTATTAATATTATTAAGTATTAATAATAACAATCAATTAATTAACCAGATATACAGCAAGATTTAATTAGTTTCTTGAATCCCTATTTATGGAATCATGCTTTTGTACAAATAATGCCCCTTTCAATTTTAAAAAGAGCACATTTCAAACACTTTATTAAAGGGAATGGGAATGTATATTACTTACCTAACAGCAAGACCATTTGAAATTAATGGACTTATGCCTTAGTAGACATGTATAAGGATTGTATTTTGTGCATCTTAGAGCCTTTCTAATTCTTACTCATCAAAACAGAGATAATTTTCTTAATTTAATTTATTAACAAAACATTTATATAGCACCCTTCTCCAAATTTTGTTTCAGGACAGTTTACAAGTTCAAAATACAATAAATCAAGTAAAATTTAAATGACATTTTGGATATTTATGTTTCCTGCTAAAACTGTATAGTTCTGTTACTGGCAGCACTGGATAAGTTGGTGCAGCTGGGAGTTAGGGAACTGATGTTAAATAGAAGGGACCTCAGAATATGGTTACTATGGCTGTAGGAAAGAGAATGGTGAAGTGTTTCTGGAAAGCTCAATAATTTAGAATAGGGGTGGCCAGTAGGTCACAACATCTTAGAGGGTCATAAGTTTCCCACCCCTGATCTACAGGATCTGATGGCAAGTATCTAATCTCATTCTTTGATCGAGTAACCTCCCTTGTGGACTGTGGGAATGCTGTGGACATAATATATCTTGACTTCAGCAAAGCTTTTAACAAAGTACCACATGACAGTCTGATCAGCAAACTAGTCAAAAATGAGTCAGATGGAACAACTATTAGGTGGATCCACAGTTGGCTACAGAATCAGATTCAAAGAGTACTAATGAATGGTACATTCTCAAACTGGGGGGAGGTAACAAGCGGGGTACCACACTACCGCAGGGCTCAGTTCTGGGCCCAGTGCGCTTCAACATTTTTATTAATGACTTGGACGAGAAGGTACAGGGAACGCTTATCAAATTTGCAGATGACACAAAATTGGGTGGGATAGCTAATACCCTGGAAGACAGAAACAAACTTTAAAGTGATCTTGATAGGCTGGAGTGCTGGGCTGAAAACAACAGGATGAAATTTAATAGGGATAAATGCCAAGTTCTACACCTAGGAAAAAGAAACCAAATGCACAGTTACAAGATGGGAAACACTTGGCTCAGCAATACTACAAGTGAGAAGGATCTTGGAATTGTTGTAGACCACAAGCTGAATATGAGCCCACAGTGTGATATGGCTGCAAAAAAAGCAAATGCTATTTTGGGATGCATGAATAGATGTACAGTTTCCAAATTGTGTGAGGTACTGGTTCCCCTCTATTTGCACTAGTTAGGCCTCATCTTGGGCATTGCGTCCAGTCCTGGGCACCACCCTTCAAGAAGGATGCAAACAAGCTGAAGGGTGTTCAGAGGAGGGCAACGAGGATGATCAGGGATCTGGAAGCAAAGACCTATGAGGAGAAACTGAAAGAACTGGGCATGTTTAGCCTGGAGAAGAGAAGATTGAGGGGAGACATGATAGCACTCTTCAAATACTTGAAAGTTGCCACACATAGGAGGGCCAAAATCTCTTCTTGATTATCCCAGAGTTCAGGACATGGACTAATGGGCAACAAGTTCCAGGAAACCAATTCCACTTGGACATCAGAAAAAACCTCCTTACTGTAAGAGCAGTACGACAATGGAACCAATCACCCAATGAGTTAGTGGGCTCTCCCACACTACAGCCATTCAAGATGCAGCTGGACAGCCATCTGTCAGGGATGCTTTAAGGGGGATTCCTGCATTGAGCAGGGGGTTGGATTTGATGGCCTTATAGGCCCTTTCCAACTCTACTATTCTATGATTCTGTGTATCCAAGAAGAGCGGGGCGAGGAAGCTCTCAATTTCTGGATGCTCGAGCCACTGCAGAGGAGGAATAAGATGATATTTTGAATACTTCCTCTGGAGCACCTAAATGCCTAGGATCACTGCTTAACATAGGACTCCTCTTTTATTTATCTGTATACTTACAGTACATTCATTTTCTCAATGTATTTTGTTCTCCTATGGTTTCTTGTCAACAAACAGCTTGTGTGTCTCTCTCATGCTCATTTTGTATTTCCTATTTGGCAATTTTTATCCTATACACATTTTCCCAAACCAGATAAAAATCCATAAATTAGGCTTCGAAAGGATGCTTGTGCCCTATGTCTCTGTCAAGGGTGATCACAATCAAATGCTTGTTTCTGGAGACAGCCTGTCAGACAGTGCAATTACGAAAGCTCCTCACTCTTGCTACTATAACAGATATAGTGAAAGATAGGAGGTAGGTTCCTTCAGCAGCTACTACATGAGAAAAGAGTGCCATACATATTAATGCATATTAAAAGGCACAATCAATTAATTGGCATGATTAATGGCTCTGTTCATGAATTACAGATTAGTATTGATAATGAGATTTGATCATGAGCCATCCTTGGTGAAAGAAATGCTCCTGTATCGAGCCAGCATTATTTTGAACAATCTACGTGCATCTCGTTTCAGACAAATATAACTTTTTCAAAAATGTCCGTGCTCAATAGCCTGAACATTTTAGATTCATTGAGAAACAATGTTTGAAGTTGGAAGGGTCGTAGTGATTATTTTCACAGTAATTCCAGTTATAGAAAGCCTCCAAGAACTACTTGCCAGAGTCCAGCTGCTCCTGAGTATACTACAGCAATAGCTTCAAGCTTTCCACTTTAAAAGGAATCCTTCCCACATTAGTGCATTTGTTGAGGAACTCCTGTATGTCTCCTAGTTTATTGTAGTAGGTTCTGGGGGCATGTTCTAGGGTGTATTAGCAGTTCACAGTCCAGGTCTGCCTGGCCTCACCACTGCCCTAGAGGAAGAGGAAGCCAAGCTCTCCGCCCCGGGTGGCTCTTACCCCGGCAGCAGGAGGCCGGCGGGGAGGCGGCGGCGGTGGCAGCAAGGACGCGGCCGGTTCCCCAGCCGCCTCCGCCTCCGCCTCTTCCTCCGTCTCTTCTTTCTCGGTCTACACAGTCGTTGTGGGGGCGCACTGGGGGCGCATATAAGCGCCCTCACAACGACGTGTAGATTCCCTCCTGGACAGTGTGACCTAGAACAAATGCAAGTTTCTCCTATGCTTGAAATTTCAAGGGATTATTGGTAATGGAGAAGTTGTATTTCAGAGAAATATATCTGCCACAATTGATCTTTAACTGAGGAATCCTGGTGTTACCATATTTGCTCGGGTGAAAGTTCATCCCTTAAAAACAACAGATGACTAGGGAATTTGTCTAGTAGTAGGGGAACTGCTTCGGGCAGCAACCCCTAGCTATAATCCAGCTGGTGGAGATACTGCTATCTGGTAGAACTGACTCAGAAAATAGTATTTAGCTATATTCACAGGAGAGAACTAGCTTTTATAAGTGAGGAATCATGGTCTAGATAATGGAGGTTCACTGTAAGGTTTCCAGAAAGGAAAGACAGAGATGAGACTTCATGATTTAACCCAGAGAATGGGATTTATAAAGAAGAAGAAGACAGAAGGAGCATCAATTTATAAACCTTTTTTTCCATGTACCAATTGGAAGGTTATCCTGATGGATTGTGTGTGAGAGAGGGATGATGATGATGATGATGATGATGATGATGATGATGAACCAAGACTTAATAAAATAACTTGCATTCTGTGGATTTGGAAGTGATCATTGAAATTTAGGGGGCAGAAATTCCCTTTCACTACCTATTCCCCCCACCCCAAATTTTCACTTCTTTAAACCATCTTCAGTTTGCCTTTGTGTTAAATTGGTTTGTGCTGGGGGGAAAAGTAAGTTCAAAGACAGATTTGTGTGCTGTGGAGTTCATCACACACCCCTTCCTTGAAAGCAGGATCTCTGTCAAGTGTCTTGCCTGTTTGCCTCAGTTCATTATTGTGTAAAATGGATTTGTACTGAAACAGAAAGAAAATGTGGGTTAACAGTCATTGTTTTTTGTGTTGTGGGGATCAGTGAAGAATGCAAAGGAGTTCTTCACATTGGGGAAATTCTTCACAGCATCAAAATGGTAAATGTGATTCAGTGTCAGCAAGTATAAAATGATGTACATTGGAGCAAAACATCCTAACTTCACACATAAACTGATGTGCTCTGAGCTGACGGTGGCTGCTTAAGGATCTTGGACTTGTGGTGGTTAGCTTGATGAAAATGTTGATCCAGTGTAAGGCAGATTCCATGTTGATAAATTGAAAAAGAAATTGAAAAAAACATTACACAGAGATGTCATTTTTGGTGGTGGCAGCCCAATGTACCCTCTAAGATGCAGTTTCACCCTTTTGAGGCTTGCTCTAATTCATGTCAGACCTTATGGCAGAATAAGCCACACTGAGAAGCAGATTCTATGGGCTGCTAAGATATTTGGTCTCAGATGTTTTACTTTTTACATTCTGATCAATGGTGTGGAAGTGACTAATGTTTCATAGTTTGAACAATGCTTCAGGGAGTATAGAAAGTTATTGTTATGAAAGTGAATTACATACAAGGCAGTGGTGATGCTGCTTCAACAAGAGCTGGAACAGTATTCATCTGAAAACTTGTTATTTGGGGCTGCATGAAAAGATAGATTTCAATAGCCTTTAAATGCCTAAATCCATATCCTGATTTAAATGCCTAAATAAAAACCACCATCTATTTCTTATTTTTTTCACAAAACCCAGATCTGTACTTCAAAAGTGATTACATCACACATTAAAAGCTCCCAACATTTTCTACCAACATATTCAGTAGCCCTTTTTTCCAGGCTGCAAATGCTTTTACAGATATCAGGCCCCTAGAGCTTAAAAAATTCTGCAGTGGGCCAAACTGTCTTCCTGCCTTAGACAGATCAGCTTTGATCTCAGATTTTGCAAGAGATATATATGCCCGCGGTCCAGTTGATATCGTCACATTAAACGAGGCACACATTTAGACTGAATGTGTTGGAAGGGCTGGAATGAAGCAGCTTTAGGGAGACAAGTGGTAGGCTCTCAGTAATGATTTCAATGTCCCTTTTACTTGGAAAGACAGAGGAAGGACCATTTGTCCTATACATCAGCTCTGTGTTGAGTAGTGAAGCTAATAATTTGTAATGCATCAACAACGGGGTGGGGGGAACAGTAGCAAGGGATGAAGCAGTGGGAAAGTCTAACATAAAAGAGCTAAGAGGAAGTAAATGCATCTGTGTGAATCCCATAGATCTAATAGATCCACTAGATCTGTGATTTTCAAACTTTCTACTTTCAGTAAATCCTGTGCATACTGCCAAAAATCCCCCCAGATCTGCTGAAGATATTGGTACATGTTCTAGAGTGTGCAGTTAATTCACATGTAGCACTGACAAGGTGTCCCACAACGCTGACCAGAAGACGCATTTTCAGAATAGGAGACTGAGTCAATGGGGATCTTGAGCCCCCTGTATGAAGGAACCCACCACAGCTCCCAGTAGGATAGGTTGACACACCTAATTTTCATCTAGGATACTGTCCCAGGAGTCATCCCTTTCAAGATGTCTGCAGATTCAGGGAATCTAAAGCATCCTAGTCAATCAACCCCGAGACCTCAGGCAGAAACAGCAACAAGTCCAAGCTAAAGCCGAGACTAGGAAGTGCAGTGCACAACTAGAATAGAGAGTCTTCTTGATCTGAGTCCTATTCAAAAGAAGGAATCATTATCTCAATAACCTCATTTATTTATTTATTACATTTCTAAATCTCCCAATAGCCAAAGCTCCCTAGAGTCTAGATTAAGGCCCTGTCAATGCTCTAGGACAGGATGTCGCAAAGCAGTAGCTACAAAACCTTTCACTTGTTGCCTAGTGTAACACTGCATTGAACGGGCTCCTTAACTCTATACCACTGCACTAGTTACTGACCTGGACAGCCTTGCTGTTACAGCAACATTATCCCAAAACTATCCTTTTATCTGCATGGCTCTTTTGCTTCACCAGTAGTTGGGGAATCCAAACCTCACAGCTCCGATGTTGGTGAGAATGAATCACCAGGCCTAGTGGGCCTTGTTATTGCTCTGCATGAACGAAGAGTGAACACAGCTAGGGAAATGTCCCCCTCAGTGAGTTTATGTTGGCTTCTTATTGACACACCCTTCCCTGATACATCTCTCTACAGTTTCTCTCAAAGAGACTGTGACCTGGTTCGCATGACACGACAACCCACCGTGGCTTAATTTACCTGTGGGGGCTGTTGTATCATGCTGGGCACCTGTGGGCACCATTTTTGCATGGTGTTCATGGGCACCCAATTTACTGTCATATGAACCCAGGAGGCAGGGGTTTTGAGGGTTAAACAACCCAAAATAACTCTAAAACAAGCCATAGGTTATTTGAGGGTTATGAAACAACTCCTGCTTCCTGGGTTCACATGACATAACAAACCATGACAAGTCAGGTGCCCATGGGCTCTTGGCACAACGTGATAGCTCCCTGTGGGTAAATTAAGCCATGGTGGACAGAGACTGGTATCATCAACAATTTGGATCTAGTGGCAGTGGGCTATGTTGCATGATGTCTGCTCTATCCACACTTTATCATCACATTCATGAGAAATGATGTCTGGCTCTAATTTTCTTCTACTTCCCCATATTTAGCAGATTCAATGAGAAAGTATTGATTTTTGCCTCAAACCCTCCTACATCACAATGACTACATATGTTGCTCTTAGTTTTACAAGTTTAGCCACACATTTTCCTCGATGAGAACCTGCAATATTATTGAAGGTTTGCCTCATCAGATAATTGTGTTACAAAGTGTCCTTTCCGCATGGCTGTAGGCCTGAGTGCACATTTTCAGACTTACAACTTTAACTCTTAGTAGGGTGACCATATGACCGGATTTGCCCGGGTTTTTGATGGCAAATCTGGGAGGGGGAGGGGAAATCCGGATTCCCCCCCCCCCGCAAAGAGCAGCTCTAATGGGAATTAACAAAGATGCTTATAACTCCGTCATTTTTTAAGATAAAGTCAAGAAACTTGGCACAATGGTAGCTCTTAGGAAGAGCTTTAGTCATACCAAATTTGTAACAGATCCGTTCATCCATTGATTTTTAAGGATTTTTTTTAAAATTGAGGTTTTAAAATTATTTTTTTTAAAACCGTCATTTTTAAAGATAAAGGGATGAAACTTTGCACCATGAAAGGATTTAGGTAGAGCTTTAGCCACACCAAATTTGAAACAGATCTGTTCATCCATTGATTTTTTAGGAATTTTTTAAAAATTGAGGTTTTAAAATTATTATTTTTAAAATCATCATTTTTAAAGGTAAAGAGATGAAACTTTGTAGCATGATAGGATTTAGGTAGAGCTTTAGCCACACCAAATTTAAAACAGATCCAGTCATCCATTGATTTTTTAGGAATTTTTTTAAAATGAGGTTTTAAAATTATTATTTTTTAAACTGTCATTTTTAAAGATAAAGAGCTGAAAGTTGGCACCATGATAGCTTTTAGGTAGAGCTTTAGCCATACCAAATTTGAAACAGATCTGGGGCCAGTAGCAAACCCTGTTAACAACAACAGCAGCTTGCAATGAGTGAAGATACAGTCAGAAAAGATATTTGAGGGAAGGGGAGAATGTAACACACAGAGTATAGCAAAAGCTTCAAAGTACAGCAAAACCTACAAAAGTAGGAGTGAGTGAAGTTAATTTCAGATATATTGAATCTCTCACTTGTTCTTTATTTCACTGATTTTAACATTTAGATGTTACATAGAACAGATTTGTCTTAAATGTGTGCTGTAAAATCAGACGTGAGCAAGGCTATGTTCAGGTGGGCACGCCCCCTTGGTACTGGACACGCCCCCTTGGGGGCAACCATGTTGTCCTCTTTTTTGGTTTCCAAAATATGGTCACCCTACTTAAAGGGATTTACCCTACCCTGTGCCTGCTTACCCTACCCTGTGCCTGTTTGCATTCTCTTCCCCTCCTTATTGTTTCATTATGATTTTATTAGAATGTAAGCCTATGCGGCAGAGTCTTGCTAGCTACTGTTTTACTCTGTACAGCACTATGTACATTGATGGTGCTATATAAATAAATAATAATAATAATAATAATAATAATAATAATAATAAACAAACAAACATTGAGCACTAAGCATCACAAAGCTTAGCTCTTTAAGTGTTGAGGAATTTGGAGATTTAAAAAACAGACTTGCTTAACCCAGGAGTAATTTATTGATAGGAATTGAAACATACATTTAAAGATCACTGATTACTGAGCATTTTGTGGGGTTAAATCTTATCCATTTAAACTGATGGCTCCAATACATTAAAAGCAATGGTTCAGTCTTACTGACTAGTAGTATGGGCTGGGGCGCGGGAGGAGAAGAAAAAGCCCTAACCATGGATAGAAGGAAGGAGGCTGGTAGTTAAGCTTGTGAACATAGAGAGGCAGCTAGCAAGATGCTTATCTCCTTGCAGATACTCGGAGGTTACTAAAGAGGTTAGTAAAGGAGGGGTGTTACCAATCCATATCAACATAGTCTGATGCAATGAAGTTGGAGGAAGTGGGGTGCGTCTTTAGCAACTAAGAGAGAAAGAGGGAGAAAGGAAGGGGAAGAGCGGTTCACAAGATTCCTCTTGTGAGAGAGTTAGGCTTTTTAGTCAAAGGGTCCTAACTACTGGGTGGACAGGATGGTGCATAAATGTCCAACACTTGCACTTAAGCATTAAAAACCAGACCATGGCAAAAACAACAACAAAAATGTTTCTGCTGGCTCATTGAAACTAAGACACATGCTTAGGCTGGGTGTAAACTGAGTATTTTCCTTTCTTCCCAGCTTAAACAGGCAGGTAAATATTAACAGGCTGCTGACTAGATTTACTTATTATTTATTATTTATTATTATTTATTTATATAGCACCATTAATGTACATGGTGCTGTACAGAGTAAAACAATAAATAGCAAGACCCTGCCACATAGGCTTACATTCTAATAAAATCATAATAAAGCAATAAGGAGGGTAAGAGAATGCACCAAACAGGCAGTATAAAAGTCAGAACAATTCAAGTTTTAAAAGGTTTAGGAAAAAGAAAAGTTTTTAGCTGAGCTTTAAAAGCTGCAATTGAACTTGTAGTTCTCAAATGTTCTGGAAGAGCGTTCCAGGCGTAAGGGGCAGCCGAAGAAAATGGACGAAGCCGAGCAAGGGAAGTGGAAGTGTTGGCTCTCCTAGGCTGGCATTTGAAGCTTCACTGTAGGGTTCATAGAGGTTAAGAGATTAAGTCAGGAAAACAATGGTTATGCCAGTGAGGGTGATGGTTTTGTATCACGTACACCATTCTGCTTCAACTGACAGGCCTGGCTTTTGGGACGACTTTTTCTGTGCTTTTTCAAGCAGGAATTAAGCCTTCCTTTCCATGTTTTTTAAAAGAAGAATATTGGGGTGCTTAGCAACAACTGTTAATATCTCTCTGCAGCATTCTAACTTTGAATTACTCTTAAATGAACCTGCATTGTAAACAGGACTTTTTTCATTTCCTTCAGTAATTAAAGGATTACAAGAACCAACAACTGAGCAAGTGCAAAGATGGTGGAGTTTAGCTACTTAGTCATGCCAACCACGCAGGCCACACAGGCACAGAAAACATAAATTAACTAGCAATCAATCTTGGTTTGAATTATGAAAAATTTAAAGTTCAGTAGATTGAAGTCAGGGCTTGTTATGCATTCAAGAATTATGAACATTCTAGATTCAACTTAGGAACTGACTAATTAAAAGTTTTGGTGCATCACCATTTACTAGAGCATGTATGACAATGGCAAAATCCTATCCTTGATTTGTCAACAAGTCTGTATGTGAAATGCCCAATTCATGTAATATATGGAGTCCACTTCTTCACTCTTTTTACTGCCTGCCCAATCAGATGACAGAGGAAACTTAAAATGTGAGCAACAGTGAAAAGTACTATTAGTGTTCCATATTTTAATCAATGTCAAGAAAGGTTTCAGGTGAGAAGAAACCTGCTGCTGCTGGCAGGATAAAAAGGTAACTATTTGAACTTAATTTGATAGTTTATTTCCAGCAGCCTAAAAAGCACTCAGTTAACTAACGGCCAAGTGATACTCTGGCAGAAGGAAATTAGAAGCCTATACAGGTAGGGAGAGGACTTTTAGTCCTGCTAATGTGAAGTGCTGTGAACCATACAATTCCAATTTTCAGCCTTCCAGTTCAGTATTCATGTAGATCTCTTTTGCAGTGCACTTGGAGAGAAGACGCAAAAGTCACCATTATATACAGACCCCTTTCCCATGGCAATAGACTTCAAAGGAAAAGGTTTACAGATCTACTTACAGGTGGTTAGGATCGATTTAAGAGCGTGTGGAGGCATTGGGCCTTGACTGACCTCACCGATTAATCATGATGTTTCATTTCTGTAGCTCTGGAAATCTTTGATGTGTCCCTCTCCCCTTCACAAATCTCATGTCCAGTTGACCAAGCAGCACATGGAAATTGACTGTTGGCAACTGGGTCTATAAAAATTCTTCATCATTGGATGATTTCTTCATCTGATGTGCACAACATATATTCACTCAGAACAAGCAACTGGGGTTAATCCAAAGAGAAAATGACACAAGAGGTAAATCACATTTGCCTAGTTTTATATGAAGATAGTAAATTACGATGTATATTTCTCGATCCATGAGGCTGCCTGACACTTTGCCAACCAGTAGGCGGAATATGCGATAGTAATGAGATTTTAGGTTTTATACAGGCTAGAACTCTGATTTTCTAATTGTTCTGGTGGGCCCTTGGAATCACAATCATATACTTCAGGTAGAATGAAAAATGATTCACAAACAATAACTCTCTCAGATATATCGTATAAAATAAAGTGCTTATTCTAACTAATAATCTTTACATATTGTTAATATGTAATATTAACAGATATTTAATATTAATAAAATATTAATTTTATTAAAATTTGTGTACTTGCAAAAATACATACACCAGAAATTTTAGGTTTTAAACGCTCATTGACATCTGTTAATCGTTATGATTTGAAAGGCAGCACATAATTCAGGATAACTGCCTACCTCTAATTTTTTTAAGTCATTTTAAAAAAAAACAAGGAAGAAAAACAACAAAGAAATAGAAAAGGACAGTGAGAATTTGATGTGGGAAGTCAGTTGTAACGAGATATGGAGATTCCACTTAGCCCTCAACTCTCTTACTAGATTATGACTTTAGAAGTGGTTAATAACACAGCCAAATTATCATTCTTCATCAGGAGCTAGTCTAAACTGCTGCTGCTGGTGGAAAGGTTCTCACTGTGAGATACATGACTCACTAATTTCCCTCCCCATATTCATACTTCTAAAACTTGCAAGAGCCTTTTTTTACTCAGAAATTAGAAGACTAGCATAAACCTGGAAGGAATAGAAGAATAGTGAAGTACTCTAAAAGTTTGTGTAGTTAAGTCCCTATCAATGTAGTCAGGATCTATTTCCATGGACCTGTTAATACACTCTATTACAGGGGTGGACAACTCCCATTATCACTCACTATTGGCTATGCTGGCTGGGGCTGATGGGAATTGTGACCTTTAAGATGTTTTGGCCTACCAGTTGCCTACCTGTGCTGGGTGGGGAAAACAAACAGCTGGTTGTTAAAGAGTTACACAACCTTTTCCTAGTTTCCATATTTCTGACATTGGCATAGAATACCCTAATTGAGATTAAGCAAAGCTATAGCTTGCCTTTTGTGCTGTTACCAACTGTGCCAGTACACATATGTATGCATGTGTACCCAACAAACTCAGAAATGTAGGATCTTTTCTAGGGATGGAAGCATGACATGTTATACACTGTGTTTGACTGAAGTGGGAATCTCTCAGCACTGGACCAGCAGATTACTCCTAATAACCATAATAGAACAAAAGAAGATAAAATTAGGGAATTGTTGTCTGCCAAACAAGGGGTGGGAAGAGTGCTATGGAAATGGCAAGGTGTGCTTTGATAATGGCATAACTTTGAGAGGCAGACATATTTACCTTGTTTCAGATTAAGGGGAGCACAAAGGAATTCATTTTGTGGTTGGTCATAGTGGACAGAGGATAGTTTAATGCTGATCAGCCTTTGGATCATGCAATGGTATAACTGAATGTCAATTCAATTAAGGCAATATCATGGACCAGGACTTCAAACTCTCATCTTCAGAGGATCCCTACCTGTTATCCTTAGAAGAAGGGACTCCAGAGTTAATGGGAGAAAAGTAGGCTGCAGAAAGGCAACATGGGGATTCCATCTTCCCAGGACTCAGTCCTCCAGAAAGACCCCAGGGTCAACTGCCCTGCATCCAGAGGCATTGCATTACCATCCTTAGTGTCTAAGAACTCAAGGCACGAGAATACTAGCATGCCACAGCCATTCCCATGACACTGCAGCCTGAGTTTGCTAAACAGACCAGGCTCCTTTAAGAGACAAAGCCTCTATCAAGATGGAGGTGGGGCCAACAGGCCTAAATGTAACTACATTCTTATTTAAGGATCAGTCTTGCTCTGCTCCTTGATGGAGCAACATACACACAAGCCAATCTGGTTTCCAGCATCACTTGCATCTTTCCCTGGTGCGGTTCTATTCCTGAAACCCTGCTGAAAACCCCCAATCTATCAGTGAATCCTGTAACCCAAGCCTCACCAGAGCCAAAATTACTTTAAGACCTAATCAGGGCCAAAGCAGAACAGGTGGAAGACATACATGAACTTAAATTTCAAAAGAAACAGATAACCTAGCATCCCACCATAAGGATCCACTTTATCCTAGCTGCATGAGACCCTTGGCCATGCCGCTTTCCCCAGAATAAAAGACAAGGTGCTATGGTGATGCCAACACAAATCCAAATCTGAACTGCACATGTACAAAACACATTATTATTTATTTATTTATTTATTTATTGCATTTCTATACTGCCCAATAGCTGAAGCATATTTGAGCTTCTCAGTAACAGTATTCTTAATAGGAGAGTGTTATAAAAGTTATGGGGAAAGTGTCTAGTATAGGTGGTGGTGGTGGTCCTTCAGCAATGAACCTTTTCCAGACCCTTTAACATCGCTATGTTTTTCAGGGGATGTTTCTTTTTCATGTTTAAAGACCTGTAGATGCAGCCTTTACACCCACAGAAAAGCTGCATTTGTTGAATGAGGACGTGCAAGGAGCGTTGCTGGTTCAGACCAGTGGGCCATCTAATATACTATCCTATTTTCAACAGTAGCTAACCAGATAGATGCTTTCAAGAAGGTTGCAAGCAAGACAGGAAGGAAACAGCCCTGATCCACCGTGTCCCATCAGCAACTGGTAATCAGGGGTATACCTTTTTTATCTTAAAGAGGGTATATAAACATTTTAATTAAATAAGTTTCATTAAATAAACAAAATCAGGCTGCAATCCCATACATGCATTCAATTAAAGTCAATAGGGCTTACCTCTGAGTAGAGATGTATAGGGTATAGATGTATACTGCACTGTAAGTATACTGCCTTTGAATATAGAGAATAATAGCTATCATGGCTAATAGCTATTGGTAATAGACATATGATTTTGCCCCCCCCAAAAAAACCTTTATAAAACCATCCATAATCAGCGTGCATCACCTCTATTTGTGGCACAGAATTCTGAAGGGTAATTATGCATTGTGTGCAGAAGTACACTCTTTCTTCTGTCCTGAGTCAGCTTATCAATACATTTTATTTTAGTGCCAAAAGAAAATTCTAACAATGTGAGAAAGGGAGAAAATTCTCTCTTTATCTACACAATGCCTAATTAAATTGAAACACTAGATGTTTTCCCCCTTTTCTTTGAAGGAAAGATATGTCCTGTTTACAGGGGCTTGGATAGAGAATAATGGTCTAAAATTGAAACACCTCAAAGTACACAGCATCCCGTTCATTTGGGCAGCAAGGAGGTAGCAAGGTGAAGTCAGTCCAAGGGCAAAGACAAAAAGTCCTCAGAGCACAGTAATATCCAAGGATTTAGCAATACAAGTGATTAAAGGAAGTCCAAGGTTATTTATAGGAGTCCAAGGCCATAGCTAGATGGGGCTTTATCCCAGAGCGATCCCCGGTATTGTCCCTGTGTGTTCACATGATGCACAGGGGATCCCCGGATCAGGGAGTGATGATCCCTCCCTTGCCCTGGGATATGGCCATACACTTTAGGTCCACTTTTTCCATGGTCTCGGGCTGATCCCGAGACCATGAAATGTGTGGGTGGACGTCGCTGTTTGTCCTGGCTTCTCTTGGTTACTCATGAGGAGTTGGGACCCGCGCACGGGGCGCAGAGCTCCTCAGGAGCTCTTCACCCATTGGGGATGGGGGCGGAGCAGGATTTTTTTAAAAAAATAATTAAAAAAACACTTACCTTTTGCACACGAGCACTCGTGCACTCCTTCCTCTTTAAAAAAAGCATACAAAATGGCGGGCGCGACGTCCTCTCCCTCTGAGGTTGTCACGCATCATGTGTAAACAGAGGGGGAGATCTCTCCCCCTCTGTTTACACATGGCGCGTGATGACCTCAGAGGGAGAGGACGTCATGCCCGCCATTTTGTGTGGTTTTTTTAAAGAGGAAGGAGTGCACGAGTGCTCGTGCGCAAAAGGTAAGTGTTTTTTTGGTCTAGCACGATGGGGGTGTGAAGATCTTGTCTTCACCCCTCCATCGTGCTAGACCAGTAGGTCTAGCTGAGGCCCAAGAGTCAGCAGCATAAGAAATCATCTCAAGGAACAGCAGTATCAAGGACATAAAATTTCAAGATACTAGAAGCTGAGGTAAGATATTGTTCCAGCAAGCAACAGGTCTCAAGGGAGAGCTTATAAACTGGAACTTCCACAGCCCAACCCAAAACTCAGCTGCAGCACATCAGAGGTTCTTTGTCAGAAGTTTACTCATGAGCAAGACCTTATTGATAAGTAAGCCTTTACTACTGAGCTCTCTCCAGCAAGTGGGTACTCCTTTCCCTGGCCACTGTCCTACCCTGAATCTTAAGGCTTCCTAGAAAAGTGGCATTTTGAGGAGGAAGGTGGTTGCGTGTAAGTCAGGAATAAGAGGCTAGGTAGCAGGGTACCTTTGCAAGGTTGAAAGAGCTGACCGAGTGAAGATTTCGCGGGAAGGAATATGACAGGATAAATGTGCAGAGAGAGAAGGAGAGACCAGGCTTTTGGATGGCTTTGAAGGTAAGGACAAGAAGCTTGTGCCAGTAAAGGGATTTAAGGAGTAGAAACACCTGCTCAGAACAATGAGAGAAGTGAATAACTTTGGCAACAGAGTACGCAATAAATGTGCCTATGTGAAGGTGAGACAAAGGCCAGAACTACACCAAGCAGGATAAAACACTCTGAAAATGTTTTGAAAGCAGTATACAGATTGTGTCATGTGTCCCAACAGTTCTCAATAGTGTTATAAACCATTATAAAGCAGTAGTGTAGATCCTGCCAAAGGAAGATCAGAGAGAAGACTGTAGTAGTCAAGGCAGGAAATGATCAGGGCGTGGACAAGAGTTTTTGTAGAAGAGGCAGAAGAAGGGTCATATTTTTGTCATGTTATAAAGGGAGAAGTAACAAGTTTTGATGACGGATTGAATCTGGGGTGCAAAGGAGAGACAAAAGTCAAAGAAAACAGTTTCATACTTGATGAAAAGGGTGGATGGTGACATAGTCAATAGATTAGGAGACTGAACAAGGTGATGAGGGCTTGGTAGGAAAGATGAGAAATTCAGTCTGGTACACAATGAGCTTGAGGAGATGATGATGATGATGATGATGATGATGATGATGATGATGCATCTAAGCAGAAATATCAGAGAGGCAGTTGGAGATGTGGGACTGGATGGAGGGTGAAAGATCCATGGTAGAGCTGGCTATAGTTGGTATTGAAAGCCATGCAAAGTGATGAGCCTACCCACGAACAAAGTTTTGAGAGAGAAGAGTAGAGGACCAAGTTCAGAGCCCTGAGGAGTCCAATGGAGGCCTAATCTACACCAAGCAGGATATTGCACTATGAAAGCGGTATGAAAGTGACATATGGTATGTGTCAATGAGCCCTAACAGTTGTCAGTGCACTTCAATACTGCTACAAAGCAGTAGTGTGGCTCCTGCCTTTTATATACCATTTTCATTTTGCTTTCATAGTGCAATATCCTGCTTGGTGTAGATTAGGCCAGAAAGAAGGAAAGCAGTGGAAAAATATTACCCTACGGAAACATCGAAAGCCAGCCTTTTCTGAAGCCCTCACCCCCTAGAAAGGCATTCAGGAGAATCCCTGATGCTCTCTTTGATAACTGATTGGAAATAACAGCAGAGATTTCTCTTGGTGAGCTGCTCTCCCTGGAACGCTAAGTGCTTTGCCTGCCCCACATCCTTGCCAATGGAGAAAGGATGGGGCAGGTGAAGCCACCTCGACCAAGACATGGGGTGAATCATAGGGCCTTGCTAGACGTGCTGGGATAAGCCGGCAGGGAGGCGGGGCGACGGCGCGCTAACTTTAGAGCGCGCGGCCCCGCCTCCTAGACGGCCAACGTGCAGGGACTACGGAAGCCCTGCAGTGTTGGCCATTTCTTTTCTTTTTTTTTTTTTGTTAAAGGGGCCATGTGCGCCCCGAAGACTCCGGAGAAGGTAAGAGCCTTTTTTAAAAAAATTAAGCCCCCCACCCTTTTTTAAATTAAGCCCCCTCCCCACTCTTTCCCCTCCCTCCCTCCCCGTCTCCTGTGCCACCCTGCGCATGCACGCCCTTCCCGTCTCCTGTGTCGCCCTGCGCCATCCCACTCTCCTGCCGGTCCGGCCTTCCCACTCCCATGTCCCCCCCGGGATCCCCCCCCCGGCCCGATGGGCACAGCGCTGAGTGCTGTGCCCAGTCCATGGCTTTTCCCAGCTACTCGTAAGCAAGTAGCTGCAAAAAGCCACGGAAGTTGCTAGACGTTCCGCAGCCCTGGCCTCAGGCTGGGGCTGCGGAAAAGGCGTGCCATAAGCGACTTCGCTTATGGTGCGTTAACGGAGGCTTTAGTGCGGCCTGGGGCCGGATTCCCCTGTGCATCATGTGGACGCACAGAAGGGAAACCAGGCCTCAAAGCGCGCTAACGCCTTGTCTAGCAAGGCCCATAGAATAGCAGAGTTGGAAGGGGCCTACAAGGCCATCGAGTCCAACCCCCAACTCAATGCAGGAATCTACCCTAAAGCATACCTGACAGATGGTTGCCCAGCTGCCTCTTGAATGACTCTAGTGTGGGAGAGCCTACAACCTCCCTGGTTCCATTGACATACTATTTATTTATTTATTTATTTATTTATTTATTACATTTCTATACCGCCCAATAGCCGGAGCTCTCTGGGCGGTTCACAAAAATTAAAACCATTCAAAGTATAAAACAACAGTACAAATCCATAATATAAAATACAATATAAAAGCTCAATACTACTCTAACAGTCAGGAAGTATTTCCTGATGTCCAGCCGGTGGAAGGGTTCTAACCAGTGCCTCAGCCATGGAAGCATCTGGAAAAAGCCCATGTGTATCAAAGTTGGGAAGGAGCAAAGCCTTCACTCTTCTTTTGGAAGGTAACAGAGGAGTGAAGGAGACTAAGCCAGCTTGGCTTTTCTCCTTCCTTGTGTTTTGTGTGGGGAATGTGAGGGAGGAGCAAAGCCTGCTTAGCCTCCTTCGGTTCTCCGTTAGAAAGTAATAGCTTCATCCCACGTATCTGTTTCCATCGAATTATCCCCTACAGTGTGTTGTTGTTAGCTAAATCACACCCCGGGCAGCAGCGTTCCTAAGAACCTTTGCATACCAGGAAATGGGTTTAAGGGGGGAAATGTAAAAAATCATAACAAATCAACGGATGACCCAATCCGATTCAAATTTGGTATGCTTAAAGCTCTCCTTAATATCTCTTACTGTGCCAGTTTTGATGTCTTTATCTTTAAAATTTACGCAGACATAAGCATTTGTTTAATTTTTCTTTAAACCTATCAAATCCTGCTCCTGCGCCCAGTAGCCGCTTGGAAAACAATAAATGATTACCAAAATTAGTACCAAAATAGGTGAGGTCTTTTGCCTTTGAAGCACAATTAAAGCAGGAAGCAGATTATAAACTGGAAAACTTCAGAGTACTTCACAATAAAAGCAGATTATGAGCTGAAAAACTTCGGAGTCCTTTGTGCGCAATTCGCAGTGATTGCACAGTATAACCCTGGTATGATAAAACTCTAATAGAGGAGCCAGTTCAGCTTCACTCTTCCTTCCTGTTCCCCAAAGGAAGGATTTTGGGAGGAGTAAAGTTGTCTTGACTCTACCTGAGCTTTCACTAGGCAGGGAAAATCGAATGGAGTGAAGTTCCCTAGCTGGAGACCTGAGGATGTCAAGCGTCCTCCATTGTCCATAGTGGTTGAGGAGAGGCAATCAGAACCTGGACTTCAAACAATACCCCTCCCCAGCTTAAAGGAAATCATTCTGTTCTGCCTTCCCAGTGCAAGGACCTAGAGCCTCAGAGCCCTGCAAAAGAGACCTGATTGACTTAAGGTTTCCCATTCAATAATGTCAAAAATATTTTTACAATGTAGAAAACTGAAGACAGTAAAAAGAGTAAAACTGTTTGTTGTTTTAGGTCCATTTTGACTGTACCATCAATTTCCTGATGAAGAATGCTTGAAGGAGCAAATAATTATGATTTCTTGTTACTACTAATTAGATTTCATTTACCTTTCCTTTTTAGCCGCTCCAGGCACGTCTTGTCATTTATTTGGAATTATCTTGCTGTACCTCTTCATATATATCAATAAATTATCATACTTAATTAAGCTCCCATAGTATTTTTTTAAATGAATGTCTGAGACTCCAGGGGCTTTGTTCTTGGGCTGGAAAAAGTAACACTTTCCCACCTCTGCTATTTGGCAGACAAATTGAAAGTGAAGTGGGTGCTTTGTCTTATTTCACAATATATGCACTTCATATGGGGTTGGGGGATTAAAATTCAAGGCTGCCTTTCACTTTTAACACTTGAATAATTGTTGAAAACAAGTACACAAGTAAGCTGTGTGTGAGTCTCACCATGGTCTTAAAATATATCTTAAACAGCCCTTTCAGATCAAATTAGAAGATGGCTGGTTGTAGACAGTAATTTACCACTTGGTGGTTGCCTATAATCTTACCACAGGTAAGCTGTGCAGGTAAGTGCAAGCACATAGGAGCTGGTTATCTGTAGTATGCCATTTTTTCCATATTCCTTTCTACAGTTCATGGACACATTTTTGAATAAAAGAATTAACATCAACAAAAATATTTTTCTCACACTAAGGTTCAAGACTTTATTGATGGGGTCTGTTATTGGTTAGTGAGCGTGTTTAAACTATGGTTATGTAGCCACCATGGTACACACGACACACCAAGTCATGGTTCACATGGCATGCTAAGCCGTAATGTTTAGCTCAAAATGCTTAACCACCATGGCTTAGTGTGTCGTCTTTATGATCTGAGGATAAGGTAGAAGAGAAATTAGGGGTTTATATTTCTTATATTTTAAATGAATCTTAACTGGCATTGCAAGGGATTAGAACATTGCCCAGCTTTGAACATTTCCCAGAAGCATGAGTCACTTACATTTCCCCTCTAGAAGCTTCTGCAAAATCTTTGTAGCTCTTAGAGATGGGGTAGTCTATAAATCTAAAACACAACTTAATTGCTAGATGCAGAAGAGAAAAGCATACTTTTAAGTGGGAGGGGAAAAATCTAATGGCCATTGAAGAGGCCAAACCCATCAAGTGCAAAAATCAGAATTAGGGTTCATCTACACCAAGCAGGATATAGCACTATGAAAGCAGTATAGAAGGCAGGAGCCACACTACTGCTTTATAGCAGTATTGAAGTGCACTGACAACTGTTGGGGCCCATTGACACACACCATATACCGCTTTCATAGTGCTATATCCCGCTTGGTGTAGATGTATCATGGGCCCCAACAGTTGTCAGTGCACTTCAGTGCCACTATAAAGCAGTAGTGTAGATCCTGCAGTGCACTTCAATACATCTATAAAGCAATAGTGTGGCTCCTACCTTTTATATACCACTTTCATAGTGGAATATCCTGCTTGGTGTAGATGAGCCCTCAGTCTCTTCTGTTCTCAAAGCATAGTGCTAAAAAGCAGAAGCTGCTCTATCAGCACTCAAATCTCTCTTCCTTTGTTTTTGCCCCACCCTCTCATTTTGCAACTTGTCTTTGCACATAGCCCCAAATGAGTTTGAAGAAGCAGAAGAATCAAAGCTCTGGATTCAAAAAGACATTTGTAAAGTCTCTCTTGCACAAACAGCAATTATAGGGAGGAAGGATGTCTCTCTCTTTGATATAGCCTTGTGGAGTGTGTCTATCGCTTTTCCGTATTGAATGAATTGTCAGCGAGAAAAATCAATGAATGGACTTTTTCCATAAGGAGCACAAACTGCCAAGTAAATATTTGTATTGCTGTGAAGAAAAATGACCTACAATATCAGTAATGTGCAGAGGTTCCACTGGCAGACAAAACTGTTATAATCTTTTATATAATTATTTCAATCTGCAATTTGCATAAAAGAAAGAAAGAAATCAGTTCCTCAATGACTAAAAAAATAATCTAAACCCTTCCTCCTGACACTTGGGACCCTATGGTATAATTGGCTACCTTGGAGACCATGAACTTCAATAGCTATATGACAAATGCAAATAGAAAATATATTTAAAACAGCCCACTTTCTCTACTCACTTTAATTTACTTATGGGTGTGTATGGGTGTGTGTTATGGACTGCAGCCCTAAGGTATTAGTTTTACAGAAATGAATGTAGGATTTTATTCAATACCATTGAAAACAATGATAATATTCCCATTTGTTTGAATGGACCACAGTTGGAGGGTTGAGACTTTATTTAGGGAAGCTCATCACTGAAACGTTTGAGAATACCTAGCCCCTTTAACAAATATATTGAAATTGCTCAAATGTATTGTTTTTGATGGACAGAGGGGTTAGAATAGTTTAAAGTGAAGGTTGCTTATGTCACATTGATTCAATGGAGGGAATTAAACCATTGATTCTGATGGATCTTAAAGCTTCAATCCTACATACATTTACCTGGGAATAAATCCCAATGAACTCAATGCACATTAACTTTGAGTAGACAGGCATAGGATTATGTTGTTAATCAGTTAAAGCTTTAGTTGGTTCAGCTATTGATTAAACTGATTAATCAGTGGATGTCAATTTAACTGATGAAACTACAAATTAAAGGGACACTGTAGTGGTCTTCTCCAATATTGTAAAAAGACACATATGTTAAGACTCTGATAATATACAAGTATATTTAAAATATGCTTAACTTTTGTTACATTGTGCCCAATAAACCAAGACAAAATACAGAAAAAGCATGCAAAAATAATGTCATCTTCAAATAGCCAGATCTGTAATAGGAATACAAAATGAAAGCTTACAGAAACTTATTATGCCTTTGATATTTTTAAATCAGTTTTAAAATCTTTTTTTTCTTCTTACAATGAGAAAGAAACAAGCTCTTGTTTATTTTTTAAAAATCTTTCTGGTAGCAATCGACTTGAGGTACATTTCAGTTTCACTTGTCATCTACATTAAGACTCCTTTGGTAAGGTTTTCTTTTAAAGTAAATACTGAATGACACATTTATAATTAGATTTGCCTGACCATTTCTTTTTAGGTTTGAAGGATATGAAATGCGGACATGACATACAGTCCCCTGACTCCTGATCAGTGCACTAAGCAGCTTAGTCTTTCACCACTGATTAATGAATAGTAGAACAACTGACAACAATATATACTATAAGTGCTGTTTGTTTAGATACTACAGTGTCAATTATTGATTGCATGAAGGAATAGAGAGGAATTGGGAAAGGGGGGAAATCACTCAGTTGTTTAAGTAATTCAAACTAATCCTGTGTTTTTTTAGCCCAAAGGTCCTACATACATTTAATAGTGAGTTTATTTGGGAAATGGTATGTTATTTGGGGCATAGTACATAAGGTGACCATATGAAAAGGAGGACAGGGATCCTGTATCTTTAACAGTTGTATTGAAAAGGAAATTTCAGCAGGTGTCATTTGTATATATGGGGGACCTGGTGAAATTTCCTCTTCATCACAACAGTTAAAGCTGCAGGTGCCCTGCCATCTTTTAAATCTGGTCACTTTAGTATAGCTCCTGCAGCTTTTACTGTTGTGATGAAGAGGGAATTTCCCCAGATTCTCCATATATACAAATGACAGCTGCTGAAATTCCCTTTTCAATACAACTGTTAAAGATACAGGAGCCCTGTCCTCATTTTCATATGGTCGCCCAAACTAATAGTACGGAGTCTGAATTCTCAGTCTATGGACAAAGTTTATTTATCTTCATTGGGATGTGTGTGTGGGGGGGGGGCAAAGTGTATATGTTCACTATACATATTCACTTCCAGAAAGACACACATGCACATACTTTCTAGTTATGTTTATAAATACTACAGAAATTAAAATCACCGCTCACAAAATCCATGAAGATTCTAATTGCCCTTGGCATTATTTTCATTTAAAAACATCACAGATTGGTTTTTGTTCCTCATCAGACCTAATTAGTTTAAATCATTCAGGTTGTGCCTTTCCAGGGTTCAGGTTCCAGAAGTTCTGAACTTTGTTCTCCATGAGCACTCATTGGCAACCTCTTCTCCGGGAAGAGGATCCCCCCTCAGGTATATTGAGTCAGACAGTTCAAAGAAGAAGGCTGTCCAAAGGAGCCAACATGATGAGGATCTGGGATCTTGTAAAATAAGGGACCGTTTGCCAACACTCCTGCTCTCAAATTCGACTGCCTTCACTAACTATGCATGTCTGTGTTAGTCTTTAAACAAAACATGTACACCCGTCTGTACACGGCATGTGTTCATATTACTCTTGGGGAAATGGGCAAAATTCTTCAACTTCTTTATTAAGGAACACTAAATTATCCAAGAAAACTATTTCACAGACTTTATGAAAAGTTTAAAAGTTCTTTTCTTCATCTGCTTATAAAACATGCACTTCAGAAAAATGTCATCTGAATTAATTTAGGAATGCTATGTTTTCATTTTAACTTTATAGTTAACCTACTAATAATTATTGTGCAGTTTCACAAGTGGTATATTAATCTAAAGTGCACATAAAGACATAGCAGATCTCTAACAGGGAGCTGGCATGAAAAACAAAGCAGATGTTCAAAAATAAATGGCTAGTTTGCTGGCAGAAGTTCTGGAGTAACTATTACAGAATTTGCTACCTCAGAAACAGGCTAACGTAAACATTAATGAGTCAGTATCAGATTCTCAGAAATACATGAGAGTAAAAAATGATTTCATTTTATTTATTTTATTTTATTTATTTAAAGCATTTTTATAGCGCCGCCTCACCATTTCTGGCATCGAGGCACTTTACAATAACGTATAAAACAATTCCATTAAAACCCTCAACCCACATTAAAACAATTCCATTAAAACCCTCACCCTCAAACCATTAAAAGCCCTCAACCCCAATTTAAACCACCCCCTCTCCAGACTCTTGTGAAAATAAAAACGCCTTACAAAGGCGTTTGAAGCAATTGAAAGTGGGAGCCTGTCTAATCTCCAGTGGCACATTGTTCCATAACCGGGGACCAGCCACTGAAAAAGCCCTGGCCCCGGCACATTCCAATTTGTAGCGGGGGACCATCAGGACACCCTGCTCCTGAGAGCGAGTCTGCCAATGGTGAGGCACAGGAGAAAGGCGAGTGCTCAGGTATCCAGGACCCAAGCAATGCAGGGCTTTATACATGATCAACAAAACCTTGTAGCGCACCCTAGCAGCCACCAGCAGCCAATGGAGCTCTTGAAGCACCAAAGTGATAGAAGACCACTTTGGAAGCCCCTTGACCAACCTGGCTGCTGCATTTTGTACAGCCTGTAGGCATTGGATTTGCTTCAAGGGAAGCCCTGTATACAACAGGTTGCAATAGTCCAGTCTGGAAAGAACCAGGGCCTGGACTGCGGTGGTAAGATCAGCCTCTGACAGAAAGGGGCAAACTTGGCGGAGCACATGTAGTTGATAAGCAACTCCGAACCACGGCCCCCACCTGTGATGACATAGTTAGGGACTGGTCAAGAATAGCACCCAGTCACAATCCTTGGTTGGATTCCTCAAATAGGCAGATCTACAAGCTCCTACCTCAAATCTGCCAGCCGCTGACCTCGGACAATCACCATCAGCTCAGTCTTCTCTGGGTTAAGCTTTCGTTTACTCCTAGACATCCAGTTACAGATCTCAGCCAGGCACCAAGACAGAGTAGCAACTGCTTCGCCGAGGTCAGACCCCACTGAGATGTAAAGCTGGGTATCATCAGCATACATATGGTAACTCAGCCCATGGGCTCTAATTAACTCTGCCAGTAGCCTCACATATACATTGAACATGAAAGGTGAAAGGATGGAACCCTGTGGAACTCCACAGGGGAGGGCTGTGGGGGTAGATGTACAGATGCCCATGGTAACCACCTGAACCCTTCCATCCAAGTAGGACTGGAACCAGGCAAAACCCTGGTATCAAGAGGTATCAAATTCAAAAACACCAAAAATTCAAAATCTGTACTACCTTTATAATATTTTATATGACATTATTGATCTCACTAGATGAGCAGGTGATATAGTTTTAAATTAATGAGAATCAAAAATAAAATGTTACAGATCAAGCATATTATACTAGATGAAAGGCCAAATGCATTCACTTTGTTTCTGCTGTCCACTGACTCTTCAGAAAGCAGGACAGCAATTTGGAATTCTGGATTTACCGATCAGACCCAAGTTGGGGGATGCACAGCAAGTCTGAAGTTAAAGCAAGGAAGGGGAAGGCAGGGACAAGGCAGAGGCAAAGGTGGTCTATAAAAGGATTCGTATGGAAACACAATGGAGGCAACCTGTATAGCGGGGAGACAGGTAGCCAGTGCGCAGAATATCTCTGCGTGTTTGAACTGGCAACTAGGTTAACTATTTTAGGAAAGGCCTTCAGCAAGGCCACATTATCTATAGCAACTGAATCCATATAATTTAGAATCATTACATGTAGGGTGACCATATTTTGGAAACCAAAAAGGAGGACAACATGGTCTCCCCCAAGGGGGGGTGTCCAGTACCAGGGGGGCGTGCCCACCTGAACATAGCCTTGGTCACATGTCTGATTTTACAGCACACATTTAAGACAAATCTGTTCTACAAAACATCTTAATGTTAAAATCACTGAAATAAAGAACAAGTGAGAGATTCAATGTATCTGAAATTAACTTCACTCACTCCTACTTTTGTAGGTTTTGCTGTACTTTGAAGCTTTTGCTATACTCTGTGTGTTACATTCTCCCCTTCCCTCAAATATCTTTTCTGACTGTATCTTCACTCATTGCAAGCTGCTGTTGTTGTTAACAGGGTTTGCTACTGGCCCCAGATCTGTTTCAAATTTGGTATGGCTAAAGTTCTACCTAAAAGCTATCATGGTGCCAACTTTCAGCTCTTTATCTTTAAAAATGACGATTTTAAAAATAATAATTTTAAAACCTCATTTTTAAAAAAATTCCTAAAAAATCAATGGATGACTGGATCTGTTTCAAATTTGGTGTGGCTAAAGCTCTACCTAAATCCTATCATGGTACAAAGTTTCATCTCTTTATCTTTAAAAATGACAATTTTAAAAATAATAATTTTAAAACCTCATTTTTAAAAAATTCCTAAAAAATCAATGGATGACCAGATCTGTTTCAAATTTGGTATAACTAAAGCGCTTCCTAAGAGCTACCATTGTGCCAAGTTTCATGTCTTTTATCTTAAAAAATGACGGAGTTATAAGCATTTTTGTTAATTCCCATTAGAGCTGCTCTTTGGGGGGGAAATCCGGATTTCCTCTCCCCTCCCGGATTTGCCATCAAAAACCCAGGCAAATCCGGGAAAATCCGGTCATATGGTCACTGCTTTTCAATCTCATGATTGCTGGTTTACCCACAGCTCAGATATGGTGGTATACATGTTTTCCTGCAACAGTGACTATGAATGCTACTTATTATTAAACTATTAATGACCCCGTAAACAATTTTAAATAGAATTTGCTCTAACATACTACCTTGAGACCTGTCTACACATCAGCTTGCTACACTGCTCATTGCCAGATGAACTGCCCTTAAATTAGGTGCCCCTCATATGGGCCGGGCTACTGATACTGCTTAGTGGGCTGGGCTACTGAACAGACCCTGTGTAAATTTGGTGTGCTGAATCAGCATATTTTGGGGGGGAAATCTCACCTGAAAGATCATGTTCTTGACAAAAGACCATTAGAAGTGAATGACAAAAATCTCAATAGGCGATCTAAAATAAATCATCAACTAGTGTAGATCAGAAAACTCCCAGACTCTTTTAGTGTACTGAAAGCCAAATTTGTCTTAAGAGTCACAATCTGATATACATTCTGATTTGAAAGCATATCAGTATTAGAAATACTGCCTTTTAATATATGCTTCATGTTCTACCATATCAGACAGCAGAATTTCACTCAGAATCAGTGAGTGTGTGTGTGTGTGTGTGTGTGTACATACACACACACACACACACACACACACACACACACACACCCCTCCGGAGACAGCAACTTTGTTTCATTCTCTGAAATCCCCAATGAACAAGAGCTATAGCCAGAAATGGGATCTTAATTTTGTCTCAGCCTTACCATTTTTCTCATTCTTTTTTGCCAGCATATCTTTTGCTTTGTATCTGCATGATTCTCATTTATATAGGAAAAAATATTAAATGATTCAGCCAAAATTCTAATCTCTTTCCAGCCCCCTCCCCTCTGCCTCCTCATTTTCCTGGAAATTGAAGTAGTAGCTTTTTCATTACATATCAATTTACAACTAAAAAAATCAGAAATAGATCAATGCAAGTCTTCTGCATCTTGCAAGTTATAACACATCTCCCTTTCGTCACTCTCGGGCAAAGTGGAGGATGTTATGCAGAGCATGTGGTCTGCTTTCACAAATAATTTCTATGGAAAACAGCAGCCAGGCAGTAATACAAACCCAAGGTGACCTCATTACTGAAATCTGTTCCAGTTGTCATTAGACATATCACACTGTGTCAGTCAAATCAGGAAAGAAGTAAGAGATACTGACATGTAACACTAGTGATTAGAGATGAAAAATATTATTACATTTTAAGAATCCTCTGGGTGGAAGAGGAATATGTATATACTATAGTTTAAGATTCAACTATTCTGATATGTCTGTGGCATCTTTGTTGCACTACCTTCTTTCCAATTCTCCACCACTACCTTATTAGTTTTTCTCCTTCATAAGGGAAAGCACTTTCTCCCAAGATGCCAGAGGGATTCAGCTATCACATCTGGAATAGCACCTCTTCTTTGCTACAGGCAAGGTCAAGTTGCTAGGATACCAAAAGGACGAGCTACCCAGTTTCCTATACTACATCCTGCTTGGATAGTACATAGCAGAGTTTTGTTGGAGCTTATAGTGAAAGAAAGACAGTCAGCCCAGCTCCTTTCCTTGTCCTTCCCTTAGTCCTAAGGGACTTGATGAAGATTTTTGTTCTCATGGAAATAAAAGAAGTATACTTCCTAATGTCATATTCTCCCTTTCCTTAAATGGCATGCTCAAACAAAATTGTTTGTACTTGCTATCCAAAAATTTAAAAGGCATAATTTCAGCAGCCACAAAATCGCATCCAACAGATCTCTAGGTGCCCCTGGACAAATCACCATCTCCCAGCCTAACCTTTGAGTTGTTTGGGGATAATATGGGATAACCTCATGTACCGCTCTGAGGTTGTACAGAGAGGACAGAAAAATACATCAAAGAACATTTGCCCTCAAATTATAGCAACTTTTTCTTTTCAAAATGGACACTGCAGAGGCCATGGCGATAACTCATGGGAGAAGGCCTTCAAAATTCTGAAAAAAACTTCATATTCCTTAAAAGACAATAAAGGCTTTCACTGCAGCTCAAACGTTTCTTGGATGTCTCATATTTTCTTTATTTGTTTATAACAGAATTTATATTATGCCGTCCTTTGCAGAATGTGCACAGCCTTTCCCATTGCAAGAATCTGACCATATATTTGTACACAACTCATACATTAGCTTTTATAATATTACAATACTATTATATTGTATTTTATATTATGGTTTTATACTGTTGTTTTATACTTTGAATGGTTTTAATTTTTGTGAACCGCTCAGAGAGCTCCGGCTATTGGGCGGTATAGAAATGTAATAAATAAATAAATAAATTAGCGAATTACTCCTCTTTATGGCAGGAGAAGAAAGAAGTAATATTCAAACATGCCATTTACTGTGCTTCAAAGCAAGGTGTCCCACAAACACTCTGGTCAATTAAATGGGACCAAAAAGAATGCAGGCCTTCAAACCATTTTAATCCTGAATTGGCTCAATTACTAGATGAGAAAGATGGCTGCAGAGTTTCCATCCTAAAGTGACAATTGCAGCACCAAGATCTTTGTTGTATCCATAAATCTTGCAAATGCATATCTCCATATCCTTGATCACTCCATGCCCAACATACACTTGCATTTTGCTTACTACCACAAACATGTCTAATACGAAGAATTTCTTATCAAACTCGCTTCAACTATGACTTAGTGGCACATCCATAGCTTGCAAGGTGACATTTCACCCCCACTGAGATGATATCTTCATTAGGTCTCATGAAAGGAGAGAAGAGCATTCAGACTTGTCTTACCTTCCTCAGATACAACATCTTCATTGTTGAACTAATTAAGATTGCTTTTCCACCCATATAGAGAATAGAGATGTTATACTCATGTCAAAACAATGTCCAATGATTAGAGCACTGGTCGGAACTGTCCTCTGGGGCTGTCTAATGTGGCTAGATCAATGCAGTATTCCCTTAAGAAGCAACTTGTCTGAATTCTACATGGCCATATCAGAAGTTCCTTCTGCATTGTAGCTCAATATTGCAGAGCAAACATTCCTGCAAACTAAGATCACAGATGATTTTGCAAATAACTGAATGTGTATCATTTCCCAACAAGGTTCACCATTGGGTTATCAACAAGAAAATCACATTTATGCTGGATGAAATCATTTTAGTAAGGAACACACCTTCAGGACTGTATTCCACAGATAATGTAGTTAACAGATGTAGCCATGAATACTCTGTACAGCACCATGTACATTGATGGTGCTATATAAATAAATAATAATAATAAATAACTAGCTGGCACTGAAAGACAAAGAGATGTTGAGCCTTGGCCCTTTCTTCATTCCAAAGTAAACATGTTCAACAGATTACACGAGGTGTTTGTTTCTATGGGCATGGCTAGACAGGGCGATATCCAGGGGATTGCCCCAGGATTGTCCCTGTGCGTCCACATGATGCACAGGGCATCCCGGGAGCACGAAGGGATGATTCCTCCCTTTCCCCAGGATTGCCCTACCCTTCCATCCCACTTTTTCCCACGGTCTCAGGATGATCCCAAGACCATGGGACGTGTGGCCCACCATCGTGGTTTTTCCCTGGCTCCTCGCGAGGAGCTGGGAACTGGGCATGGAGCTCCTCCGGAGCTCTGTGCCCATCAGGGGTGGGGTGGGGTGGGGTGAACACAAGGTGGGCTTTTTTAATTAAAAAAACCCTCACCGTTTCGTTCGAGCGCTCGTGCACTCCTTTTCCTTTTTAAAAAAAATCCAAAATGGCAGCTGCAACGTCACGTGCCGCATGTAGATGAGGGGGACAATATCATGATCATAAATCGAGAGATCATCCCCCTCAACCCCCCTTATCTAGACATGCTCCTTGTTATCTCCTAACTTGCCCTTTCAGTACAGGCTTTCACGGAGGCCTTAAAAACTGGTCTGTTACTCCTGCATTTCCTTAAGTGAATTTTGTGATCTGAAACAGTTGTTCTCCAGCTTTTATTTATGTGTCCATCTTATAGTCACATTTTCTGTTTGATATGTCATTATTTCTTTCATTTTGCATACATCACTTTGTGAGGACTTGGCCATGAGAAGAGACTAATATTAGGAATAAATACGTAACTCACCTCAGGGTGGGGGAATGGCCCACACCTCAGTTTGTACAGCCATTAGGTTTGTCTGGACAGATCTGGGAGACATTTTTTTCCTTCAGAAAAAGTACCTACCAAAACCCACTATTGCCAGATGCCTTAGTTGGATATATAGTACTATCATTCATTAGGGCATGTTATTTCTAAGGGGACAACCACTCATTCTTAAGCGAATGGTTTCCTCTAGTGTGTGTTTGTGTATGGGGAGTGTTATCCCCTTGGAGGGCACACACAGGGCAGCTATGAGAGTATATGCATACATCTCTGCAAGATGCCATAAAACAGATGTCATAAGACATAAAATCTCTCCTTGGCTAAAGCAGCATCTGGCAGAAAAGTATGTCAGAGAATGGTGCCCATGTCATCTGTGAGCTGCTGCTGATTGGACCAAACCTAGGGGTAACATTGACATTGTAAATCCCAAAATGACCGTATTCCCTTGGCACTTTGTCTTGAGTGAATTTTTCTAACCTGTAAATTTTCATTCTCTGAGTTGGCAGAACAAGGTCAGAAAGTTTCAGCTCCCATGGATGCCCTTCAATCTTGTCCTCCTTAATATGTCCTTTTGAGTATTTTGATCCAGAAATATTTCAGGTTAGATAAATTTAATACAGTTGAGAGGCCTAAGCTTTTCAGGTTTAGCCTGGAAACCTGCGTAGCGAGCCCTGCACCTTGGTATTTTAGCAACCTTAACCTGCCTGTAAGCTAAGAGGAGGTACTTTCATGGATATAATGCTATATTCAGCTGTTATCTTAGAGAACAGAAATTTATAGCTATATTTCTAAAACACCTTTGAAAGATCTTGGAAGCTCACAAACTAATTTACCATATAATGCAATTGCAGCCAAGCAATTTTGGCTTCATTATCCATGTTTAGATACATCCTCAAAACAGTATTCAATGGAAAACTTGCCATTCACCTAAACAGTCTGCAGCTTGCAGCAATTTAGTTTAAGTTCAGAATTAAATATCCATAGACATGATCAAATAGTTATGTGGGTGAAACTCTGACCTCAGTCAGTATAAGAAGAACAGAAGCCCCATACAATCTATCTGCTGTTGGACTATATTATTTCAAACTCAGACTAGGGATCAAATGTCTGAATGCCCCACCTCAACCCACATACAACAATAAAATACACCAGTTTCTTTCAAATACAAAGCAACCATAGTAAAGGAAAGGCTAGAGCAAAACTTTCTCTTTGGTATACTTATTGTTTGTATGCTTTCCCCACAGCTCATTAATAGTCTCAAACATTTTAAGTCCATAAGGCATTGTCTTGGTTTGGACAACATGATTACCCACCCGGGGTGGTTTCCACAGAGTGGCTTATTTTTCATGAACAAGCTGCCCTGACAATCAATTGCTTGTTGTTGTGGGTTGTTCAGAATAGTTTTTTTCCCCAGGGTGGCTTGTTATAATGTCTGAACCTCGCTATTGCTGCCCCCATACTCCCTCATCCCTTCTTTTGCGCAAGATTCTCCCGCAATGTTTGTGAATGGTTACCACATTCATAAGAACTCAGAATATAAATTCCATTTGGCCATCTGATCCAGGAGGAAGGGAAGTTCCCTTTGGGAACTGGAACCTGGCAGACTAATTGCTGAAAGGGTGCTGACATAAGGATGGAGGAAACTAGGAGTTCTACCACAAAGACCCCTGGGATCCATGCTGGGAGGTGGTGGGAGGACTGGGGGTGGAAACAAGCCACAGAAAACCCAGAGCACCGAATCATCTTTCAGGTCAGCAAGTGAACAACTAACTCATGGTGGCTTATTCTCACGGTGGCTTAGCATGACATGTGAACTTGCCCAACATTTCCTGTTAGAAAATTTAATAATTATAATAATAATAATAATAATAATAATAATAATAATAATAATAATAATAATAATAAATTTATTTCTTACCCGCCTCTCCCTTTGGATTGAGGCGGGGAACAACATTAGAACAGGAATCAATACATCTTAAAAAATCATGATTTAACATTGATCTGGATAGGCCTGCCGGAAAAGGCTAGTCTTTAAAGCTGTCTTAAAATCACACATAGTGTTAATTTTACGAAACTCCTCCAGCAGGCCATTCCTCAATCTGGGGGCGACAGAAGAAAAGATCCTCTGGGAAACTGATGTCAGCCTAGTTTTAGCTAACTGAAGTAAGTTCACCCCAGAGGACCTGAGTGTGCGGGGCGGACTATATGGGAGAAGGCAATCCCACAGGTAACCTGGACCCAAACCATTTAGGGCTTTAAAGGTGATGACCAACACTTTGTACTTTGCCCGGAAACTAATTGGCAGCCAGTGGAGTGATTTTAATGTTGGTGTAATGTGGTCACCCCTAGGTGTACTGGTGACCAACCTGGCTGCCATATTTTAAACTAGTTGAAGTTTTCGAACTAGGTACAATGGTAGCCCTATGTAGAGCGCATTGCAGAAGTCAAGCCTTGAGGTTACCAGCGCGTGCACTACTGTCTTTAGGTCTTCTGACTCTAAGAAGGGGCGCAGCTGGCGTATCAGCCGAATCTGATAGTAGGCACTCCTGGCCGTCGCATCTATCTGGGCTGTCATTTGGAGCGACGGATCCAAGAGCACCCCCAAACTGCGAACACAGTCTTTCAGGGGGAGTGTAACCCCATCCAGAACCGGTTGACACACCTCCAAACCTAGGTTAGAGCCCTTGACAGCAAGCACCTCTGTTTTGTCTGGATTCAGCTTCAGTTTGTTTTTCTTCATCCAGCCCATTACTGCCTCCAAGCATTCATTCAGAGGAGACACACTATCCTTAGCTGATGCTGTTATTGAAGGCATAGAGAAATATATTTGGGTGTCATCAGCATACTAATAGCACCCCGCCCCATGCCTCCGGATGATCTCTCCCAGCGGTTTCATGTAGATGTTAAACAGCATTGGGGAAAGGATGGCACCTTGTGGTACGCCATATAACAGCTCCTTTTTTGAGGAGCAACTATCCCCAAGCATCACCATCTGGAATCTACCTGAGAGGTAGGACCGGAACCACTGGAGCACAGTGCCCCGGATTCCCAAACCCCTCAGGCGTTCCAGAAGGATACCATTGTCGATGGTATCGAAAGCCGCTGAAAGGTCCAAAAGTACCAGCAGGGACACACTCCCCCTGTCAATGCTCATGCGGAGATCATCCACTAAGGCAACCATAGCTGTCTCAACTCCGTATCCTGCCCTAAAGCCAGTTTGAAATGGGTCTAGAAAATCTGTATCAACCAAGACTGCTTGGAGTTGGAAGGCAACTGCCCTCTCAATCACCTTGCCCAAAAATGGAAGATTTTTGATTAAGATTAAGATGCCGCCTCCCTGCCACTTAGCCATATAATGCATCTATTTAAAATCTAAGTTGGAACATTTTTCTATTCCTGAAGTCAGGTTCACCAGCAAGAATTACTTTTCGAGGCTTCTTTTTATGAATGGTATTATTCATGCATAGTAGAGCATGAATAATACACACTGTGTTGAGATGATTCCATTATATGGACGTTTTAGTAGACTTCTGTGAAGGTGTTATGATGATCTGTGTTTCAAGTGCCTCAGGGTTTATTTATTTTTTTGTAGATTGTGCGGTATAGATTTCATTTCTAAGCTCATGGTGTATGCATATAATACATTGTCTGTGTATGTGCCTTTTTGAAGAGTGTACACAACATGGCTGGTGTTATATTCCACCAACACATTTAGCCACTCAGCTTTGGATGGAGGAGTGTCTGACTGATGCACTAGCGTCTCTCAGTATGTGATACTTTTGATTGATGGTAGTATTTGAACCACAGGAGGAGTTTTGTTTGCGATAAGAAATCTCTCTTTACAGGGACCAATATGCTAATTCACAGACTTTTCTGTCAGTTTATAGAGTCAAAAGTACTGGCTTTAATGGCATTACTCCATTATAAAATAAGCTAATTTTGCAGGGGGGAATCCTACAATTTTTGAATGGATTTAAAGTATTCAGGCTGCAGTCCTATATACACTCACCTGGGACTACTTATAGACCACTTGGCAATATCTAAAAAGTCATCTCGAAGCAGTTTACAGCATAAACATTTAAAATACAAAATATCCACAGTTTACATATTTAAAAACAGAAAATACAAAATGTCTTGCCTAAAACATTTAAAACAAAACAAAAATCAAAGCTACTCTCAATAAAAACATTTAAATTCAGAGAACAAGCAATCAACAAACTGGGCAGCACCAAACAGCCAGGGAAGTGCAGGTGAAAAGTCGAATTGAGCTCACAGTGATTTACTAGATATGCATTGGGTTGGGCATAGGATTGTGCTGATTTAGCCATTTAAAAGTCAAGAAGAAAAACGTTCTCCTGCCACCATATAAAAGTATGAGACTCTTAAGATTCAACTGTGAGGTCAAATCTTAAAGTTACAAGTAATTTTTAGGATGTGAAAAATTATGAATCAAACAATGGAGAAGAAGAAAAATGTTCAATTCATGCAGGCAAGTTGCCTACTCAACTCAGGGTTCCTAAAAGCTTATTTATTAACAGCTAGGTCTTGCTGCAGCAATCCAGACCTTTGGGAGTATATGCAAAGCAGAATATTTGCATTCAGCCTTGAGCAATATACCTTCTGTGTGGCAGTGCTCTCCCCATAGTTTTGAGCATGCTGGAAGTCTTCACTAACTAAACCTTTGAGAGAGCTTAAAAGTGAAACCAATAATAAACCAATGAAATATTATTATAGGTATTAGAAATAACAATGACATGTAAAAATCCTAAGCTGTCAAGTAAGGTGGGAAAGAGTTCTTCAGGAATAGCAGCCACAGGAGATCTCCCTTCAAAACAGCAGCAACGTTCATACACCAAATAAAGTGAAGCGACAACCATACTAAGGACAAGGAATCATTGGGAGGTTTCTTGGGAAAATAGAAATGCCTGGTGACACCTTCACCAGGCATTTCTATTTTCTCTTCTCCAGTTCCTGTTGGCATAATTAACATACACTAAAGGGGAGGAATTAGAAGAGTAGAACCCACAGCCAGATAGAATAATTCCCTATGAAAATTTTGAGTCAGTTTAACAGATCACATTATCAAAGGGAGAAGACAGGATTTTCAAAAAGAACTAAAGCAGGTCATTCACCTCAGGTGTGAACCCAACTTCGCAACTATCTGCCTTCATCCTCGCCCTCCCTCTCTGCACAAGCTAGGCTATCCATCAAAAAAGAAAAAAAGGAACATATGCTTTTATGTATATGTATGCTCATCATGCAATTTACAAAAACAGAAGAACCATCATAAAAAGTTACAAAACTGGTCTAGAGAGATTGAAGGGTGGAAAGGTGTGTTGTTGTGTTATAGGCACTAGCCAAGAGGTACCTTCTCAGCCAGCTTTTGCTGCTCAGTCCAAACCTATGAAAACCTGCAGATCCCATTTTTCAGAGCTTTAGCCAAAACCCAAAAATGTGCATTGCACTTTAGTGTCAGCAACAGCTTTCAAACCATCTTTAAAATGTTGCTTCATTTTTCCCTCTTGCTGCTCTTTCCCCCTCCTCATTAACTGTGTGCTGACAGAGACTACAGCAATGATAGTGTGTGAATCTGGAGAATTTAGTGTGATCCTGTCTCAATGGAAGAGTTTAATGGCATTACATTCTGTTGTATCAAGGTTGCTTGAGGGACTATCAGATTTTTTAATTGTAATGTATTAATTGTGCATGTTATTAAGAACATAAAGGGGGAAAGGAATCTCATGAATGAACAGGAGTTGGATTCTAAAGAACAGATAATCTCAACAGAGTGAGCTAAATACATATGATTACGGTATATTTTCATAAAATTCCAATATACATGCCAACATTATTATGCCAAAAAGGACAATGTTGAGTAGAAGAACAGCATTTTGTGTAAAGTGTTTCAGGTTTGGCTAAGCCTACAGATAGAAATATTTGATTATAATATTTGATTTGAATATCCTAAATGCTTGATACCATAGTTTCTATTGCCTTGCAATAGAAGAAACATTTTGAACACATCTGTGAAAATGATGACTAGAAAAAGGGATGATGGTTTGACCAGAGATTGTATCCAATGGTGTCTTTTTGCCAATGGAACAGACACTGCTGACAGATTAAATTCCCCCTCCCCTCCGCATGCATGCCCCTCAAAGCTGTTCCAGAGTATTGGGTGACTTTTTGGAACAGATTTGGCGGTGTGGGTGTGTAGGTGGCTGCAGAGGGGAGGAGAGGAATGGAAACTCCTATTATGCCCCTGGAAATTCACATGCATAATGTTGGATTTAGCCCCAGGTATTTTGTAGATTTATCGATCTATCCAGTACCAGAATTTGAAAAATCTCATTTTTTCCACACACTCACTCTCACACACATATAATATAAGGTAGATGGAGCTATTTGTCAAAGGCTGTTCGATTTGGAAGCACAAATATACAACTTAGCTAATTAGATGTGAATGTTCTGAGAAACCCAAAGGTGCATAGCATTGCTGAAGCTACACAGATGTGGACTTGGTCAATGATCTGAATAGAACCTCTGGGATCCCATGTAAGAATAGGATATTGGTAAAATGTATTTATATATATTTAAAGATAATTTACTTCCACAGACTTTAATAGAATAACTGCAATTTTTCCAACACAATGAAGTTGTTGGGCAGGCTAACAATGAACCAGTAAGACCTAGTGCACAGAATGTTGGTCTTAGGCCTGAGACACTTGATGTTAATACAATTCCATTATGAACTCACTGGTTGGTCCAAGACCAGTTACCATCTTTTAGTTCTAGCTCTTCATAACTGAAATGGAAATGGGTGTGCATAAGATGAATGAGTCTGAATATAGCACATCGCCCTGAGATCTATAAGCTATAGGGTAATTAATACATCTTAGAAATAAATAAATAAGACATAGCAAAGTCCTTTGTAGTGGGGCAATGCAGTTCTCTGCCTCGGTGTTTACGCTGTCCCACGGCACGGTTTCCCAAAGAGTTTAGCAAGGACAGGAATACTATGTCAGAAATAGGATACAGAATCCGGTGATTTCCCCAGTACTATTCCCATGTTGAGCTACTTTGTGGTGCAGGAGAAACTGGAGCAAGGCTACCCTACTGAGAAGCAAAGCACACCAATCTATGGATCCATTAGTCGAAAAGGAAGAAGAGAAAGTAAGAAAAAAGCTTGAGCTACTTAGTCTCAAGGAGGTACCCAAGCAACAAAGTTTACTTCATCTCTTTCTCACTAAACTGCCGCTGATATATGTCCTCTCTGATTGGATAAACTCCACTTTCTAGATGCTGAAGATAGGCAAATGTGAGGTGCAAAGATTTCTTGGAATGCCCACCAACCAGTGCTATATGCAATAGATGTATACAATACAGTTTGGATACTGGAAAAGTGCTCTGTATCAGGAATATTAATACAATGTAAAACCATAAAAAAACCAGAAATAGTCCATAAGCTTAAGTGAGGAAGAGACGAAGTAAACTTTATTGCTTCAATGCCTCCTTGAAACTAAATAGCTCAAGAAGATTTCATAATTTCACGCTATTAAACTTAATATAGCATTTATAAACCAATGTGAGGCTTATTAAAGCTCAGATAATTCAAAATGCTTAGATCAAAGTTCAGTTAGGCTTAGTTAGATTCAGTTACACAGCTGTATAAACTGGATCTCATTAGTAACTAGGCTGTGAGCTGGGCTGATGGTCTATAACAGGGTTGGGCAACTTTGGGGGGTCCAGACACCATATCCACTCATCCGAACTACCCTGCAGGCCGCATTCTGTGGGGCATTCAGAGTTCTCAAGTTAAATTTGATCTTTTTATCACTCTGTACCATTTAATCTGGCATTTCATTCCCCACCCCCGAATTTGGTGGAAGGGGCAACACTGACAGACAGGTCACATTTTGCCCACCACTGGTTTATAAAATCCAGCTGCGTAGCAGGAATTATTTTAATGACCAGATCCAATGCTATTTATGAAAAGGAGACAATGAAGAACTGTGAAAAATAAATCTCTCCTCTTTCAAAAATAATTTCCCTCAGTTTCCAGTCTAAAGTTCCTCCAGATTTCCCTCTTCCTCTGACATAGGAACGATAGATGACTAAGCTTTAGCTCCCTACCAAGCAATGAATAGCTGGGGGAAAAAACACAAGCAAGGAAAGTGAGAAAACTAAGCAATATTCCTCTTATGAAAGTAATACATTTAGCCATGTCCAGGCCTGTGTAGTCCTCATGGATTCTTTATCACAATATTGCAGTATCTAAAAAGCATTCTGAGAGCGTTGTAGAAAATTGTAAACAGAATTGATTTCAAAATGCTACGATGCACCCACACATGAGCAGTTTAATAACTTTAAATTCACAGGGGAAATTTACCCCCACCTGACTACACTTGGGCCTGCTGCTAAACTTTTTTCAAAACGTATTTCCAACAAGTCATACAAAAAGGGAGGGTAATCTTGCATTGTCCTTATACAGGTGTCTTAAGCAAGAAGCCCAGGGTACCCAATAAAGGACTTACTTTTTTCCTGCCTCAGCAAAGTTTTCAAGGGCTTTGTGAAACTTGTGGAATAATTAAACGTGGAAGTATTTATGACTTTCAGATCATTCAAAACACAGTGGTCTAGCCAAAATAAACAGGAAAACGCTTCCATAGTATCCAATTACATTTTCAGTTTAGATAAATTATATCTTGCCTTCTCCCATATTTTCACATTAGTTTCCTTGTGTTTTGTCTAGATCAGGTCTTTATATAATGGCTTTATTCCTTTCATGTTCCCTTCAGTATATTAAAAGAGAGGAAGGTCCTGTTTTTTGGGTGTGTTTTTAAACTTTCTGTTCTTAACAGTTCTGTGTGATACCAAGAATTGTTAAAACAGTAGTTTTCTCCATAGGGACATTGTTTCATCGGCAGCAAAGGAGCGTGGAACTGTTTGGGAATAAAACTCCTAGAAAAGTGCTCCTAAATGTGATTCAGTTTGTGTTTATTTTATTGCATTTTAATTAGTTTTATTTATTTTTTAGCTGGAAATAACTCAAAAATGAACTCATCAAGGTACACAGAAGTCTTGCTGGACAGACCTTTTGCACTGTTCTGGGTGTATTTAATTGCAATATGGACTTTCCTGTTTAAGCCTCTCTCAGTTTAACAGCTAGGTGAACCTAGGTCAACACAGAAGCCTTTTACACTGACCCAGCTGCTTCTATATAATTTACTAGGATGATCCCATCAAAAGCACTGTACATTTTTAGGGCTCGTATATTCGCCCTGTATACCCCCATCACGGCTACGCAGTGGCACTGCATCATTTAAATGACTCAGATGCCAACTTCCGGCCACATCAGGCTTTCCCCTCCAAGACTGTGCTTTTTTACCACAACTTTTTTAATTGCTCTGAAGCATCCCAGGCTCCTAGCAAGTGGCAATGCATCCTCGAAGCCACAGCGTGCTTCTGCTCTCCATTCAAAATGGGGCAAATGTTTTCGGAACAGCCACACTGACCCCACCACTAAATCTGATTCCCTCCCCCACCACCAGGGGGAAAAAGATGGGGCTCCAGTTGAAAATGCTTCCTGCTGCGAGGTTTGGGGGGAATGGGGAGGCAAAGTGTCATTGTATAGGCACCGCCTTAGAGAACAACCTCTCACCCATCCTTCCTTTTCTGGATGATGGGTCCAGGGGGCATGCAACCTTCAGGAATTAGTAAATAAGTAAATATAATTGCAGTGTTCTTTCCTCTCTAATGAGAAGAAAGGAAGAAACTTTGAGAGGAAAAGAAGAATGAGTTTGGTGAAAAAGATGAAGCCCTCTTTCCCCACTCCCATTAGGCTGAAGCATACCCATTAGCTATTCACCAACACTGGAGTTTCCATTCTCTTCTATGAGAGGGACACAGAGATAGTTCACACCCAACTTGCATGCCCCATGATTATATGCCACTAATTTCCTTCTCCTAACAGTAAAGTTCCCATATGAACACAGCCAGGCATATATATTGAGCCACTGAATCACAACCATTGAGTACAACTGTTATTTTCTTTTTAACGCAAGTCTCTACTTTTTCCGGGGTTCCCACAAGTCATCTGTTCCCTGCCTCTTCACCCATTCTTTTCCAGCATCCTTCTCTCAATGCCTGATGGATCAGGTTTCTATGGTATTATAAAACTGATCCTACATTATGCAAAAAACATTTAATCAAGAATAATGTACATTCTTAGGAAAGTATCTTGCAAGACAGCAGGAGATGTTCCATCCTTCCAGCTCAGATGCAGAAGTTGCTTGTCAGACAGCACCACCGCAAGAAAGCAGAGAAGCTCTCACTTAATTGTTTAACTACAATATTGTTGGCATGTTGGCCCTCAGGGTTTTCATGGCAAATGCTTGGAAATCTGCCATGACTTATTGGCTGATCCATTTGTGGCGGGAAATGCTCACATTCACTCTGACTTGGATGCCACTTTGAGTACAGTACAATTACTAGACAGTCTCAGACAACCATCTTATTGCCATTGCTTGGTAGCATTTTACAGCCTGAGGATGAACACATTTGAGGAGGTACCTGTAAGCTTAACATACCACCTGTATGCTTAAAGCTTGCCTGGTTTGGCTAATAACAACTAGTTGTGTGGGGGGTGGGGTAGGGAAGTGTGATCTGGGAGTCATTAGAGACTCCTGAAGAAACTATCCTTGGAACCAGAGAATTGTTCCAGCTATTAATCCGTTGTGAATCTCACCTTCCTGGGAAAGGTACTTGAGTAGATGGTAGCAGCTAAACTCCGAGGATACATGGGAAACCCTTATTTTCTAGGATAATTCCAATTTAGTTTCAACTTAAGGTTTGCTACAGGAACTGCCTTTGTCATCCTGGTGGATGATCTACGATCAGACAATAAATGGGGAAATGATACTTTTATTGTTAGCTATTATTATCGTCAGATAGCTTGAACACTTAGAAAAAATGGAAAGCTGGGCTACAAAGGTAATACATACATGCATAGGGTCATGAACTCCATAAGGACAGTACTAAGCTCAATAGTGACCAGAGCAAACTTCCTCTAAGACTAGAAATGAGCCAAATCTAGTCCTGGCCCATTGCCAAATATCTCAATTCATAGAATACAACTTTCTTGTAATTGGCCACTTAGGAGCTCTTCCTTATTCACATGTATAGAGTACATTTTGATTAGCAAGTAGATAAAAAATATACTTCATGAACCCAACATTTTAAAAGCTTTATAGGAGACAATGCTTTGGAACTAGAAATATATATGGAATGGAGCATGTGATAGGGATTAAAATTGAAATAAAAGGCAGATCAAACTATGTTATATTAATGATGTATTTCTGTATTTGCATGTATTCAAAGTGCTGGTTATGGCCTACAAAGCCCTATATGGCTTGGGGCCAAGCTACCTGAAAGACCACCTTCTCCCCTGTAAGCCTGCCTGGAGCTTTCCTCTTGAGACAGCCATCTTCAGAGGAATGATCATTCTGCTATGCCCGGCACAGCCTGGACATGGGGAGAGGATTGCGGGCAGGGCAAGGGAAGAGGCGTGCCCAATTTTGATTGGGACTGAGTTTGGCGCCACTGGGCTGAGAGGGGTTAACGACAAGCCAAAGCCAGGCACTTACTCCTCCCAGCCCCTCTTGGTTCCCTCCCTCCCTCCCTGTAGGCAGTGTGAGCTTGCTGGTTGCCATTAGGGGACAGAGTAGAAATTTTTTACTCATGTTCTAAATTGGGCATGAGTTTTTTCACCTACTCCACACTGTAAGACAGGCGGGGAGAATAAATAGGTTGATTTGGCAATGCTAGCTAATTTGGTCACATTTCATTACCAGCAGATAGGAATGGGCATCCAGAGGGATTTCGAATGGTGAACATTCATAGACACTGTTGCGGTGACAGGTAATTCCGGAGGGCTGCCAGTGTTGTGCCTTATGGTTGGGCTGGGAGATAAGGATTACCTCCGGGACTGACCTTTCTCACCTTGAGCCTAGTGGCCTGGGTTGGCGGGGGTGACATTGGAAAGTCTCCCTACCCCATAAGGGGGACGGCCAGTGGGAGGGTGAAGGATGCAGTGCCAACCCACTGGACAAGAATGCTCGCCCTTACTCAGAAAGGTCTGTGAGCAGGCCAAGCTGGATGCCTGATAGGATCATCCCCCTTTTGCAGATCTTGAATAAAATGTGGCCCTTGTTTAAACCCAAAGTTCTGTGTGTCGTCTCTTTATTCCTTGCGTCTGCCTCGCAATGTTTAGTTGAGAGGGCCTTTTCCGTGAAGACTCTCAGCTGTGGAATTCCCACCACAAGGGGATCTAGGTTAACTCCCCTTTTGTTGTTTTTCTGTGAGCAGGCCAAGAACGTTTAATTTAAGGTCTTTGGCCTGTAAATGGATCTTTGGGTTGGGGGCCATTACCACCCAAAAAATGTTTTTACTGTATTTTAATGTATTGTTTTATTTAATTTTAATTGTGCCTATAAGCCACTTTGAATGCCATTTTCTTAGTGGAAAGGTGGGGTACAAATCAAACAAATAAAGTCACTTTTAGGCAGCTTTTTGTAGTGGGAAGTGACACATACATTTAATAAATAAAAAACAACAACAGCAACAACCCTCATTAATCTGTAATTGTATAATATATAAAGAGGAACCAGAAACTCTAGCCACATTTTATTATGACCAAGATTGCACAGATACCATTTCTTCATGGGTGATGGATTATGGCCTCTTGTTATTTTAGTTCATGTGTATCAAATCATCTCAGCCTATGGATTAATACTTACATATTTTAATAAATTAATAGGCGTATAGTGCTTGTAACTAACCAATGGTGCATAAAGCAAAAAGTCAAAATGTGATCATGCTAACACAGGCCAGTGTAGCATGAAGTGATAGAAATCTCTCTATAACACTGCAAATTCCCTAAAACCCTTGTTTTCTTAGCTTCTTGTTGGTTTTTAACGTTGAGATGATATGGTAATAAATGTAAGGTGCCTGGAGACCTATAACAAAGCACAATCAAAATCCTAAAGTAAATGTGCTCAACAGTGCTATGTACAGTCTTATTTTCAATAAGTTTTATTAACATTTGGAAGAAAGCTAACTAAAACAACAACTGGGAGCCAGCTATCTCTCTGTGTCTTCACTTTTACACACATAAAGCAGTTTTACAAAGTGTGAAAGAATGTGATTTTGAAATGTTATATTCTTGAGTGAGAAAAATATTTAGAGATAAATCTCTAAAATTACCATATGGATGAAAATATACCCCTTTCGCCTCCAGTCCTCCAGCAGAAATAATTCTGTGACTGTCCTCCTCAGCAAACATAAGCAGACATGGAGGCTAAGGAATGCAACAGAATTATCACTGGTACTTCTCTTTCCTGGGCCAATTGTTTTTATGACTGCTCAGAGTATCACAAAAGCCTAAGGAAGAAGACACCAGAGACCTGCAGCTCTCAACCAGGCCCTGTTGGCCAGATCTACACCTTGTGTCAAATCATTATAAACGTGGAATAAAAAGCAGGAAACAACACTATGAAAGTGGTAGATGGAATGTGGATTGTGCCCCAACAGTTATCAGTGCACTTCAATACCGCTATAAAGCATTAGTGTAGAACTAACCCTAGTCACAGTAGCATCATCGGAAAGTTCAATGTATGACTTTGGTTTGCCAAGGCTACAACAGTTGTAGAGTCATCAGTGCAGAACACACACAAACTACACAGTAAAAAAAGAGTAGCAGATTGTGCTATAATACAAATGTAATGCTGTTTATTGGTGATATGGGCAACAAAATATTTATTTATTTATTTATTAAATTTATATACCACCCCATAGCCGAAGCTCTCTGGGCTGTTTTCAAAAATAGGTTTAATATTCCAACAGTATCTTGCAGGCAACCTTGTATTTTGTTACATAAACAACAATTTGTTCTTTTTATTAAAGTTGAGTCAAGCTTCCCCCCCTCCCAAAGCTCTCCCCTTAGTGTTTTTGAAAGGGCTGCAAAAAGAGAAAATGTATTTGCCCATTCAGCCTGTGGACAGGAAACACTGTTCTCACTCTGAACTGGCGTTGATGTATCATGACATCATCGTACTGGAAACTTTATCTCCCTACTTGGCTAGGATCATAATGCTAGAAAGTTTTAAAATAGTGCTGATAGGGGTAGTAAATGGGAACAACAACAAAAAGCAGCAACCTTGAAAAAGTTAGGCATTTAAGGTTTTATTCAAGGAACATTTCCAGGCCTGTGAAAGCCCTGCCACCACTATGCAATATTTGCTTTGTGAAGGTGATTTTGAATTCCAAAACAAAATGAACAACCTTGTTTGGAGCTGACAGTTTCTTAAAAGTAAACTGAAGAATTGAGTTGATGCCTATAAGGAACTATGAATAAAGATGGCTGCACACTTCACTGACTGCTGCAGGTACACCAGTGTTCACTGGATGAAACATGTACAGTGTGGATGCTATGCTGAATACCAACGTATACACATGCATAAACCACGATGTAGTTCCATTTTATTATTTAGACACATGGGTATGTTGCGTACACTTTACGTGTTTGCTAGGCGAAACGCTACTGTAACACTGTGTATCTCCAGATGCTATGGCTACCTCACAAAGGATGGATCAACCCTAGTCTGCTCTGAAAACTACCCGGCTGAAAAACTGGTTATAAATCTTTAGTTTGAAATGTTGGCTTTACTTTACCTACACAGTCAATTATGAATGTAGCAGACTCCCCTCACTCCTGTGTGTGTATTTATAGACTGTTCTTTATATTAAAGAACTACAGAGCCTCCTACATTTTCCTAACAATAGAAATATGTAATATGTGTAATAGGAAGCAGTCTCTGAATAATTACATTTGAGGAGAGATACAGAAGACTGATGGGAATAACAACACATTGAAACATCTTTAGGAAGATCTTGACTTGCATTTTTTTTCAAGCCTCCTTGGGATTCCCAATCCCCTCACCTCTCTTTCTTTCAACAGCTTGCCTTTAGGCAATCGACAGCCTTGTACCCTTCCTCCTCCCATGAGGACTGGCTATGTGGCAGGAAGTAACTGGGACGACTACATCCTAATTTGCTGGAGGTGCTCAGCTGCTGCAGCAAGACCAGGCTGAACAGTTCTTGAGCTTGTCTTCCCTGCAGGGAAGTCAGGATAACTCGATCTACTGCTGACACGGAGAGGGGTTGCCAAGACAAGAGATCTGCTTCTTGCCAAGCTGTTGGCACTGAAATCAAACCTGTAGATCTGTTGTGCACTTTTTGCTGCTTCAGTTCACAGGGAAATACTATGACTGCTTCCTGTCGGCACACCGCTACACAGAACCAATGTCTGAGATTTGGATTTATTTATTTATTTTTAAAAAATCAGGTTCCCTGCTGTTGCATGTCACATTCTTTTTTTGGCTCTTCTTCATATATTCTCTCTCTCTCTCTCTCTCTCTCTCTCTGTGTGTGTGTGTGTGTGTGTGTGTACAGATGAAGATAGTTGGGCCTTGCTAAATATTGGTAAGGTACTACAGTAGTTCCCCAGAATTGAAATTTCATACAGATTAGAAGGAATGGCATATCTGTGGTTTTCCCCAAACATATTAGTGGGAAATACTCTCAAGCATAATATATTACTGGATTGCAAATTCCCCCATTCAAGCCTGTGTTCAGTGTGTGAACTATACATATGTAGTTTGCCTTGCCTTGCCTTTTTAGTTACCCAGTCCTTTTAGATGCTCAAAAAGAAGCTGTTTTAATAACCGTCTTGATCCTGCTTTGCTCTGGTTTATTTGGTTTTAACATCAAAGTAAAAATATAAACACTGCTGAAAAAGGGGAATCAATGAGTAACCAATCACTCAACCCATTTCAGGAGAACTTCAAGTGCCAGTTGGAATGCAGTGCTTCATCAATCCATGTAAAAAAAAAAAAGTGTCTCAGTGCTTAATTACTTCTCAAAATTTCAAAAGACACATTCCACAATATTGTAAAAAGAATCATAGAATAGTAGAGTTGGAAGGGGCCTATATGGCCATCGAGTCCAATCCCCCGCTCAATGCAGGAATCCTCCCTAAAGCATACCTGACAGATGGTTGTCCAGCTGCCTCTTGAAAGCCTCTAGGATGGGAGAGCCCACAACCTCCCTAGGTAACTGGTTCCATTGTCGTACTGCTCTAACAGTCACACCAATCAAAGTGTGTCATGCAATCTCCATTTCAAAGTCATAACAGAAAGCTCCCTCAAGGCACAGTCACTCACCCAAACATGCTATCTACTGAGGGAGGGACATCATCAGGACTGGGAGAAAGAAGAAAGGGTTAACCCTCACTCTCTATGCATCAACTACACCCCCTCTAATACTTAGGTGACCACATTCTACACCAGCACAAGTTTCTGAACCATCTTCAAAGGCAGCCCCCACCTACATCATATTACAGAAGTCTAGCCTAGACATCACTAGTGCATGGATAACTGAGGCAAGGTCCATCCTCTCCCAGTAATGGGTTAGACAATCCCAAGTTAACCCATAGTTTGTTCTTTGGTTAATTTGCCGCATTTGTAAGTTGTTCCAGGAAACGGCTCACACACACACGCCATGTACATCCTAGCAATTTGTTAATTAATTAATTAAACCATGAATTGCAGCCAAATACTAGGGGTGGGCTCTCTGCCCAGGAATTATATGATAACTACAAACATCCTCAGAGTATTTGATCTTCCAGAGCAGAGATTGGCTGCTTCTAAACCAATCAAATAATATCAGAATGGAGATATGCACAATTGGAGCTCCTAACATCTCTGAAATGATCCTACCGTTTGTGTATGTGGTGTGTCTAATTGAAAACCTCTCAATAAGGAACATGGGATGATGGGGTGGGGTAGCTGTGGTAATTGATATTGACATCTGTGCATAACCAATTAGGAATTGCCACAGCGCTCTCCTTCAATCACAGTGTTTGGGGGAGGAGATGCCAATTAGTGAGGGTAGGATGTGTTTGTTTGAAAAGTAAGAGTTAGAGAAGGAATGTGTGTGTGTGTGTGTGTGTGTGAGAGAGAGAGAGAGAGAGAGAGAGATTGATTGATTGATTGATTGATCTATGAGAACTGGTTGCGCGGTTCTGCTCAGACTCATAGAAGTCAGACACAGTGTGAAAGCGCTGCTGGGCTGAGTGAGTACGCTTCTACACCTGAGTCAGGCAGGGTATTTTTTAGTTAACTATTACTCCTATTGGCTGGCTGGGCTTCAGAGGTCCTCCTCCTCCAAGCTGTGCATAGCTGTTGTTGCCTAGACTCGACTAGCGCCAATGCCTTATGACAGTGTGGGAGGGGTGCCTCCTCCTCTTCATCCTGCAAGCCTCCTGTTCTTTCTGAAGATGGGCAAGCTGTGTGCTGCTGTTATGGCATTTTATTAATATTTACGTAATTATTGCACTAAGCATGTCCTGCTGCTTCATTTCCCTCTTCCTCACCATCCAGACCAAGGCATGAGACCGCAATACCTGATGGAATGCCTCTACCCGTACACTGCGCTCAATATCGAAGGTCCTCCTCCGAGTACCTACTCCAAGGGAAGCTTGGAGCATGGCAACAAGGGAGAGGGCCTTCTTGGTGGTTGCCACCCGACTGTGGAATGATGTCCCCGATCAGGCTCACCTGGCGCCAACATTGTTATCTTTTCGGTGCCAGGTCAAGACTTTTCACTTCTCCCAGGCATTTTAACAGCATTTAACAATGTTAAGTTTGTTTTTAATGGACCCCAGAATTGTTGTTTTTAAATGGATATTGTTGTTTTTATACTGTTGTTTTTATGTTTCTGATGGTTTTTTAAATTTTGTATACTTTTTAATGTTTACCATTTTTAACTGTTACTTAACTGTTGTAAACCACCCAGAGAGCTTCAGCTGTGGGGCGGTATATAAATGTAATAAATAAATAAATAAAAATAAGAGGTGCGGAGAGGACATTTTAGTTTGGACTTTAAAAATTCCCTATAAATCACTGCATGCAGGGATCTGCTCCACTGTTGGCATGCCTAAAGCACTCTTTAAAAGCTGTCATGGTGCCAATTTTCATGTGTTTATCTTTAAAACTGAGGGAGCTGTGAGCATTTCTGTTAATTCCCATTGTCAAAAATATACTGGTTAACCACTGACCAAAATATACCGCTTTTTTCATCTAATTATCTGGAAGAGCGGTGAGAGGGACCCACTCCAGAAATTGGGGCAGAGGTATGCCTCTACGGAGCTCTGGCTCGAATTTTGAGACAGGGAAGACCCGCTTTGTACACCCCTACCAAATACCACCATTACATCTGAACAGGAAGCTATACGTCTTAAGAAATCTGCATGGATACACAGCCCATTAAACCATCTTTCTGGATTGAATTGCTGTTTTCTGAACTGTAAATATCTTTTTTCAGATGTTGCTTACAGTTTATTAGTGACACAAGTATACTGATAGCATTACAGCATATGGTAATCCAAAAAAAGTGTTTAAAAAATTCCTAGGGCATAACCAGCTGCCACTGCCCCATGTTTATTGCTCACTCTTCCTCATAAAATCTACATAACCATGTGTGGTGAAACATCACACATGGGGGTTGGACTCGATGGCCTTATAGGCCCCTTCCAACTCTACTATTCTATGATCATCATTCTTTGCATTTCAGAGCCAGAGAGGCAGGCCAGGGCTCTATGTCTCTCATGACATCTAGTTAAGCCGTCATAATGTAAGTGGAGGGGCTGTGTGTGTGTCTGTGTTTGTACACACACACACATGTAAAGGTCTGCTTTGGTCAGTAAATACCAGCTTCCAAGAACTCCTGTTGCTACACAGCTTGAAACTTCTAATGTTCATCCAACAGCTATCTTTAGAGATTTTGATAAATCCCTTAAGTATAATTACTAAATTTTCTCACTGAACTGAAAGCAGGAGCATCCTAACAGGAGTGTGAAAGGCTAACAAGCTGGAAGTCTTCTGAAGCAACAGCAGCATGTCACAATTTCTTGATGTCAATGAGTTGGTGGAATTGTTACCAGTTCAAGAAGGCATGTACCCACAGGATCGTTCCTTTTACACATTCCCTTCAACTAACGTTATAGTTAAGGCCTCATATTCAAACTGAGGAAAGTGGACTGCAATGTCAAAATTTTGCTCACTGGGACCATTAAAAAGAAGAGGTGAGAGCTTTTCTGTACAGCAAGCAAGAATGAACATTTAATAAAGGAAGCTAATGCTTCATTCCTTTCTCAGGTTCGAGTGGGTGGTATTTAAATAGAGGCATACTAAGTTATGACTTAAAGAGAGCTACTTTGCCTTTAATGAGACCAACATGGTTGCTGTAGGCACACCTATATTGCATGTAAAGTGTGAGTGCCATACATGTGCCTTTTAACTTTGGAAACTGCTCTGTTTGCAGTTTCACTCCTCAGCATCTCCAGGTAGGGCTGGAAATATTCCAGTCTGAAACCCTGGAGAGCCACTGGCAGACAGTGTCAACAATACTGGAGTCGATGGACCCATGTTCTGACTCAGTATAAGGCACTTCCATTGTTTCCAGTTTTGAGGGTGGGGGGCAATTTCAACAGCTTAAAATATTTTGGGCATTATCCACTCAGGACTTATTTTACATAGATCCCTCATTGTTCCTACGGAGGAGGAGAGATATACAGGGTCAAGAGCTGAAATTGGACTTTCAGGTGTAATCAGATTTGATTAGACAGCCAAATAGATAGTTGCAGCAGCAACGACAATTCTCTTCAACAATTCTCTTGGAGGCCTGAAAGTAACATTTTTGTCTTGTAACAAAGGATATTTTATTTTAAACACCCCATGCATACATGGTAGAGAGAGATATTTTGTCCTTCGTTCAGAACACTGAAAAACACAGTGACTTAGATCCTCAGCATTACATAAACTGGGCCACTGAGCATCACATATATTGGGCCACTGAGATCTTATTATATTGGCCCTCAAGGAACTCCACTGGCAGAGTTTGATATCTTAGAGCAAATAAAGTCAAGAACAGAGTTAAAGGTAGATTGTGGAGGTAATTCTCTAAGCACATGTGTGTATTTTCAATACGAGTATAGAATAAAGGCAATTCTGATGCCTAAAACCCATCTAGTTTTTGATGCACATATGGTTAATTTCTAACAGACCCAAGATCTGACCCAAATACCAAAGCCTTTAATTATGTAGATCCGTATCTAACTCCTGCATATGAAACAACTAACTAGTTTGTTCATTTTCATCTATCCTAGTAAACATTTCTTAAGAGGCCATCTACTTTCCTCCAAACTTTTGCTCTTAAAATAATACGATATGATTGGCATAAGAATCTGCATTTCTGTGTACATGCATCCTACTTCCGTGCTGCTGCAATTCCTGGTGGGAATTTTAGAAATTTAGTTAGAAAGACCTCAAGAAGTTTTGTCTCAATTAGTTCCCATATAAATTATATATGATGTTTATGTAAGCCTGATTTCCCTAAAACTTACTATATTGCTGAATTCAATCTCCTGTGAAATGGCACCATGGAATGTTCTCATGTTTTCCTTGTGTTACATTATTTGAGCATTTATGGTAGCAGAATATTAGAATTTACATAATGGCTCTAAGCATTCCTCAAAGACCCAGGCATGAATCAGCAATAGCCTGATAAAAATAGCCTTTTATCTGTTGGATTCAGATATTAGATGGACAAAGAATGGGCTAGTCAACTTATTAAAATATGTTTCCCAGGGTAGGGATATGGATGGCACCACATCCCTACCTTGGACTTCCTATACCTGATAACCTCTCTTTAGACATTCTGTCTACCTGCATAGTTTGTTAAGCTACACCCAGGTTCCATAGTAACATATTCCCCCTATAGGAGTCCCAATTTATTTTATTTTTTCTTGCGTGCATCTAAATGAACCTGATCCCTCTGTATCAAAAGATTGCTGCTTCCTTTCAATCAGCTTACAAACTCTTTGCCTAACCCTGTCTCTGCCCTGTTGCCTGGTCTCTCCCCCACCCCAATTACTCCAGGTCCTCCACCCTCCCTTTGCACCCTGAATAACTGAATAATTATCTCCCAAGTTGATGATGCCAAGTAAAAGATATCTGCCACTGCATTAACAGTCCTCCTAAAAGGTGTCAATAAACAAAACAAGCTCAGTTAGCAATATGGTCAGCATTGACTCTGTGGTTATAGTCTATAAAATATGGCAGTATGGAGTTCTTCCAAATAATTACACAGCAAAACAAATTTAAGTGCATGTACTCTGAGATGTATTTGCAGATTTTACGAATTGAGACTTTTTCATGCAAACACGCTGCTAATCTTGAGTAACTCTTGGTTTGCATGCTCTCCATTACCATGTGCTGATAGATGCAAAATAATAATTTGTTCTTTAGTCAGCATCCCACACTCTCTCAGGAGGTTCCATAAGGAGTGCTAATTTGGTGTACTTTCACAAGAATCCACAGGACAGAGGAAACACATGGAACTTAGGCAATCAGATGTGTGCTGCTTTCTGCTCCGTCTGTACTAGCCCGAGTCCATAAATAAACTGTTCAGTAAGGTTAACTCAGCTGCAGATCTCTCAGTAACTCCTGAGGATAGAGCTGCAGTTCCGAAACAGATGGTAGGTTAAATAGTCTCAGCTGGTAGGACTTATGACTCTGGCCTTTTCCACACTATTTCCCTGTAGAATAATACATGGCCAATACTGTGACAGGCATGCTTTCAGTAACGTCCATAGAGCAGAGCAAATATAAAGATATACCTCCTAAATACACAGATTCATTGCCTCTGCACCAACAGCTCAAGTATTCCTTTAATGACAGCTATCCTTCTAAGGGCTTGTATGCCACTGCCTAAATCTTGTAAGAAATACGCTCAGATTCACCATTACTATTAATAATACTTTGCATTTATATTGTACTTTAGAGAAGTGCTTCATGTACATTATCTCAGCAATCTTTACAACACCTTTAAGATGATTGATTGATTGCACTTTTAAACTGTCCAACAGCCCAAGTTCTCTGGGCAGCATACAATACATTTAAAAATTAAATGCAAACAATAAAACAATGAATAAAAACAGCACATAATAAAACAAAGACAAAGCCAGTAGCAAAGAATAAATATGGAATGGAACATAAAACTAAAGTAAAAATAGCAGCAAAATTGTGAACTGCCCAGAGAGCTTTGGGTACAGAGTGGCACAGAAATATAATAAATGAAATGAAATAAAAGTGCTATGATCTAAAAGCACTAAAGGAACTTGGAACATAAGAAGAGCCCACAAGGGTCCATCTAGTCCAGCACTTTGTTCACACAGTGGCCAACCAGCTATCGACCAGGGACCTACAAGCAGGACACGGTGCAACAGCACCCTCCCACCCACACAACTGGTTTATAAAAATTTACTGCTTCTGATACTAGAGGTTTGTTGTTTATTCATTCAGTCGTTTCCGACTCTTCGTGACTTCATGGACCAGCCCACGCCAGAGCTTTCTGTCGGCCGTTGCCACCCCTAGCTCCCCCAAGGTCAAGTCTGTCACCTCCAGGATATCATCCATCCATCTTGCCCTTGGTCGGCCCCTCTTCCTTTTGCCTTCCACTTTCCCTAGCATCAGCCTCTTCTCCAGGGTATCCTGTCTTCTCATTATGTGGCCAAAGTACTTCAGTTTTGCCTTTAATACCATTCCCTCAAGTGAGCAGTCTGGCTTTGTTTCCTGGAGTATGGACTGGTTTGATCTTCTTGCAGTCCAAGGCACTCTCAGAATTTTCCTCCAACACCACAGTTCAAAAGCATCTATCTTCCTTCGCTCAGCTTTCCTTATGGTCCAGCTCTCGCAGCCATAGGTTACTACGGGGAATACCATTGCTTTAACTATGCGGACCTTTGTTGTCAGTGTGGTGTCTCTGCTCTTAACTATTTTATCGAGATTTGTTATTGCTCTCCTCCCAAGAAGTAAACGTCTTCTGATTTCCTGGCTGCATTCAGCGTCTGCAGTAATCTTTGCGCCCAGAAATACAAAGTCTGTCACTGCCTCCACGTTTTCTCCCTCTATTTGCCAGTTATCAATCAAGCTGGTTGCCATAATCTTGGTTTTTTTGAGGTTTAACTGCAACCCATCTTTTGCACTTTCTTCTTTCACCTTTGTCATAAGGCTCCTCAGCTCCTCCTCGCTTTCAGCCATCAAAGTGGTGTCATCTGCATATCTGAGATTGTTAATGTTTCTTCCTGCGATTTTAACTCCAGCCTTGGATTCGTCAAGCCCAGCATGTCGCATGATGTGTTCTGCATACAAGTCGAATAGGTAAGGTGAGAGTATACAACCCTGCCGTACTCCTTTCCCAATCTTAAACCAGTCCGTTGTTCCGTGGTCTGTTCTTACCGTTGCTACTTGTTCGTTATACAGATTCCTCAGGAAGCAGACAAGATGACTTGGTATCCCCATACCACCAAGAACTTGCCGCAGTTTGTTATGATCCACACAGTCAAAGGCTTTAGAATAGTCAATAAAACAGAAATAAATGTTTTTCTGGAACTCCCTGGCTTTCTCCATTATCCAGCGGATATTGGCAATTTGGTTTCTAGTTCCTCTGCCTTTTCTAAACCCAGCTTGTACATCTGGCAATTCTCGTTCCATGAATTGCTGGAGTCTACCTTGCAGGATCTTGAGCATTACCTTGCTGGCATGTGAAATAAGTGCCACTGTCCGATAGTTTGAACATTCTTTAGTGTTTCCCTTTTTTGGTATGGGGATATAAATTGATTTTTTCCAGTCTGATGGCCATTCTTGTGTTTTCCAAATTTGCTGGCATATGGCATGTATCACCTTGACAGCATCATCTTGCAATATTTTAAACAGTTCAGCTGGGATACCGTCGTCTCCTGCTGCCTTGTTATTAGCAATGCTTCTTAAGGCCCATTCGACCTCACTCTTCAGGATGTCTGGCTCTAACTCACTGACCACACCGTCTGAGCTATCCCCGATATTATTATCCTTCCTATACAGATCTTCCGTATATTCTTGCCAACTTTTCTTGATCTCTTCTGTTTCTGTTAGGTCCTTGCCATCTTTGTTTTTGATCATACCCATTTTTGCTTGGAATTTACCTCCGCTGTTTCTAATTTTCTGGAAGAGGTCTCTTGTCCTTCCTATTCTATTGTCTTCTTCCACTTCCGCACATTGCTTGTTTAAAAATAATTCCTTATCTCTTCTGGCTAACCTCTGGAATTTTGCATTTAATTGGGCATATCTCCCCCTATCACTGTCGCCTTTTGTTTTCCTTCTTTCTTGGGCTACTTCCAGTGTCTCAGCAGACAGCCATCTTGCCTTCTTGGTTTTCTTTTTCTTTGGGACGTTTTTTGTTGCCACCTCTTGGACAATGTTGCGAACTTCTGTCCATAGTTCTTCCGGGACCCTATCTACTAAATCTAGTTCCTTAAATCTATTCTTCACTTCCACTGCATATTCATTAGGAATATTAGTGAGCTCATATCTAACTGATCTGTGGGTCTTCCCTATTCTCTTTAGTTTGATTCTAAATTGTGCAATAAGAAGTTCATGATCTGAACTACAGTCAGCTCCAGGTCTTGTTTTTACTGTCTGTATAGATGTCCGCCACCTTTGGCTGCCAACGATATAGTCAATCTGATTTCGGTGTCGGCCATCTGGTGAAGTCCATGTATAAAGCCGTCTTTTCGGTTGTTGGAAGAGAGTGTTATGCACAGTGAGTTGTCCTGGCAGAATTCTATCAGCCTATGTCCCACTTCATTTTGTTCTCCTAGACCATGCTTACCTGTAATTCCAGATGTCATTTGACTTCCCACCTTAGCGTTCCAGTCTCCTGTAATGAAAATAACATCTCTTTTTGGTGTATTATCCAGTAGGTGCTGCAGATCCTCATAGAACTGATCTACTTCTGCTTTTTCAGCATCTGTGGTTGGGGCATATATTTGGATCACTGTGATGTTAAATGGCTTACCCTGAATTTGAATTGAGATCATTCTATCATTTTTTGGATTGTATCCAAGCACTGCTTTAGCCACTTTATTATTAATTATGAAGGCTACTCCATTTCTTCTGTGATCCTCTTGTCCACAGTAGTAGATCTGGTGGTGATCTGATGTGAAGTGGCCCATTCCAGTCCATTTCAGTTCACTGACACCCAATATATCTATATTTAATCTTGACATCTTACCAATAACCACATCCAATTTGCCCTGGCTCATAGATCTTACATTCCAGGTTCCTATGGTGTGTTGATCTTTAGAACATCGGATTCGTCGTTCACCACCAGCACCGTCAGCCGCTAGTCGTCCTTTCGGCTTTGAGCTAGCTGCGTCATCACATCTGGGGCTAGTTGAACTTATCCTCTGTTCCTCCCCAGTAGCATTTTGACCATCTTCCGACCTGGGGGTCCCATCTTCCGATGGTATATCGACATATCTCTGGTTGTACTGATCCATTTAGTTTTCATGGCAAGAATTCTGGGGTGGGTTGCCATTACCTTCACCAGGGATCATATTTAGTCTGACCTCTCTACCATGACCTTCCCGTCTTGGGTGTCCCTTCACGGTTTAGCTCATGGCATCCTTGAGGTGCTCAAGCTCCAGCACCACGACAAGGTAATGATCTCCTTTTCTGGAGAATACTAGAGGTAGCACATAGCTATGAGGACTAGCAGCTACTGATTGCCTTCTCCTCCAGGAATGTATCCAACCTCCTTTTAAAGCCATCCAAATAGGTGGCCATTATTACATCTCGTGGTAGCGAATTCCATAATATAACAATACGCTGTGTGAAAAAGCACTTACTTTTATCTATCCTGAATTTCCCACCCATGAGCTTCATAGGATGAAGTATTATGGGAGAGGGAGAAAAATGTTTCCCTATCCACATTCTCCACACTCTCCACTTCCCTTACCCTCCTTTTTTCCAAGCTAAACAATCCCAGCTGTTGTAACCTTTCCTCATAGGAGAGGTGCTCCACTTCTTAAAATGTCTGGAAGTATAAAATGGTCTTCACCTGGCATCAAAATGAGCATAACATAGGTGCCAGGGGAGGACATTCCACAGAGAGGGTGCAATCACTGAAAAGGCCCTCTCTCTTGTAGCCACCCACCTTGCCCCATTTAGTGGGGCACCTGGAGGAGTAGGTATTGTTAATCACATATTGCAAATGGTGGGATAATAAATACTGGTAAATTAATACTATAATAAATAGTGGTAAATTAATAAATAGTGGTTTGCCTAAATTGTATAACTTACTTTTTTTTTTTTTTACTATTCTGCTTGATTTTACTATGTGCTCACAGCTTGGTTATTTTTTTTAATTGATTTTCACTGTATTTGTTTTATTGTTTTAAAGATAGACTCCTGGGATGGAGTCCAAATAACAGGAATGAATGAATAAATAAACACTTGCCGCATCAGACCATTGAACCATCTAGTTTAATATTGGCTACTCATACTGATAAAGGCTTCTCAATGTCTCAGGCATGGGGTTTCCCCAGACCTGCTATGTATGATTTGTTGAATGGGAGAAGCCAAAGAATTCAACCTGTCATCTGCATGAATATTTTTAAAGACATTTTATTTTTCCCAGTTGCATGGGATTGCTCAGGATGAAATTTGGCTAAAGTAACATTTGAACTGTGGCCTTTGCTGTTTGTAGCTCACACTCTTAGCCACAAGTACATCGGCCTTCAATTATGAGTGTAACGACTGTTGACACTCCATAGTTTACAATCAAGTCTGGAGAGAGAGCGAGAGAGAGAGTGCATCATCACACAGGGAAAAATTGTGTTTCCTTACCGTTGTTTCTCTGCCCACATGATTGTCCTTCATTACTTCCTCATTCTCAAGGGATAGGAAAGAGGAAGTAAACAACGTACACATGGCCCATTCAGTGGGCCATTTTGATCACGCTGCTTCTCCTGCACACAGCAGGAGAGAGAGGCAAGTTCTGTCTCAAAAATTAAGTCGGATTTACTGGGGTATTTTTCTGTCGTTTGAAGATTAGAAGGGGCGAGAGGCATGCAGAAGGCAAGTGACATTGTGAGAGGGACCCACGAAAATCTGTGAGTGCCCAGTAACGAGCATGTAATAAAACATCCGTCTAATGGAGGTCAGAGAGAGAGAAGTACGAAGTGCAAATTGTGTGATGTGAAAATAGTTTTCTAGTCTTAAGCAGTGTGGCCTACTCTGCTGTAACCCAAGAGTTTTGAATATTTGGGGCAAGCCTGATAAAAGTCTGCTCAGTTAACTGCCTGCCAAGTTCGGAGCCTTCAATATATTGCACTGAACTGGTTTGCTAATGATACAATCTGATCTCTGCATGTCAGCAGAATAAACTCAGAGCCAGCAGTGAACAAATCCCTGTTTACAGGGTTGGAGCTGTGTGCTGTATTTTAATGCCTTCTCCCAAGATCAATTTCCTAATCTGAAAGAGATTTAAATGTGCTTAAAAGGAAACAAGCAGACACTCCTCTCTATAGCTTTTATTAGTTCCAAGCTTTATTAGTTCCTCTCTTCTTTGCCATTTAAATAAACAACTCTTTCATATCTCATTCTCATGTATAAAATTGTTTTTCATGGAGATTCAGCAACTTAGTAGTATTTGAATTCTTCACTCAAGTCCCAGTTTACTGCATATATTTTTTCATGCCCCCACACTGAGAAAAGTTAAAAAGAACAAATATTATTGATATAATCTAATCACATCTCTTTTCTCCTCCTTTTCTGCTTTACTCAATACTTTATAGCATCGTGTACAGTGGCAGCATTGCCACAAACATGTCAGCTCTGTGAATCTTGAGGTTAAGCTTGAGTTATCACTAGCCACCTGTCCTGTATGATGTTCCAAGGAATTAGTGATTCGGAAAATTACCCAATCCATACTATCAAATCAAATAGAAAGATCTACTGCTTGCAATGTGCTGTATTGCTCTGATCACTGCATATAAAGAAGTTCTCTGAAAGCAGAACCACAGCAAAAGTGATTATACCATCCCATAACACTACAACAGGCCACAGGTTCTGGGTAGTTTATGAAGCACCCCAACAAGCTACCCTTGCTGGATTCAGACAACATGAGAAGCTGTGCCTGGCAAGGATAATGATGCAAATCAGCTGTTCACAACGTGGTCAAACAGCTGCCTGTGGAAACCACAAGTGTGGTATGAGTGCACTCTCCTGGTTGTGTTTCCTAACACCTGGTACACACAGGCTTACTGCCTCTGATACTGGAGGTATCATATACCCATCAGGAATAATAGCCACTGATAGGCTTCTCCTTCAGGAATTTATCTGATTCCCTTTTCAGGCTATTCAAATTGGTGGCCATCACTATGTCTTGGGGTAGAGAATTCCATAGTTTAACTATGGGCTGTTTGAAGAAGTACTTCCTTTGATCTTCCTTGAATCTCCCACCAATCATCTTCATGGGAAGACCCTTCATGGGAAGACCCTTGTTCCAGTATTATGAGGGAGGGAGAAAAATGTCTCCCTATCCACTTTCTCCATACCATGCATAATTTTGTACACCTCTATCATATCTCCCCTCCCTCACCATTTTTTTTCTAAACAAAACAGTGCCAGACTTTGTAACCATTTCTCATAGGAGAAGTTGCTCCTGCCTCTTGATCATTTTAGTTGCCCTTTTCTCCAAGTCTACAGGGTGACCAGAACTGTAGACAATATTCCAAGTAGGGATGCCTGCCTTCCGATACAGGGGTGGATTCCGTCAGACTCTCCCGTCCCTACTTCGTCTGCTGGACTGGGGTCTGTGGACCCTTGCTGGCTGGCTTCCCCCCACATTTCATGCTGCATGAGCTACTGGATGGCCCTATGAGTGCTGCACAGCCAGCTATCATTTTGCATAAAAATGGTGGCTCGTTATTCTGTGTAAAAGGTCTTTTATGCAAATAGTGGCCTTAAAGACACAATTTATGCAAGATCAGAGCAGGTTAATTGTTCCTTGTGACTAGCCAAATCTCACATGGCAGCCATTTTGTGCTAGTGTCCAGGTCAGTTTCTCAAATTGCCAAATGTGTACAAAGGTCCCAAATGGTTTCCTATTCCCCTGGACCAATGTGATGCTGCGGAATGTTCATGAGCATTCTGCTGAGGAAATTAAACTGCCAGCAATATGTTTCCATAGAGACGAGCCTCTGTGAGCTTGGCTGGGAAAACTCCTTGTCATGCGCTCTGGAAAAGTAAAAACAAAAAAACAAAGAACTACTTGAAGAAAATAATATCCGCCATCCTTTGGAAGGTGAAGCAGAGAATTCCATAAATGGCAGTGTCATAACCAAAAAGGTTCTAGTTCTTGTAAATACCCAGCACAAAGGTAGTGACATTTGCAGCAGGGGCTCTTCAGATGATTTAAAGTATATGGAGCAATATACGTCTGTCATCACATTATGATGGCACTATATCAGCAACCATTTCCTGCAGCAGTACAGTCAACCCAGGATGTAACATGATAAAAAAAATATGGGAAGATAACCGCTGTTGAAGATAAGAATAACACTGATGAAATACCACTGCTGTTGTAACTATTCCTCAATCTGGGTTCTCCATATGTGATCTCTTGCTCCCTCCCTTGGCATCTGATAACTGGAAGAATGTGACCATTAACAGCAATCAATCTCCAGTTCCCTAACTAATTTAAAATTGAAGATCAAACTAAGTATATCATTGAATTCTGTTTCTTCTTAAAGCAAAAGTAACATACATGCATATACAGCAAAATAATTTAATGAAAAACATCTATTCTCTATCCCCATGAAGGCAATGGATAGCTGGGAAATTTCTCCAAATTCCTTTCTTGAGATGGATGCTCGTAAGTGGAAACCGATTACATGGCAATGTTCCGATCTAGCTTTAATTTTCAAAAAGGAGCTGCTTCATGGATACACAGAAACTGCCCTCTTATGGCTTGTTTTTTCCTTCTTCTTTTGATAGAACATTTTCTACTTTAGTCTCATGTAATCAAAAGGGAGAGGGAATCATTACAGGCTCCAGCCTGAAAAGCCACACAGAGGGTTTATGTTCACTTTACAAAGTACACAATTGGTGATTTATTTTGTGTTTTATGAGAGGTAGGGAATAGCAATTGGTTAACATGGTCCCTAGTTTCGGACAGACACCTCAGGCTGTGGTGAAACATGACCTTTTTAGCTATCTAGCACAAAACACTAAGGGAGCAAATATAACATCCTGACCTTTTTCAATACATATCGCTAAAATAACTATGGGGCAAATGTCTTCCTCTCACATACACCCATCACCCACCTACAATGCATAGAATGTAATAAGCAGCAGAACTATTACATTATTCCATTTTTTAATTTTTTATTTTGAAGAGAAGGAGAAAAGATGCATGGGCCTAGTTCATACTTAAATGCAATCCAGTTTATTATTATTTTTAACCACACTGGGTTACTAGGAATGAGCCAACATGCTAGTGCATGTGTCTAGCTACTTCTACCAATGGGATGCTCTATCCCTGAAGGCTATTGTTACACCTGATCTACGAACTCTTGCTTATCTCTCCCCAGACAAACCACAGTTCCCAGTTCAGATGTAATGCAGGAAGAGCCAAGTAGGAACAACTGACTGATAGTTACTGGGACACTAACTCAGTGACACTATGCCAGGGTTTTAAAAAATCCTGGCTTGCTGTTACATCTGAACCGGGCCATTTTAAAATGGATCTACAAGTCCTTCCTCTAATGCTAGCCCTTGATGAACAACAGGGGCCTGGTCATGTCAAGAGTCCTATGCAACACCCATACACCTTAGGAATTGTTCCTGATGGACTTTCTGGAATGACTTTTCTGTGAGCCCAAGAGCCTGGAGTGATAAGAGGAAGGTTCAGCAGCTCCTGAGAGCACACATAGGCTTTTGTAATCCACACAAGGTCTCTACAACCAGACAGTGATTGTAGTAAGGAAGGCAGATTTCCTTCTGCTTGCCTTGGATCATTTCCTGAGCTGAAATGACATTTGTAAATTACCCATCTACCCTGCCCCCAAATCTATCCATCCTGTCATGGCCCAAGATCTCAAGTCCTCATATTCAGAAGTCCTGAGCAATAATGGTTCCAAGGAAGAGATGGCCCATCCTAAGTAGACCTGCTGGCACCAGATCTGCAAATAACTCTCTGATCCCTGACGAGGTATTTTACTTATGAGAACTAGATTACTAACTCTTCTGAGGAGCAAAAAAGCCATGCAGAGCTTCCCAACCAAGTCTCTGCAGCCCAGAAGGAGCCAACGGCAGCACCAGTGGACATTGGCCCTTTAACTGGCAATGGTATGTAGCCCCACTCTGAAGGTAGGGCTTCAGTCTTGATCCTCCAGGCCAGACTTTAATGCTCTGGTAAATGCAGTAAGCCAGTACTGAGGTAACTTCTTCCTCTGCTCTTAGCTGCATGGTCACTGCTCATGTTTCTAAAGCTTTCAGATCCAGCAAACCTGCTCCTGTCCAGAGTCTGAACCTCACTCCACCACAAAGTCACCTTAATCAATCCTGGGCCTGCCTCCCATCCTCTTGTTTGGGGGAAAGCCTCTTTTCAGCAATGAAAACCACTATGGACCAGGACATTTCCCATTCAGCCATCTCCACCCCACCCCTCCCCATAGCTCTGTGGTGGAGCACACGTTTTGTATGCAGAAGTTCCCAGGTTCAATCCGGGCATCTCCAGCTAGGGCAGGAAAGAAAAAACTGCCTGAAACCCTGGAAAGTGCTGCCAGGCAGTGTCAGTAATACTGAGCTAGATGGACTAAAAGTCTGATTCAAGTACAAGGATTCCTTCTTCTCTTCAATGTAACAGGGTGGCGGCAGCAGGACACGGTCCTGATGCAGAAAAAAGGAAAAAGGGGGATATGAGGGAAAGTCCCAATGGCCCAATGAAAAATGTCCCTCCCTCCCAGCAAGTGTCTCTTTTCCAAGGACCAACAAAGCCTTTCCTCCTGATGCTTATAATGAGTAAAGAGAGAAAGAAGAGGGGGAAATTAGACCTCCCTCAGTTCCTCTTACTGTGCCAAGATCACCACTGCCACTGGGATCCCTGAAGCTTAGAAAAATGCAGCCTGTATAAGGGTTATCCTGCACACAGAAGGGAATTCAGAGAAAGTAGAACTGTCTTTGTTGCAAATGTGTTATGGACGTAGAATAGAGTTACATTGCTATGGATAAAAAATAACAACCAGACAGATATTTTGTGTTATGGAAATGAAGATGAATTTTCTGCCCTGAAAACAAATGCCTTAGAAAGCAGGGAATGCGTGTTAAACTCACTCCTGCTATCATGCTTTAGACAGTATGGCAGTTTTCACTTTTAGATACAACAGCATCCACTCTCTAGCTAGCTGGTTACTCAAGGGTAGTGTACAGAAGATCATTGTTCTCTAAACTAGTCATGCTCAAGTACAGAATTATTCTGTTATAATATACTCTTATGTGTGGCAAGCTAGAGATATTCAAAAAAGGCAGAGGGAGCGGCTGTCTAAAGGCGACAAACTGCTGCCGCACTGCACACACTTTCTGAAGGGACTCCGAGGGCCATATGCCTTTTCGTGTGATCACTAGATTGCAAAAAAAAACAACAAATAACACGGAAAGAAAAAATAGAAATACAATAGTTAGAGAAAAGATAGAATAAAGCACCTTGTTAAATAATCAGAGAAGCTGATCAGAGAGAAGCTTCCCTTATGAGGCTGCCACAAGGGCGGACAAAAAAGAATTGAGGGAATAGGTGGGAATCCACTGGGTCATGTGCAGTAGATGGTGAGGGAAGGGTTCCCACTTAAAACACCTAAGCTATAGACATTTCCCTAATAGAGGCTTTGTGCAGGTGCAGAGCCCACATGTGTGATCCACAAGACCATGAAGATATGTTGGGACAAGACCCAGAAAGGATCTGGTGTATTCTTCATCTCCTGTGCTCAGGATACAGTCATATTCACGATACAGGTTTCGAAGGTTGTTCTCAGGGGTAAGTATTAAAAGGCACATGTAGACCTCTAACAGGCAAACAAGCAATGAACTCTGTTGTTGGTAACAAGACTAACTAGAACTGACTGGGTATGGCAGCAGAAAAAATCTTACCATAGCTCTTAAAGTTACAGACACATATTTCATACATAATAATATACCATAGCCAGTAGTTGTAGCTACTCAAGAAAATGTAATACACAAAGAAGACATTTCTTCACTTTGGGCTCAGGCATGGACCACAAATAATGTATCTTGGTTTCCTCCTTTTCCTCCTCTTCTTCTTCCTCCTCTTTCGCTATAGTCTGATATATAATATTGCTTTTTTATTCTCCGGTTTAGTTTTGAACTAAAGGAACAATAAGGACACATTTGACATGTGATTTCCAGGGACTGAATAAGGTCATTCAAAGCACCAGGACTTGCTTCCAAATAAATACGTATAAATATGAATAGGATATTTATTAGAGAGATTTTGTGGTAATCTAAAGCATTTCTGAAGGCAAGACAATTATTATTATTATTTATTTATATAGCACCATCAATGTACATGGTGCTGTACAGAGTAAAACAGTAAATAGCAAGACCCTGCCGCATAGGCTTACATTCTAATAAAATCATAGTAAAGCAATAAGGAGGGGAAGAGAATGCAAGCAGGCACTGGGTAGGGTAAACAGACACAGGGTAGGATAAAACTAACAGTATAACAGTATAACTAACAGTCTAAAGTCCGAGCAGCATCAAGTTTTAAAAGGTTTAGGAAAAAGAAAAGTTTTTAGCTGAGCTTTAAAAGCTGCGAGTGAACTTGTAGATCTCAAATGTTCTGGGAGAGCGTTCCAGGCGTAAGGGGCAGCAGAAGAGAATGGACGAAGCCGAGCAAGGGAAGTAGAGACCCTTGGGCAGGCGAGAAGCATGGCACCAGAGGAGCGAAGAGCACGAGCGGAGCAATAGTGTGAGATGAGATGACAAAATATGTCATATAAAGTCAGGCTAATGGGAGAGACATTCATGAAAATATGCCCATCCTTAATTAAAGAGAGCTGGACTTCAATCATGGTTTCAAGCTTTATCTCTGCGATGAATGCACTGTATACCCTTATTCAAGTTCGCATCTCTCTCAACATCTATTTCTTACCTGTAAAACTAGGAATGATAGTGATAGCTTAGGGACATAAGTTGTTGCAAGAGTGTTTATAAACTACTTTTAAGAGCTCAAAATCTATAAGAATTGTATTATGTATATATATATTTTCTTCTCTATTTCCTCATGAGCTGAAAAATTGTCAAGTACTGGAAATAAAAAAAGGAGCAGTCCTCAATATAATACTGTTGAACTATGTTTTTTAAGGTCAGTGCAGCTTATGGTAATGAATATGGAAAGGTTACTATTGCTTTCTTTTGCTGATTCCCCACTGCCTCAAAACATAAAGAACAAAAAGGTCACTAAGCAATGTTTCTAGGATAGCTTAGAAATTACTAATCTATCAGTAAGGTAAATAAAGACGGGGGTTAATAATACATACTCTAGACACCAAAAATAAGATTATGAGTGGCATTTTGGCTATGACTCCTCCTTTAGGTTGTTAGAATAATGTATTCCAGAAAGCAAAGGAGCAATACCATCACAAATATTGACCAGCAAAGAAATATTTACAAATGCAAGAAAATTCTTAAACTACAAGCAGTGGGTCACTTAGGAAGTCACCACATGAAGGGTCAGCAATTTTATTTCCATAGTTTTCTTGGATTCAACCCAAGTGCCAGTGAAATCCGTGAAATAAAGTTGGAAGGTTTATGACTGCATTTTGTTATTGTGATGGCTAAAAAAAAAAGTGTACATCTTTTTCTGTATAAACCAAATCATTCTGCCCTGGAACTAAAGTTCCACTGGTGTGTTTTTTTTTAGCATTAAGAACATAAGAAGTGCTATGCTGGAATAGACCAAGGATCCATCTAGTGCAGCACTCTGTTCGTACAGTAGCGAACCAGCTGTCAACTAGGGACCCACAAGCAGGACATAGTGCAACAGCACCCTCCCACCCATGTTCTTGAGCAACTGGTATACATATTAACAGAAGTTATAACGAGTAACAGGTTTTGCAGCTCTAAAATGAAAGTTAGATAAGCAGAAAGTTAGAAAAAGAACCAACTACTGCAGGAGCTTATGCATACTGCTTAGTAATGAATAAGTATGCCTAATAAGGGAAAAATCTTCTCTCTTGAAACACCTACTGGAGAAGGACTTCTAGAATTAAATAAGGCAAATGGTAGATTCTTATGCTCACAGTGTACTGGGGTGAATATTTAAAGAATGTTCCAGGAACTGACAGAAACATCCTCCTTCCCACCCCACAAAGCCACGTTATTCATTGCAGATTTCATGTGGGTTCTAGTCACTCACGGAAACCAGAGGGTGGGCAGCACAGAGCACTGTCTATTAGTAAGTTCTCCAGCACAAGAATACAGTAACTGCATAAGAACTGTAATATCTTGCCCATATATACCATAGGGACTGCATTTGATCCTCCTAATGTGAAAAAACCTGTAGCTATTCCTAGAAAGAACACCAGCAAACCTCTACACTCACAAGGCAACTGTAAGTGTGCTCTTTGAATATTAAGAATAATTTCCTGTTTTGGAATGTGTCCAGCCACTTCACTGAACTTACTGATGTGAGGTTACACAGTTTCCAGCCTTTTCTCTGCACAGTGGGGCTGCGTCAGTTATACAACGCAGCTGCCAAGTCGCAGCCACCGTGGGGCTTTTACATGAAGCTGCGCTTTTAAAAAGTTGGGGTCTTACCCTGACTTTTTTCTTCAAAGCAAGGTCACCATTACCCTTCCACCTCTCTCTGGCTTCAAGCTGGGGGCATTCCGGGATACATGGTGACCCCTGATTGGGCATGGGGCAGGCACAGCGAGCTGAATGGCTGCTGGAAATGGTGCGCTGCCTCCTGCTATCAGAATTACCCACTGTCACCCCACAGCAGTGAAAACATGGGGTTTAGCGGCAAAGCAGAGGCAACATGGTGGCGTGAAGGTAGGGCCCTTGTTTGGTGCCTTAAGGACAGGGGAATTAGCTGTCTCTTCCAGAGCAGACATACTGGACCAGGTCTAACTCTTCTGGACCTTCGGATGTATTCCACCCTGAGTGAGTTGAATTCACTCTGTGCATTAGAAGGTGAACAACAGGCCAGATGGGTTGTGGCACTGACATCTGTTTCCAGGAACTGTTTCTATATACCCACTGCTGGTGCTCACACACAAGGCTTACCTCACGCTTTGTCCTGTATGTTCCAACCTATTGACTAAGATGTGACCTCCTTCAAAAGGTAGCAATCCATCACAGTTTTGAACTCAGGAATTACCTGTGTATGCCTTCTACAGAGTGATTTTTGTCACCCATTATTTCAACATCTTGCCTAGGACCGACACATCTTGCCTCACCTGTTGCTTCAGGCAAGGTGAGGACAGAAGAGAGACTGCAGGGTGGCTCCTTTTCTTAAGAGGAGATGACCACATTCAAC